>NC_134356.1:504798770-505141270 GCF_048569485.1 Anomaloglossus baeobatrachus | reverse complement strand
CAGCTAGCCACACTCGCTGGATCTGGCCACCTTCAGTCCCTCTGTGCTTCCCCCATATCGCAGAGGAAAATCTGCCTCTGCTTTACATATGTTGGGACAAAAAGTGCGACCGTTTTGCTGCCATGACTAGAGTTGAGCGGATCGCTAATAATCCGGGTCCGGCGGATCCGTCGCGGGTTGTCACAGAAAATCAATGGGGAGCGGGAGCGAGGAAAAAAAAAACAAAACCAAACCTGGATCGTGCAGCCGGGATTCCCGGGTCCAGGTCGGACCCGGATCGGACGCTGAAACCGCGCGGATCCGGACTTTTACAGTTCGGGTCCGCTCAACACTAGCCATGACATGTCTGTCATTCTTTAAGCAGTGCACTGCCTACAGCCAGCAAAAAGTCAGGGAGGCTGGGGGGCGGGGATGCATCACAATATGATTATGACTTCTATCCAATAAACCTTCTCCTACACATATTAGAATACTTATATTGCACCAAATATGATGTGCACTTTACGTGTTTTAGCGCCTATACCTATAAAAGATTAGTCAAATAAATATATGGAAGGTATAATGTATGCCCCCACACTGGGATAAGTCACAGCCTCTATGTAGTAAGTGTATGTTGGGAACTTTTCTATAGCGATCACTAATCAGAACACAGGCTTGCAGACATCTCCTTCACAGAAGTCATTCACAGGCGAGGAGCACGTATTTACCGAAGGTGTGGTTCCTTCCACTGGGACGTCACACTCTTGCTTCTAGGTAAAGGGGCATTTTCTTATTGTACTTACACATCCCCAGCCAGTAATTATCCCTTATAGGCTTCGACTACACAGCGACACTTGTAGTGTGACCAGAAACATCTGTGCAACCTGCTGTCATGTTAGACATATGTCATATTAGGATTGTGATTTTGCAGTAAAAAATAAAACAAAAAATGGCCAAATCGCTGACAAATCACATGTGACTTGCATTGAAGCCTTTAGCAAATGAGTCACATGCGACTTTTAATCAGCGGCAGAAAGTCAACACATTTGGACACATTTGCCACTGTGTCACAGATGCAGGAGTTTGCAGATCACAGAGCGACACCATAGGAAGTCATTAGATGTGATGTTATAATGTGACACATGATCTGAGCGTCGTGCGAAAACTGTCACCGTGTAGCCCAGCCTTATTCCCAATCATTTCCTTATTATAGAGATGTGGAACAATTTACGATCTATTATATACAGTATACACCACAATCCTATAACGTGGACGGTTTACCCTAGGAATATCACTTATTTCTTGTTTTCCCAATCTTTTCTTTCAAAGGAATTTTCTAACTGAAGTAACGTCGAAGCTACATGGTGATTTCAATGTAGATACAAGTTTATTAAAAGGATATTCAGATTTTTTTGTAAGACTGAAACAAGACAATTTTGCAATATACTTTCATTTGATGATCACAAGAGCATGGCTCCTTAAACAGAAATCTTAGAAAATGTTCTGTACCATTAATAGTGTCCATGCTCAGTCCCAGCGACGCGCACATACCTCGCTGTTCATGGCGGGCGGTGCAGGATGGATGCGCTCTGTGCATGATTCAGAGTCCTCAGCACTTCCGGTCATGCACACTGTACCTCACTGAAGTCCCGGGTACTCCAGATCATGTACAGAGCGGCCAGCCGCCATGAACAGTGAGGTATCTGCTCGTGGATCTGGGTGCATATTGCACCTGACAGGTTCCCTTTAATGGTGTCTGCATTTGTTCATAGACTTGGAAATTGGTGACAGGTTCCCTTTAAGGAAGGGGCTGCAGAGGCCTGATCTCAGGATTGCTCAGAATTGGTGGGAGTCCTATTGGTCGGACCCCCATCAATCAGTTTATTTTCATGTGTACTTTTGATTTCTGATATAAATATGAAAACGATAGTTACACTTTAAATAGTCAGTTTTATTGTACACCTATACTTTTTATGGAGACCCCCACCATATACATTATCAGTCGAACAACTACTCAAAAGTCCATGTCACATTACAAATCCATGTTTATTACACCATGTTCCAAATTATTATGCAAATTATATTTTTCTCTGATTTTCCTAAATGGTCGGTGCAAATGACAGTCAGTCTAATAAAAGTCATCACCTGTTAGAGTATACATCAAATTTTATTGAAGAAACCTCCCAATGATAAGGCTATGTTCACATTTCCGTTGTTTTAAATCCATCAGCAATGGACCCGTTGTTTTTTAGATGTCAACTGACGCAACGGATGTGTTTTTCACAGGATTCCGTTCACAGGAATCCTGTGAAAAAAATGATCCGTCGCGTCCGTTACATCCGTTGTGCGTCCGTTTTATGATGGATCAGTCATGATCCGTTTGTGTTTGGGACAGCCCAGTGGGTGTGCCAAACATGCTGGGCATGCTCAGTGGAGCATGACGGAATCTAGCGCTGGATTCCGTCGTAAGACGGATTACGACGGAATCCAGCACCATAGACATACATTCTACCCGTCCAAGCACTGTGAAAGAGTGCAAAACGGCCGTCGTCTGATGCGTTGTCCCGTCTCACCCCCTCCCCGCTTGCCACAGCATGTAACTTCCACCTGTGATTACATTTTTTCACTGCACAGCAAAGACCGGTGAGTGCCTTCATTTCTTTCATACCTATTTCTTGGATTATTCTGGACTTTTGAATGAGCACCACGTAGCTGTTGCAGGAACTTTTCTGCCATGCCATTTTGTTCATTGCAACAAAAAACGCATTCATAACGGAGAATGTGAATATCGTCCTTTGCTAAAAATATTCCTCGTGTTGAGCAGTGCACTGATTTTCCTTCTCAATTATTTAACTCTATATACTTTGCAGAGGTCATTTTCACGCCTTCAGGAACCCTAAAGGGGCCTACCAGATGTTTCCCCATGATTTCAGCCCAAAACATGACTCCTCCACCTCCTTTATGACGTTGCAGCCTTGTTGGGACATGGTGACCATCCATCAACCATCCACTACTCCATCCATCTGGACCATCCAGGGTTGCTAGACACTCATCAGTAAACAAGACTGTTTGAAAATTAGTCTTCATGTATGTCTGGGCCCACTGTAACCGTTTCTGCTTGTGAGCACTGGTTAGGGATGGCCGAATAGTAGGTTTATGCACCACAGCATCCTTTGGAGGACCCCACACCTTGAGGTTCAAGGGACTCCAGAAGCACCAGCATCTTCAAATATCCGTTTGCTGGTTTGTAATGGCTTTTTAGCAGCTGCTCTCTTAATCCGATGGACTTGCCTGGCAGAAACCTTCCTCATTCTGCCTTTATTAGCACGAACACGTATGTGCTCTGAATCAGCCACAAATCTCTTCACAGTGCGATGATCACGCTTAAGTTGTCATGAAATATCTAATGTTTTCATCCCTTGTCCAAGGCATTGCACTATTTGATGCTTTTCAGGAGCAGAGAGATCCTTTTTCTTTCCCATGTTACTTGAAAAAAACTGTGGCCTGCTTAATATTGTGGAGCATCCAGTATTCCTTTTATTGGGCTCACCTGGCCAACTAATTATCACAGGTATTGGAGATTGATTTCAGTGAGCCAAAGAACCCTGAGACACAATACCACAAAAATTAATCGCTATGACAATTAAATCCAATTTGCATAATTATTTGGAACATGGTGTAAAGAATCATTAAAATCAGTGATAAGATGAATGACACAATTGCATGACTCTAAACTGGTAATATTTAACTTTGGTAATTATCTTTCACATTATCTTATAAAGTATCCAATTATTGATTTAAGGAGCAAATGTCAGCCATAGGTCAACTAATCCCTTTTTCCTGTAAACCACTCCCTATCCACGTTTAACGACTATGCATCCGTCCTATGTAAAAATCTATTACATCCATGTTGTCTCTGGGTTAGTTATAACCTAGTATAGGGGTTAAAAGAGGACAGAGAACAGCGTATAATACAATTAAGTACAGGAAAGATGGATTAGGTGACCTAAAGCTGACATTTACTCCTGAAAACAATAATGGGATATACATGTACACCTAACAAAAGAGAATTAAGGTTAAAGGAGTATTCCCATCTCCAAGATCCTATCCCAATATGTAGTAGGTGTAATAATAATGATATTAGCAAATACCTCCAATTAGAAATGTAGTATAGTTCTTCTGATTCACTGTCACTTACCTCATGTTCTGGCCATTGTAGGACCTTAGGTATCCATTGTTGCGACCACGCATACAGTCACAGACAGTTAGTTGCTAATAGTCATAACAATGGATACCTAAAGTCCTGCAATGCCCTACACGAGGTAAGTGACATCGGGAATCAGAAGAACTATACTACATTTCTAATTGGAGGTATTTGCTAATAATATTAATATTATTACACCTATTGTATATTAGGAAAGGATCTTAGAGATGGGAATAACCCTTTAAATGTGAGCATTTCAACAAAGTTTGAATAAATCAAAAGTCAAAGTGACTTTAAGAAACCCTGTCTTACATATGTACAGTGGTACCTCGCTTAACGAGTAACCCACTTAACGATAATTTCGCTTAACAAGCAAAGCTTTCTGTAAATTTGTAACCCAGTTTACGCGAAAGCTTTGCTGGACGAGCGAAATCCTCACAGCACACACTTCCGGTTCCGTACATCCACCGTGCTCTAACCCGCACTTGCAGTCCACACAAACACACACATGTACGCACAAACACACACAAACACACACGCACGCACACACATACATACAGTAACATGATCATCTTACCTTCCGTTCCACCGCCGGCCTCATGGTTCTTGTAGTTCCAGGGTACACTGCGACGTCCTCGCGGCAAACTACAAGTACAATGAGGCCGGCGGTGGAACGGAAGGTAAGGTGAGCATCTAATATGTGTAACATCCGTTTCATCGCCGGCCTCCTGGGTGCTGTAGTGCGCCGCTGCGCTCCAATCCACGCTGTGCATCGGCATCCATAGCGACGAAGCAGGAACTTCCTGTCACCGCTACTCAAAGGCAGCGCGCTGGCCAATCAGAGGCAAGCGGCTCTGCCTTTGACGTCAGCGCTGTGGCCGCAGAAGTTCCTCCCTCGTCGTTATGGTAACCCGATACACAGCCCAGCCCCATACCAGAGAACAGCAAGTCCCAGGAGACCGGCGATGGAACGGAAGGTAAGGTGAACATATAATATGTGCGTGTGTGCTTGTGTGTTTGTGTGTGTTTGTACATGTTTGTGCATGTGTGGAATGATAGAATAGGGGACCAGGATGGGACATTTAACGAGTTGTGGAACGAATTGACTGCATTGCAATTATTTCCTATGGGAAATCTTGCTCTGCTGAACGAGTAACTTGGTTAACAAGCACAGTCCCAGAACGGATTGTTCTCGTTAAGCAAGGTTCCACTGTATATGTTTTCTTCCCCACTTATCAGTCACTTATCCCTCTCCCCTCCTGCCTCCTAAAGTTATCATCCATGCTAAAAAAACACAGCTCAACCCCATTTGCACACAACAAGATGGACAGCGAGAACATTGAGGTGACAGGTTACAGCTCCTATTGTACTTTATGTAGAGGGGGAGGTGGGTGGCAGAGTAAGGAAATAGGCAGAGGGAGACATAGAAAGATGGTGCTGAGCTTTATAGAAAGTATTTTACCTTGCTCCAGAGCTGGATTCACATCAACGCTTATCACTACTACTGTACTCTTATAGTGCTGTCTCATGTTACTCTGCTGCTAATGAATGTGTGTGTGTGTGTGTGTGTGTGCGCGCGCTAAGTAAGGAATGAAGAGCAGGAATTCCTCCGCATGTGCTGTGTAAGGGAGGGATCACAGCAGCTCATCTCCTCTCATTAGCTCAGAGTCAACTGCAAATTAAAATATAGCACCTGCATCCATAGACTTGAATAGTAGTGATGAGCGAGCACTACCATGCTCAGATGCTCAGTACTCTAAGAGCCGTTGGCTGCTTGGATGGGTGCGACTCCAGTACCCAGGTATAATGGATGTCAATGGGGAACGCAAGCATTTTTCCGCTAAACCTTCAGGAAAAATGCTTGTGTCCCCATTGACTTCACAGCCCTATTAACCTGCAGATTATATAATATCTGTAGATTATTAACGTTTTCCCACTTAAAAGATTCCTTTTACCGTGCCTAAGACTGCAATTTTTTTTATGCAAATTGACAATATTTTAAAAAATTGGAGCATAAACATTGCGATCGTGGCCACAACATGTGAACACAGCCTTTATGCAGAATTATGTGTTCCTTGTAAGTGACAGTAGGCTCTAATACCGTGTAAGAACAAGTGACGTTTTCTTAGCAAGTCATGCAAGAATGCAATGTCCATACAGATCCCTAAGTAATATGACTCTTGCAGGTCTTCAGGCTGTTACCCTCCTCTGATGAGAGCACAATTGTCAGCGGTGCTTTCCTGCACGTTCACATCCATAAAAGAGTCTGGGTATATGACTCACATAAAACACGATTACTGGCAATGAACGGCTGTTTATACTGGGCCCCCTTTATGAGAACCGCCATCAGCTACACAAGATATTCCTTCACTGCTGGTTTAAAGTCAATGGTCAACATTTGTCATTGTGTTTCAATAGAGTAAGGAGACATGAGGCTTAATTATGGTGCAAATTTACATTATCTCATAGCAAGTGTATAAAGATTGTTCTCATGTCAGATTGCCAAATGAACAAATTTACAAATTACCCACATTTCTCTTCAACTACCCCCTCCACTTTGAGGTCCCTACTATGAGGGCCATTATGTCTAAAGTGGTCTTTATGACAGGGCTGAAAGGCACAGTATGAGAGTGACAAAATAGCCTAGTACTATAGGAAAGGACACAATCTTTCTGTAATGCCACAAATCAAGTGTAGCCAATATGAACTTACAGGATACACATACTTTATTGATGGAACTGTTCAACTTATTTTTCCTCATTTATACGGCCAAACCCCGGAGTGATTACAGCACTTTATGATCATTGAAGATCACAGAGCGATATCATGCATTATGACCCTAAATTAATAGTGATGGCAGTCAAACTGTGCCGCCCCCGTGCCAGCAGCCGTGCTGATCGGATCCGGAGCTGCGGTATGGCTCGAGGGACTCTACCGGACACAAGTCCTTTGGTAAACCAGGGTGATGGTGGCCGGCGGCCGCGGGTGTATTTCTGGTCCCACACCCGGGCCGGTGGTTAATGTCCCTCTCCTCTGCACTATGTGTTTTCTGTGATGGACTTCCCGGTGTGTAACGCGGGAGTCCGCTCCCGAACCTTTGGTTGGGAGCCGTGCCCGTTTGACGCTGACCCGTGGGATCTACTGGGCCCTGGCGGATGCCCTATCCCTCTAGGTGGGTGGTTGTCTACTTTTCCGGACTTAGGTTGGGACAACACCTAAAATCCTGCCCTCAATTGGTTAATTAGCTAGGCCGTTGGTGTCGGTCCTGGCTTCAGGGTCAAGTACCCCCTCTGTACACAGTTCCGGGTCGGTTCTCCGGTGTCGGTACCAGCGGGCTACAACACTGCCCTGGTCCACCTCGGATCTCCAGGAGCCATCTTCCTGTCTCCTGCTGACACTGTCCACCGTCTGCCACCTAGCCAGTTCGCCCAGGCTCCAACCCAGACGCCTGTCAACTAGCACCTCCAAACTCCTCCACTCAAACTTAACTGACTGTTTTCCCGCCCCCGGGTTCTTCAGACCCCTAGGTGGGCGTTTTCTTTCCGCCTGGTCCTGCTCACTGGTGTGTCTGTCCTTCCCTGAGTGGGGTGACTAGGATTTTGTCGGCTGGTTTAACCCTCTGTGGGAGAGGTGTTGTGCGGGGGCCTTTCTGTGTAACTACCTGGTTTTGCCAGGGCGTCACAAAACACTTGCTAATCTTGAGAATTAAAGTTGTCAAAGCTGAAATGAAAGGTTTATGACTGCAAACTGGTAAGTCAGGACAGTGTGTAATGTGCACATTGTAATGATTCCACATACGGTTAGGCGGTCACATGATGGCAAGTATGAGATTTGCACCTGTGGTCAGTAGTCTTCCTGCCTCTACTTTTGAGAGAGACCAAATGAATCTCGTTGGCACAGCTCACATGACCTCCAACATGAAAGGGGAATACAGCAGCGTGCACATTGCATCCTGTAATGATTCAGCAGTCTGCATTCACTTTTTATTTCAGCATAGACAACCCCTTTAAGTATTGAGGAAACATGACAGTCTAAGGGTACGCTCACAAAAGCATATGACTCGCACGAGTGCAATGCGAAAACCTCTCTTATTGCTCTTGGCCCCAAGTAAAGGCTGCTTTACATGGTACGACCGATTGTGCGATTTCACAATCGATCGTACCCGCCCCCGTCCTTCTTGCGTCACGGGCAAATCGCTGCCCGTGTCGCACAAAGTCAGTAACCCCCGTCACACATACTTACCTCTCGTGCGACCTCGCTGTGGGCGGCGAACGTCCACTTCCTGGAGTGGGAGGGACGTTCGGCGTCACAGCGACGTCACACGGCCGCCGGCCAATAGAAGCGGAGGGGCGGAGATGAGCGGGACGTAAACATCCCGCCCACCTCCTTCCTTCACATAGCCGGCGGCGGCCGTGTGACGCAGGTGAGCTGCTGTTCATCGTTCCCGGGGTGTCACACGGAGCGACGTGTGCTACCCCGGAAACAATGAACTAAATTAAACGATATTATGGAACCTAGCGAGCAGTACATGACTCACGATTTGTGAGCGATACTGCGTCGCTAGGTGTCACACAGGCCGGCATCGCCAGCGATGCCGGATGTGCGTCACAAAAACCGTGACCCCAACGATCTATCGCACGATAGATTGTCTGGTGTAAAGCAGCCTTAAGACAATGCTGCAGCTCATATCTGCGAGTTTTTCCTCAACAATAATCTGACAGAGGAAAAAATTGCAGCATGCTGTGATTGTTAGCGAGAGACGTGTCAGTCGCACCCATACAAGTCCATGGGTGCGAGTGAAACATGGGACTGCACTCGGATGACATCTGAGTGCATTGCAATAATCGCATCAGCTGACAATGGAGGAGATAGGGAGATTAATCCTTCCCTCTGCTCCGCAGCTGTGATCTGACTGAGGATTGGATCACACTCAGATCACACTGGCAGCACAGCGTGAGCACAGGGTCATTAGCATATCGCATCCAATGCTCACATCGGATGCCATACGCTAGTGTGACTCCAGCCTTAGATGGAATCTGTTAGCACAGAATGACTGTTCAAACCAAATACAGGCAATCAGTGCACCCTTGGTGTCGCCAAAAATGTAAGTACATCTTCCAACCTGTTTGTTTTCCCTCTATCTTTGCCCTTTTCTAACTCTATAAATCCAGAGCTGTCAAACAAAGAAGAGGTGGGCTAAAGATAGAGGTAATACTAGCAGGCGGGAAGGTACATTTAAATGTTTGGCCACACCAAGGGTGCACCGAGTGCCAGCACTTGGTTTGAACAGTCATTCTGTGCTGACAGAATCCCTTTATTTACCTAAAAGAAGCAGCACTGCACTTCTTAGCACAGCGGGTAGACGTGTGAACATTGTGCAGGAGAAATGCTGTCTTCCACAATCTAGAGATCTATCTTAAGAGGTGTTGTCTGGTGCAAGTTATCACCTATCCATAGAATAATGCAGCCCCATAGGGAATGAAGTCGCAGTCGAGCAGGCATTCTGACACTCCATTCAGAAAGGGAAAAAAGTGCCCGGTTCTGCAAGTTGGTGTTACCACTTATTCTGCTCTCAGGTGATAGAGGTGTTGTTTGGTGAAAACCAACTATGTTAACATTACAAGTTGAGAATACTAAATTAAGCTACTGTGTGCCCATGTATAACTGTATCTCCGGGTACTCCGGTTTCCTCCCACACTCCAAAGACATACAGAAAGGGACTCTAGATTGTGAGCCCCAATGGGGACAGCATTGCCAATATATGTAAAGTGCTATGGAATTAATAGCGCTATATAAATGAATAAAATTATTATTATTATTATTATTATCACTAGTCCTTATTGATTTTTTTGCAACCTTAAAGGGAACCTGTTACCAGATAAGCTGCGTCCACCATGACTGAGCTCTTATATACAGCATTCCAGAATGCTGTATATAAGAGCCCAGGCCACGCAGTATTACGTAAAAAAACACTTTAATAATACTCACTTAGGGGGTGGTCCGGTCCAATGAGTGTCGCTGCTCTCTTATCCGGCGCCTCCTCTCTGCAGTGATTGCCGTCCTTCTTCCTCTGAGGCCCATGTGCATGATGCGTCCTACGTCATGCACACTAGCCGGCATGGAGGTCCTGCGCAGGCGCACTTTGATCTGCCCTGCTCATGGCATATCAAAGTACTGTAGTGCGCATGCACGGGTGGTCTGTAACCTTTCCTCAGGCCTGCGTATTACAGTACTTTGATCTGCCCTCAACAGTGCAGACCAAAGTCTGCCTGCACAGGACCGCAATTCCGGCCTGGGCTGGATGAAAGGAGGACAGACATTACAGCAGACCGGAGAGCAGCAACATCCACCGGACCGGACTGTCCCCCCTAAGTGTTTTTTTTACCTAATACAGCGCAGCCTGGGCTCTTATATACAGTATTCTGGAATGCTCAGTGGTGGTGGCCACAGCTTATAGTTGCCAAATCTGGTGACAGGTTCCCTTTAAATCCCAGACTAAATGACAACAAAAGTAAGGCAAGGTATGTTCAAACTGGTGATAAAGGAGATGTCAGAACCAGAAGCTCTGGACTGACCAGGCCCTGTCCATCCACTTAGGTTAGGATGGCTGGTACCTGCAGTACTTTCAAGTTTGACACAATGAGTGTGTGTGCTGCCCGTCTGAAGTTATCAGCAAATTGCTTCAGCCTATTAGAATGCACCACACCACACTACAGCTTCCAGCTTAATGTTGGAAATATAGTCCATTGCTTCCCTGGCTCAGTCCTATCTGTTTTGCCTCTTTTAATCACTGTTGACCTTGGCTTTTGTTTTTTGACTATTCTTACGGATTCTGATTTTTACTTAACCAACCGGCTTAGACCCTGATTGGCGACCATTCATGCCTCTGGTTCGCACCTCTGGACAGCAGACCTTGCGTAGGTAGCAATCCAATGGACTCCATTGTAAATCCAAATCCCTGTATAGGGGCTTAAGAGGTGTCAGGATTTCTCTGGATCTTACCAAATGGAGTGGCTTGGGCTAAGTCTCTCCGTGGTAGTCTTTTTGAGCCTGTGGCCTCAGACAGACCTTACAAATATGCTATACAGCGAGCTATAGCCATCTCACAATGACTAGACATTTTCCTCCAGTACCCATCATAAAACATCCTCTACAGGCTTAGGCTTGTAGCCAGAATTAGAATTAAGAATGAAGTAAAGCGTGGGGGTCTGCAGAGAAAACATAGTAAGCATGACATCTGCATTTTACAA
Source organism: Anomaloglossus baeobatrachus (assembly GCF_048569485.1). Taxonomy (NCBI): domain Eukaryota; kingdom Metazoa; phylum Chordata; class Amphibia; order Anura; family Aromobatidae; genus Anomaloglossus; species Anomaloglossus baeobatrachus. Next base: position 505,129,837 of record NC_134356.1, on the reverse strand, counting down.
GAACCTGCCAGTCAAGGTCGCTGTCAATTGTGGCTGCTATACTGAAGAATGTTTTTTTTTTTGTTGAAAAGTCCAAACATTAATGTATTCTTGCTGAAGGTCACTAAAAATTGTTTTATGTTCAATCTATTTTTATTAGGTATATTTCAAAAATTACAATAATCATCATGAACCTATATTGAAAACATTTACAATTTTCAATACAAAAAAAAATGCCACAAACTGTTAAGTTATGTCCTTTTGTGTCCCAAGACACATCTCCCTCTGTCTATTCCGGACCTCACACAGGATCCCCGCGACCTCATTTGTAAGAATTCAAGCAAAGTTAGGAATGTATCCGAGAACCACTATATTTGGTCGTCTTGGGTCACTAGGACAAAATACCTTATGGAATATTATACTATTAGTAACAATCAGAGAGATTTAGAACTCCAAAAAGACAAAGAAAAAGAATGAATGGAGAACAGCGAAAAATATACTAGAGAGAGAGAAGAGAAATCAAAGTGGAGAGGGGAAGAGAGGGGGGGGGGGAAGAGGGGGAGGAAAGGAAGTCATTCATTTGGGGAACCTGCGGACATGAGACGGGTCGAAGCCCCTTCTTTTTCTCTCAAGACCTTCCTATATGTGCAAGTGTCACTTTGCCACCATATTTCGGGTCCATTAAAATAGCTTGTGAAAATCAGTGGATTCATGGAAAGACATCCACTCACTCCAGGTTGTACAGAACTTGTCTCCTTGTCCCGAGATGTCTGCCGACAACTCCTCCATTCTATAGATATCGGACATTTCCGAATACCATTCTGTGATTGGAGGAGTTGTGGTCGTTTTCCAGTGTCTTGGTATTACCGAGCGGGCAGCTGTTATGCAGAATCTCAGGATATCTTTTTTGTGATATGATATCGAATGCGGTAAAATGGAAAGTAGGGCAATTTTAGGAGAACTCACCACCTGTCTCCCAGTTATGAGACAGTAATTATCAAATACCTTCTTCCAAAAAGGTTTTATCAACTGGCACTCCCACCAGATATGTATCATGGTGCCCGTCTCTTTGTTACATCTCCAACACACCTGGGAGACCTGTAGGAAGATCGCATGGAGCTTCGATGGGTATTGATACCACCGTGTTAATATTTTATAATTTTTCTCCTGAGCTGAGCATGCGAGTGACATTTTGTGGCTGAATAGGAAACCTTTCGCCCACTCCTCCCGTGAAAAGGTCTCCCCCAGATCCCGTTCCCAAGCCAGCTGGTAGCTTATCTTTTCGGTTTCACCATGTCTGATGAGGACCTTATATATGAGGGAGATAGCATGATCTGGGGTGTCCCCCCTTCTGAACAGTTCCTCCATTGGAGTAAGAGTTCTGCGGATCAGGCCCTCTGCCTCCCGTGTAGCGATAAACGACTTCAGCTGTATGTACTCAAACCACTGCGCTCCTCCACCCATGGGCCGCAATCTAATATCTTGAAAGTCAGGTAGCTTACCATCCACGAGAATGTCCCCGACGCGGGTGTCCTCCACCGCCCTCCATCCGAGAAAAGCGCTCTTCCGATATCCAGGGCGGAAAGAAGGGCAAGAAAAAAGAGGAGACAGGGGGCCTAGAGTGTCTAGTGGAGCAAATTTGCTTGATACTGTATGCCAAACTTTGAGGGTGTCCTTTGTGCATTTCGATGCCGGCCCTATCATGGAACTGTCAGATAATGGTATCCAGGGGAGGTGTCCCAGGGGGACTGGAATATCTGTCTGTTCTATCTGTACCCATTGTTTATTTTTGTTCTGGAAAGTCCAATCCAACACTCGGACCATAGCTGAGGCTTGGAAGTATGTCTTAAAATCAGGGAGTCCAGTTCCCCCCTCCCCCTTCAGGCGAGTCAAGGAGCGTAACCCAATCCGGGGCCTTCTCCCCCCCCACACAAAGCGCACCAAAGCTGCGCGCAGGCTCTGAAAAAACCCCCTTGGAGGTATTATAGGGACAGTTTGGTAGATGTATAAAAAGCGAGGTAAAATATCCATCTTAACTACATTCATCCTACCGAACCACGATAGTCTCAGTCCATTGTAGGACGAGAGATTTTTAATAGTTCGATTTAGCAGGGTTTGATAGTTGAGCGTATATAATTTTGATAAATCTGCCGGAATATACACCCCCAGATACTTCACCGCCTCAGGTTTCCACTTGAACGGGAAATTGGAAGCAATCTGACTAACCTCTGACTGGGGCAACGAAATATTCAGGGCCTCCGACTTAGAAAAATTGACCTTAAATTGCTTAAGTGGCCAAATCGTTCAAGTTCCTTCATCAATGATGGTAGGGAAGTATGAGGTTGGCTGACGTATAATAATAAATCGTCCGCGTACAATGCCGCTTTATGATGGACTGAACCACATCTTATCCCCTGGATATCATCGTTTTTCCTAATGGCATTCGCCAAATGTTCCATAACAATTACGTATAGCAGGGGGGACAAAGGGCACCCCTGTCTGGTCCCATTCTGTATGGCAATGGAGGAGGACAGCATACCATTTATCCGGACCCGGGCAGTCGGACCAGAGTATAGCGCTAAAATTTTTTGTAGGAACTTTGGACCCAATCCCAATTGGTCTAGAGCTGCTCTCATAAATCCCCAGTGAACCCTGTCAAAGGCCTTTTCTGCATCGATGGACAATAAGCCCATGGGGATTGCTTCAAGCTTGGCCTTCGTCACCAGAAGACCAGTCTTGATGGTATTATCCCTGGCTTCACGGCCTTTGACAAAACCCACCTGATCCGTATGTATACTTGAAGGCAGCAGGGGCGCTAATCTATCTGCCAATATCTTAGAGAAGAGTTTGATGTCAATGTTCAGCAGAGATATGGGTCGATAATTTGCAGCATGTGCTGGGTCCTTCCCGGGTTTGGGGATTACACTAATGTGTGCCTCAAGGGTCTGAGGAGCAAATCCGACCTCTCCATCTAAAGAATTGAATGTTCTGGCCATAATTGGGGCCAACTGCGCTTCGAACAGCTTATAAAAAGCCGGGATGAATCCATCAGGTCCCGGACATTTACCAGAGGGGGTGTGTCGAATAGCGGCACCGACCTCTGTTTCCGAAATGTCCTCCTCCAAAGCCCCAGCAAGCAAGACATCCAGAGGGGGAAGGGCAGTATCTCTTACATATTTTCTCATTTTTTTCCTTAACTCCGTAGGGGCGAGGTCCGCGAACTGACCCCTGATGTTATATAACTTGTCATAATATGATTTGAAGATTTCAAGGATCTCCCCTGGATCATGTGTGTTCCCATCTCTCTGCGTCTTAATATATGGAATGTATGAAACGGCAGCCCTGGGATGCAGCAGGCGAGCCAGTGGGCGTCCGCAATTATCTGCTGCTTCATAATAGAATCGCTTCATACATTCTCTCTGATACAAATACTTCCGGTCCAGAAGGTTCTTAAGTGCGGTTCGCTTTTGAATAAGGTCCGCCATGTCCGTAGGGGCGAGCGTCTGCTTATGCCTAAGCTCCAATCGGTGAATCTGCTGCAATAATCCGTTCACCTCCTCTGTCCTTTCTTTTTTAAGTCTGGAGCCATGCTTAATCAGCACTCCCCTCAGGACACATTTCAACGTTTCCCACTGGACCGGGGGAGATGTTGGATCTCCTTTATGTACCTGAACGAAGGACTCTATTGTGTCCTGCAACTCTTTCTGGCATATGTTATCTTTGAGAAGATTGCTATTTAGCCTCCATGTCCATGGGCGCTGGGTGATGGGGGGAATCTGTAGGGACAGGTAGATTGGGGCATGGTCAGACCAAAATATGTCTCCAATTTTAGCTATTGGTTGCCAAGAAAGTGCTCGCTGTCCCACCAGAAAGAAGTCAATTCTAGTGTATGTATTATGTGGAGGAGAGAAGTAAGTATAGTCCTTACCCTGTGGATTCAGAATGCGCCAGATGTCTATCAGTTGGAGGGCGTGGAGGTCCTGCCTCAAAGAACCCATCTCGCGTTGCCGACCTGGGCCCCTCCCAGAGGAGGAGTCCACTGCTGGATTTAGGGTAAAATTAAAGTCCCCACCAATAAGTAGCGTCCCCTCTGCGAAGTCCGCCAGTGTCTTCAAGAGAGATCTGCACGTAGAAACCTGGTTATTGTTTGGAAGATACCAATTTGCAATGCTAAACACCGTATCAAAGACCCTCAGTTTGAGGAACACGTATCTACCTTGGCTATCTATGCGTGTGTCAATGACCGTATGTGCAAGCTGTTTATGTATTGCTACTGACACTCCCTTAGACTTAGCTTCTGGGTTAGTACTGTGGTACCATACGGGGTAGAATCTATCTTTAAATGCTGGTATATTGCCGGTTTTAAAGTGCGTCTCCTGCAATAGGAGGATTTGTGTCCTCTGTTTGTGCATGGAGTAAAGAACCTGCGAGCGCTTCTGAGGGATATTGAATCCCCGTACATTGAGTGAACATAGTCTAAGCGCCTCCATTTCCCCGTCTACAGGTCCCCCAGTGAACAGGGAGTTATTGTTATCAGGAAGGGGCAAGGGAGAGAAAGAAAAAAAAAAATAAATAAATAAAAAAAAAAAAGGGGGGGGGGAGATGGGTGGTGATGTGTGTAGGGAGAAAGAGAAGGAAGGGTAGTACCGCTACCAAGTAGGGTTAGCGATAAAAAGAGAACTAGTTATAGATGTGAAGAAAAAAGGGAGGAAAAGAGAAAAGAGAAAAAGGGAAAAAAAGAAGGAAAAAAAAAAGGAGTAGGAAGGAGAGAAAAAGAAGAGGAAAAAGAAAAAGAGAGGCCCTCAACAATAGTATCAGGCAAACGATCGTGGGGTCAGTATAACCTACACCTGCCCGCAGTGTGTAGAACCCCGACGGGAAGTAGACTTTCAATAGAGGCCCGTCCCCCCCCGGGTCGGCCCCAGACCCCCAAATATGAAGCATTACTATCTATATCAATATGTAGTGACGACATACCCCCACCCCAGTCATCTTTGCAATTCACATAACATTTAACATTTGACCGGCAGGACACAAGAATGGTTATTATGTTCCTGTAATTAATGGCTCAAATTTCGACTAAAACAATCTCTGACTTAACGTTAGTCTGTCCCGTAAGATCTATATTTAGCAATATATCTAAGGCAGTAAAGAATGGGAAGAGCTCATTCCCCCTCACGGTCCGGCGGTGTCATCTCTGCGTCTTTCCTTCGCTGTGGGCCCCGATTTTTCCTGCGAGTATTCTCTCGTTGTGGGAAAGGGTTGTTGATAGGCTCTCCAGGGAAACTGTGGACACGTGGCCACTCCTTGTCTGGAATATGGACGACAGGTACTCCAAGGGCTGCACAAAAGGACGGAAGATCCAATAGAGAATGTAGCACATGTAGGCTTCCCCCACGTCGGACCTGCAGTTTAAAGGGGAATCCCCAAGAATACAGAATTCCCCTCTGTCTTAGAGTGTCCAGAAGAGGTCTCAGGACCCTACGCTTCTGCAGAGTGTGCCTTGACAGATCCGGTAGTAGCTGGATTGGTATATTCTTGAACATAACAGAGTCCTTTTGCCTGGCTTTGGCCAGGATTTCTTCTTTCTTTTTGTAGTTATGTACCCTACAAATTACGTCCCGAGGGTTAGCATTCTCTGTTGGTTTGGGGCCCAGTGATCGATGTGCTCTGTCCAGTTCTAAACGGGAGTCCCGTGGTAGATCTAGAATGGAGTTAAAGAGTCGCCTTAAAGATGCCTCCAGGTCTTGGGGGGCTACTGACTCGGGGATACCCCTTATCCTGATGTTATTACGTCTGCCCCTGTTCTCTAAGTCATCCAGCAGATCCGTCAAGTGTTCTATTTGGATGGCTTGCGTAGCTAGAGTCTGCGACTGTTGGGAAAGCTGTGCAGACATAGAGGTTGCGCAAGTTTCGGAAGTCGTCATGCGTACGTTTAACTGCTGCATTTCTCCTCTCATGGACGAAGACTCTGCTTTGTATGAAGCCTCCATTCTAGTGATGTACTCCTCCATTTCTTCTCTGGTTGGGATAGCTCTTATACGAGCCTTAAGGTCATCCCAGACGCATATCTCTTGTCCCCTCTCCCCATTGTCTCCATCACCTGAACTGTGTGGAGGGGTTCTGAAGGCATCTGGTATCTTTCCCCTTTCAGGTGATGAAAGAGACTCATTTATACAAGAATCCCCCAGAGAGTCCAGTGCATTCCCAGGGAGCCCCTGCCTCACTTGTTTAGAAGGAGCCGAGGTTGAAGGGGCCTCCAATGGGCTGTGTATATCTGTAATATGAGAGTCATTACCAAGGCTCCCAACCCTCAGCTGCTCCACGCTGAGCATTGCCTCCGTGTAACTCTCCGTTGTTTCTCGTGTAGGGGGCATCATATCAGGGATAGTATTGTATCCATGCTGCTTGTTTCCCATGGGCGCTTTCCCTGCTGCCGGTATGAGAGGGACTGGCTGCATTATTAAGGATCTCCTCTGTGTCTTACCCCCAGCCTGGTCTTCAGCGTCCTGCCTTGTCTGCTGTCCCACTTCACACTGCTCCCTCGGGTGAAGGGATTGAGTTCCTGACGCTGCGGCTGCCGCCATGAGGTGAGAGGAGGGGGCCCCCATGTGCTGCGCGTTCTCCAGGCCACGCTGAGGATCACCGCTGCTCTGCCTTCCCAGCATTGCCGCCGTCTGGGGGATCCCGGGCGGCTGAGGCTGTGTGATGCCGCCGCCCTCCTCCATGTTGCAGGGTAGCGGGGATGTCTCCCGCAGTGTTGCGGCCGCCATTTTAGTTGATGCTGATACTTGGCCTGGTCCGGTGGAGCTCCGTAAAAACCTCGTTATGCGTGTAGGAGCCGGTATCCGGTGCTCTGTCTTTGTCCTGCCGCTATTGCTTCTTTTCTTAGCCGGCATTGGCTATTTGAGAGCCGGGTATGTGTCTCAATAAGGGGTCTAGGGCCTCTCCAGGCACGGGAACAAGGGAGACCAGCGTCCTCACTCCTCCATTGCCAGGCCACGCCCCTCCTAAAAATTGTTTTATATAGGGAATTAGATTGGTTTTAAAGAGGCACGCTCAGTTGATTCATTCTTCCCAAACCACAAGCAGCATGAATCAGAGCCTGGATACATGATTGCGGAAATGCTCCAACCTTTCAGGGAAAACGTAATTTGAAGAACTTAATTTACATTTGGCTATGTACTCATAGGGAGACAGACCTGTCAATCACCTAGAGTGGTGCGGGGAGAAGGCTGTGTAATCCATGCCTTCTGTAAAACATGGGAGCGTTTCACAGAAATATATACCGGGCTACAATCGTGCAGCCAGGCTCTAATTCATGCTGCCTGTGCTTTGCCCAGCATGAACCGAGCGACAGGTTCCCTTTAAAATGAGACATTAGTCAGATGGCATTAGATGGGCAGCTGACAGCTTTCTCTTTCTGTCCGTAATCATGCACACTTTGATCAGTTGAGCACGCTTGGTTATTTCTGCAGGAGAAGGATACCAGAAACCTATTTAAGAAACAACTTGATTGTAATATGGTTACTCTTAATTAACCCCTTCACGACCATGGACGGATCTTTCCGTCATGGTGCCCTGGGCCTTAACGACCAAGGACGGATCTTTCCGTCATGGCGTAATCACGGCAGATTCGGGGAGGAGGGGACCTGTACCTGACCTCAGGAGGGGTGGTGCCTCCTCCTCGAACCTACGGAGGCTGTGATTGGCTGACGAACGCCGCTCAACCAATCACAGCCACTGTAATGTTCCAGCCATTTAAAATGACTGAAACATTGAAATCCAGGCCTGACCAGTGAAGCTGTAGCACTGGCCATTGGCTGGAGCTGGGTGACCTCACTGGATCACCCTCCCCCAGTTCCAGCAGCTCTGATTGGAGAGATCGGCCTTGTGACCGATCTCTCCAATCACCATGGACCTGTTGCCGGTGACCGCCCCCGTCACTTGTCGTCCCTGCAGCACGCCAGCACAGTGAGTGTATACAGTGCAATGGCAGGGTGACAAGCTCCGGTCCCATGCTGTTATGTGACCAAAGCATGGGACCCGGAAGTTGCCGCGCTGCCATTGCACTGTATGAAACCGGCGAAAAGCCTCCCGATCCGCCGCTGCCCTCCGCGATCTGCCACCTGTCTCCCCGGTCTGCTGCCCGCACCCCCACCCCTCGTGATCTGCTGCCTGCATCCTCACCCCCACACCTCCCAATCCGCCGCCGCCGCTGCCCTCCGCGATCTGCCACCTGTCTCCCCGATCTGCTGCCCGCACCCCCCACCCCTCGTGATCTGCTGCCCGCACCCCCACCCCCACACCTCCCGATCTGCCGCTGCCCTCCGCGATCTGCCACCTGTCTCCCCGATCTGCTGCCCGCACCCTCACCCCTCGTTATCTGCTGCCCGCACCCCCACCCCTCCCGATCCGCCGCTGCCCTCCTCCATCTGCCACAGTGTCACCGCTCTCCCCGATCTGCAACCTGGCCCCTCCCCCTCTCCTCCGTTATGTGCTGCGCACCCCCTCTTTTCCGTTATGTGCTGCGCGCCCCCTCTCCTCCGTTATGTGCTGCGCGCCCCCTCCCCTCCGTTATGTGCTGCCCGCCGCCCCCTCCCCTCCGTGATGTGCTGCCCACTCCCCCCCACCTCTTACCCCCGTGATCGGCTACCCGCCCCCTCCCGTCACCCCCGTGATGTGTGCTCATCCCCTGTCACCCCCGTGATGTGTGCTCCCTCCCCTGTCACCCCGTGATGTGTGCTCCCTCCCCTGTCACCCCCGTGATCTGTGCTCCCTCACCTGTCACCCCGTGATCTGCTGTCCGCTCTCCCGCCACCTTTCACCCCCGTGATCTGTGCTCCCTCACCTCTCACCCCCGTGATCTGTGCTCCCTGACCTCTCACCCCCGTGATCTGTGCTCCCTCACCTCTCACCCCCGTGATCTGTGCTCCCTCACCTCTCACCCCCGTGATCTGTGCTCCCTCACCTCTCACCCCCGTGATCTGTGCTCCCTCACCTCTCACCCCCGTGATCTGTGCTCCCTCACCTCTCACCCCCGTGATCTGTGCTCCCTCACCTCTCACCCCCGTGATCTGTGCACCCTCACCTCTCACCCCCGTGATCTGTGCACCCTCACCTCTCACCCCCGTGATCTGTGCACCCTCACCTCTCACCCCCGTGATCTGTGCACCCTCACCTCTCACCCCCGTGATCTGTGCTCCCTCACCTCTCACCCCCGTGATCTGTGCTCCCTCACCTCTCACCCCCGTGATCTGTGCTCCCTCACCTCTCACCCCCGTGATCTGTGCTCCCTCACCTCTCACCCCCGTGATCTGTGCTCTGCTCACCTGTCTCCCCCGTGATCTGCGCTCCCTCACCTCTCACCCCCGTGATCTGCGCTGCGCTCCCTCTCCCACCTCTCACCCTCCCCGATCTGCTGCCTCCTTCATCTCCTGTGATCCTGCTGCCTAGATCCATCCTGTAAGGTAACTATCCCCAATCTCACCTCCCACTCCCCTTCCCTCCCATCCCCCCAATCCCCCTTTCACCCCATCCTCCCCATCCCCCTTTCACCCCATCCTCTGCCGCTCCTGCATCCACTGCGCCCTCTCCCATCCGCCCCCACCCTATCCCAGCCGCCTCTGTCTCACAATCACAGATGCTCCCTTTATATGCCGCTGCCCCCCCCCATCTGCCGCTGTTCTGATCCATCCTGTAAGTATTGTTTGTGGCTCTTTTCTAACTATCCCCAATCGCATCTCCCACTCCCTCCCCCCCCCTCCTCCCCCACCTGCTTGCCGCCAAGTGCTGATCAGGTACGTGATTGGCTGATCAGGTACGTAATTGTTGCTCTAGTTTTTGCTTTTTTTTGTGCACCCCAAATAACAAAAAACGAAAAAAAAAAACTTGAACAATTAGGTACCTGATCAGCAATCGTCCTGCAGTCGTACTCGACTTTGGACACGACTTCTTTTTTCCATCCCACCTAGTCCCCCCCCTTTTTTGCAGAACATTCGTGCGTGCGCCCTGTTTTTTTTTCTATGCCATGGTGGGTCTAGTTTCCAAAATGGGGTCACGTGGGGGAGCTCCACTGTTTCGGTACCTCAGCGGGTCTCCAAACACAACATGGAATACGCTAATTATCCCAGACAATTTTGCGTTTGAAAAGTCAAATGACGCTCCTTGCATTCCGAGCCCTGCTGTGCGCCCAAACATTTGATTTCCACCACATATGAGGTATCTGTGTACTCAGGAGAAATTGCACCATACATTTTATGTAAAAAAAAAAAAGCTACCTGGTTGAAGTAACAATTTTGTGGTAAAAAACTTTTTTTTTATTTTCACGGCTCAACTCTATTGAGCACTTTGATCCTCTGGGGGCTTCACAAAAGTTAATAAACATCTAGATAAATTCCATGAGGGGTCTAGTTTCCAAAATGGGGTCACATGTGGGGGAGCTCCACTGTTTCGGCACCTCAGGGGCTCTCCAAATGCAACATAGTGCGGCTAAGGCTAGGTTCACACACTGCGTTTTTTTGACGCTGCGTTTTTGTGCGGCAAAAAACGCACCCGCGTCAAAAAAACGCAGCAAAAAACGCACGCGTTTTGCCACGATTTGGTGCGTTTTTTTGCTGCATTTTGCTGCGTTTTTGCTCACTGCGTCTTTATGCGTTTTTTATCAGTGAACAAAAAAAAAAAGGTCTGATGTCATTTCCTTCTTCAATTTGTTCTTCATTCTCCACTAGTGTATGCAGAAGAGCAGACAGCTGCAGAACTACAAGGCTCAGCATAGTCCATCCAATAGTGTATGCAGGAGAGCAGACAGCAGCTGCAGAACTACAAGGCTCAGCATGCTCCATCCAGGACTGTATGCTTGAGGGAGAGTCAGGGGGAGCAGACCTACAAGGCTCAGCATCCTCCATCCAATAGTGTATGCAGGAGAGCAGACAGCAGCTGTCGAACTACAAGGCTCAGCATCCTCCTTCCAGGACTGTATGCAGGATTTCTTTGCCCCCCCCCAAACAAAAAAAATGACGTAGGCTTCGCCATATTTTTGTATGCTAGCCGGGTACAGCAGGCAGGTATGGGCTGCCCCCAACCCCCAGCTGCCTATTTGTACCCGGCTGAAAACCAAAAATATAGGGAAGCCCCTTTTTTTTTTAATTATTTAATCCGGATCCAATATCATCTGATCGGTTTGCTGGAAGGCAAAGCAATCAGATGATGTGTCAGGTTCTAGGGGCTGAATCACATCACACATCAGCTGATTGTATAAAAGCCGTTTATACAATCAGCAGATGCATCGGTGCAAAAGATAAAAAAAAAAAAAAAAAATACTCACTTATGTGCTGATTACTGGCAGCTCCTGCAGCGGAGTCTGATCCCGTCCGATCGCTGCAGCAGCTGCCGGTAATCAGGGATGAAGTCTCCTGACGCATCCGCTGATAACCGGCCGGGCGCCGGCGTCAGCCCGAGACTTACGATCAGCTGACGCGTCAGGTGACTGCATCAGGTGATCAGCTCCAGGTCCTGCACCCTGCAGGCATACGCACCCGGGGAGACTGCACACACCCGGAGCGGCGGTACCGGGAGGAGATGGGAGTGGGCATGGCACCGGGAGTCTGCAGACAGGTGAGTATAACTTTTTTTTTTTTTTTTTACTGTTCACTTTTGATTTTGTACCCACTTCCACCTCCCGCCCGAAAATGACGGCGCACGACAGCATACATGCACAGGACGGGAGGTGGAAGCGGCGGTGACGGTACCGGGAGGATTCACGCTTCTGTGTTTACTGACAGAAGGAATCCTCTTCCTGTACATGTCACTTTACTACCCACCTCCTGCGTTTATAGCTGCGTTTTTGGTCTTAGAAACGCACTAAAACGCACCAAAACGCACCTATTTGCGTTTCTCATTGCGTCTTTCAACATCCCATTGCACTCAATGGATGAAAGCGCAGTGAAAAACGCGGGAATAATTGACATGCTGCGTTTTTGTGGCACCACAAAAATGCAGCTGAAAAAATACGCTGTGTGCAGACAGCAAAAATGAAAACCCATAGACTTTGCTGGGGAAGCAAAGTCATGCAGTTTTCTGAGCAAAAACGCACCCGAAAACTGCGCAAAAACGCCGCGAAAAACGCACTGTGTGAACTTACCCTATCGATTCCAGCTAATTTTCTGTTCAAAAAGTCAAATGACGCTCCTTCCCTTCTGAGTCCTGCCATGCGCCCAAACAGTGTTTTTTCGCCACATATGAGGTATCTGCGTGCTCAGAAGAAATTGCCCAACATATTTTGGGGGTTCATTTTATCCTGCTACCCTTGTGAAATGCAATATTTGAGGCTAAATTAACATTTTTGTTGCAAAAAGTAAAATGTTCATTTTTTCATTCCACATTGCTTTAGTTACTGTGAAGCACCAGAAGGGTTAATAACCTTCTTGAATGTGTTTTTGAGTAGCCTGAGTGGTGCCGTTTTTGGAATGGTGTCACTTTTGGGTGTTTTGTGTCAGGTAGACCTTTCAAAATCGCTTCAAATGTGATGTGGTCCCTAAAAAATAAAAGTGGCTTTGTAAATTTTGTTGTAAAAATGAGAAATTGCTCATAAACTTTGAACCCCTATAACTTCCTTGATTATTTTTTTTTCCCCCAAAATTGTTCTGAGGTAAAGTAGACATGTGGGAAATGTTATTTTTTAATTATTGTGTGTCATATGTCTCGTTGGTTTTAGAGCATACAAATTCAAAGTTTGAAAATTACAAAATTTTCAAAATTTTCGCGAAATTTCCATTTTTTTTCACAAAGAAACGCAAAAAATTTCGGCCTAAATTTACCACTAACATGAAGCCCAATATGTCACGAAAAAACAATCTCAGAATCACCGGGATCCGTTGAAGCGTTCCAGAGTTATAACCTCATAAATTGACACTTGTCAAAATTGCAAAAAATGGCCTGGTCTTTAGGGTCAAAATAGGCTTGGGGCTGAAGGGGTTAAAAAATAAGTTTGTTTTTCTTTACAGCAAAAAAAATACTGTGCGATGGGCAGAAATCAATCTAACTTTCTGGGTTGCAACCTGTTTGACTGTTCCTTATAAATCCCATTATTTTCTGATGCTCCAGCTTAAAGTACCATTAAGCCTATTTTTTATATTGTACGGTTTGCTGTCATTAATGTATGTTCAGTGTGCACATTACGACACTTCTCAGTCGCTGTCGTCTGCCGTTTTCAGCACTGCTCTGGTCCTCTCCTGCATCATATGACTGTAGACTTTTCTTGCCAGATCTCACCGCCATGACTTCTCTTAACACCTTCACGACCTTTGAGGTAAGCTTACGTCCTGGTTGGATAGGGTTCACGACCCATGATGTAAACTTACATTTTAATGGTAAAGATGTAATTATTTTTCTTTCACTGCCCAGCAGCATAAAATTCTGTGACACACCTGTGGTATCAATATGCTCACTGCACCTCTAGAGGAGTTTATTAAGGGGTGCAGTTTGTAAAATGGGGTCACTTGTGGGGGATTTCTGCTGTTCTGTTAGTGAAAAAAAATGTAATTATTCTTTCTTCTCCACCCAATGGTATAACATTTTGTGACATACCTGTGGTATCAATCAGTTCTCTGCACCCCTAGATGATTTCACTAAGGGGTGTAGTTTGTAAAATGGGGTCACTTAGGGGGGCTCTGCCAATGTGCATTGGAACCCCCAAACCATTCCAACTAAATCTCAACTCCAATATTGTGCTCCTTCCATTCTGAGCTTTACACTGTTTCAAAAGTAGTTTTTGACCACATGTGGGGTATTGGAAAACTCAAGAGATTGGACCATACAATGCACATTTTCTCCTATTACCCTTTTTGAAAATTAAAACTTTGTGGCCAAAGCAACTTTTTCACAGCCCAAAGTTACACAATTCCGTGAGAGGTGTAGTATCTAGAATCGGTTCATTTGCAGGGGGTATCTGCGATTTTTGCATGTCGGAGAATCTTCAAATATGACATGGTGTCTGCAATCTATTCCAGCCAAATTGGAGCTAGAAAATTCAAATAGCACTCCTTCCATTCCGAGCCCTGCCGTGCACTTAAAAACACCTGTGGGGTATTCCTGTACTCAAAAGAAATTGCACAACAAATTGTATGGTCCACTTTCTTCTGTTACCCTTGTGAAAATGAAAAAAATGGGGTTAAGTAAACATTTTTGTGATAAAAATGTAGTTTTTCATTTTCATGGCTCAACTTTATAAAATTCTGTGAAGCACATGTGAGTTCAAGGTGCTCACTCCACCACTAGATAAATTCCTGGAGGGGTGTAGTTTCCAAAATGGAGTCATTTGTGGGTGGTTTCCACTGTTTAGGCACATCAGGGGCCCTGCAAAGGCAACACTGCGTCCGCTATCTATTCCAGCCAATATGGATACACATTTCAAATACAGCTCATTCCCTTCCAAGCCCTGCTGTGCACTGAAACATTAGTTTCCCACCACATATGAGGTATCGATGTAGTCAGGAGAAATTGCACAACAAATTGTATGATCCATTTTCTCCCAATATCTTGTGAAAATGAAAAAACTATGGCTAAAGTTAAATTTTATGCATGAAAAAGTAAAATTTTCATTTTTTTCCTTCCATATTGCTTTCATTCTTGTGACACACTTAAAGGGTTAATCAATTTGAACACTTTGAGGGGTGTAGTTTTTAAAATGGTGTCACTTTGGGGTATTTTCTGTCACAGAGGACCCTCAAAGTCACTTCAAATGTGATGTGGTCTTTAAAGGGAACCTGTCATCAGAAATTTTGCACTAAACCTAAAAGATTCCCCCTCTGCAGCTCCTGGGCTGCATTCTAGAATGGTTCCTGTTGTTCTTGTGCCCCCTTTCTGACCAAAATAAAGACTTTATAAAGTGGTACCTTTTTGTATTCAAATCTTGATAATGGTACATGGGGGCGGGCTCTCTGGTGTCCGTTAGTCTGCCTCCTGCCGCTTTGGGCCGTCCCCCATCGCGCAATTTCATACCTCAGGAGGCCGCCCAGTGCGTCCGAGGTCTCGCGCATGCGCCCTGCCACTCTCGCGGGACTGTGCAATGTGCAAAGTGTGACCGCTGGTGACGTGTTGCGCAGGCGTGAGATTATGGGCGGCGCTGTGATTTTTATCAGCAAGTACCCGCCCTTAATCTCGTGCTTGCGCTTTCACCGCCGCCTCCACCGTTCTGTGCAAGCGCTGGCCAGGTTACCTCATGTCACCTTTTTGAAATTGCGCGATGGGGGACGGCCAAAGCGACAGGAGGCAGATTAACGGACACCAGAGAGCCCGCCGCCGTGTACCATTTACAGTATCTGCATACAAAAAGGTACCACTTTATAAAGTCTTTATTTTGGTCAGAAAGGGGGCACAAGAACAACAAGAACCTTGCTAGAATGCAGCCCAGGAGCTGCAGAGGGGGAATCTTTTAGGTTTAGTGCAAAATTTCTGATGACAGGTTCCCTTTAAAACAATTGGTTTCATACATTTTTGGGGAAAAATTAGTACCGTAATTGCTTATCAATTTTGAACCCCTCTAACTTCCTAACAATATATTGTTTCAAAATGGTGCTTATATACAGTAGACATGTGGGAAATGTTATTTATTAATGATTTTGTGCAATATAACTCTCTGGTTTAAGGGCACGAAAATTGAAAGTTCAAAACTTGACATTCACATTTGTCAAATTTTCTATAATTTTTATAAATAAATGCAAATTATATTGACCAAAATTTACCACTAACATGAAGTACAGTTATTCCACGAAAAAATTATTGGAATTGCTGGGATCTGTTGAAACATTCCTGCACAGTAACAGTAATCAGTAGGTATTTAAATACATGCAATAAACATAAATAATAGTGAACAGATTAATTTTAATCTATCTGCTCGCCATTATTAAAGATCAAAGAGACATGACCAAAGTTTCAAGAATGGGAATTTTGAAAGACGCCAATGGAAACTAACTAACTGAGCCAGAACAAATCAAGGTGAGATGGAAAGAATATATGGAGCATCGCTAGAAGCACGACTCAATGATTTGTGAAGAAAGACTGGAAATGATAGCGAACCGAACATCTTGAAAGATAAAGTCATTTCTGCTATAAAGCTTATGTCAAAAACAAAGCACCTGGATGTGGCAATATTTTAATAGAGCTAATAAAGTCTTCTGAAGCAGCTGTTGATGTCACTACATGCTGTATCAACAGATTTCGGCAACTGGCAAATGGCGCAAGGACTGGACAAGATCGGTGTTTATTCCTATTCGGAAAAAGAGAGATGCTACTGAGTGTGGAAACTATCCGACTGATGCGCTCATACCTCATTTCATCAAAATACTGCTGAAGATCCTACAAAGATGGCTACAACCTTACTTTGACAGAGAGCTGCCAGAGTAACAAGTAGAATTTAGAAAAGGCAGGGGAACAAGAGATGTAATTACTATCATTAGATGGACAATGGAAAAAGGCCAAAGAATACAAGAAGGAGAGCTATTTCTTCTTCATCGACTACAGAAGTCTTCGACTGTGTTGATCACCAGAAACTTTGGAATACTATCAAGGATATGGGTGTGCTGAGCCATCTGATCAGCCTCATTATTATTATTATTATAGCGCCATTTATTCCATGGCGCTTTACAAGTGAAAGAGGGTATACGTACAACAATCATTAACAGTACAAAACAGACTGATATAGGAGGAGAGAGGACCCTGCCCGCGAGGGCTTTTTAGGAACCTTTAGGCTATGTGCCCACGGGAGGTCGCACGTGCGGATATATCTGCAGGTACGGCCGCAGCTTTCCTGCAGCAGCTCCCCGGAATCCGCAGTTATACATAGCTGCGGGATTCCAGTGAAATATCTGCAGCAAACCTGCGGACATTCATGCGACTTAGCTGTGGAAGTCCCGCCCTCTATCTTCATAGTGGAGGGCCGGGAATTCCGCAGGTATTTCTGCAGGAATAATTGACATGCAGTTACGTGCGGCTGCGGGAGATCTGCAGCTGCACATACCGCAGCATGGACACAGACACTCCCCATGTCTCATAGGATAACATGGGGAGTGTGTCTGTACTTGCTAAAACCTGTGGATTTATCTAGAAAATCCAGATAAATCCTCAGATTTTCCGTGGCAAAATCTGCAGGTACAGAGTCCCGTGGGCACATAGCCTTACAGTGAACAAGAGCAACAGTCCAAACAGAACATGGTGATATGGCATGGTTCGAAGTACAGCGAGTCATCAAAAAAGGCTGCACATCCTGTCACCATTTATATACAGAAACTATTTTCAGAAAGGCTGGACTTGCCGAAAAAGAAGTCAGAATCAAAATTGTTGGATGAATGGTCAACAATTTTAAATTTGCAGACGATAAAACATTGATAGTAATAAGCATAGATGGAATGACGGACTTATTACGGAGTATCAAGATGAAAAGCTCGTACATGGGACTCCTACTCAATACAAAGAAAGTGATTATAGCCAGGTATATCTATGACACAATTGAAATGAATGGTGACAAACTGGAAGTTGTAAATTACTTTAACCTTCTCTGATTAATGATCACTCAAGATGTAGCAACGACACCAGAAGTCAATAGGAGAATAGTTATGGGCAAATCAACAATGAAGTCACTAGACAATGTCTTCAAATCAAGGAACATTTCTCTGGCAACAAATCGCTGGGAGGT
Source organism: Anomaloglossus baeobatrachus (assembly GCF_048569485.1). Taxonomy (NCBI): domain Eukaryota; kingdom Metazoa; phylum Chordata; class Amphibia; order Anura; family Aromobatidae; genus Anomaloglossus; species Anomaloglossus baeobatrachus. Next base: position 505,112,166 of record NC_134356.1, on the reverse strand, counting down.
CGCAGGTGAGATGTCACACAGTCAGACCTTGCTAACGATGCAGGAACGATACAGGTCGCAGTAGTGACCTGTATAACGATCTCAGCAGTCACTGTGACCCTGTCACACAGTGTCACACACAGTGATGTGTCCTGCCCAGCAGGACATCTCCTTTGAAGAAAATGGCCTGGACCGGGACTCACCAGTGATCTCATTATGTGTGACAGTACCTTAAGCCACAGCTCGTATATAGTCTGTTTTTTTTTTTTCTCAAAAGGCAAGTTGAATTAATTGGACACTAGCACTCAAGAAACAAAAGGGTTAAGCAGGTGATACACAACAGTAAGGTTTAAATACACAGCTGAGAGGGAATTACATACGGCACCCCGCTAGTCCTTTCCATTTTTAAGCTCGATATAGATCCAGTCATATACTTCATCGTTATCTGTGCCCGGATACCTGGATCTCGACGCTGCCTTCTGACTTAAGAATATTCCTTTTATATGCTAAATAAAATTTATATAACTTTTACTATATAAATCTATTTCTGACCTTCTTTAACATCCACAACATATTTAGGTCCATCCAAACCCTTTCCCCATTAGGTAGCACGGTAGTTTTTATCAGTGGGTTTTTTTCTGCAGTAACATATGGATGCGAATCAAGACAGAAGAAGAATCAATGCCTTTGAAATGTGGGGCTGGAGAAGGATGTTATCAATACCATGGATGGCAAAGAGAACAAACAAATCAAGCCAGACATGTCACTTGAATCAAGGATCACCATGCTACAACTTTCCTACTTTGGACACATTATACAAAGAGAGCAATCACTGGAGAAGGACATCATGGTCAGAAGATTAGAAGGAACAAAGCGAAGAGGCGAAGATCAGCAACCTGATGGCTTGATAGTATCAAGAGGACGGCGTAGAAGACCCTGTTGAACCTCTCTACACTTGCACCAGATCGATCTTCCTACAGTGCATTTATCCATCAAGTCACCATGGCTCAAGATCGTGGCGTTAAATAAAGTTATATTATTAATAATAAAATAAAATAATAATAATAATAATAATAATAATAAAAAAACAACTGCTGGAGTGGTATTTTGAGAAAATAAACTACATCATGTTGGCAGTGACTATCCTGTGAAATCCTGGTATTTATGAATGAGGAATACATATTTTTACTTGCAAAATATGCACAAGTAGCTATGGCTAATACAAATCCTATAACGGCTTCATTTTATTCTAATTACACATGTAAAAGAATCACTGCAGAAATTTTCTGAACAATCACTGCCTTACATCTGAAAGTATTCACTGCCTTGGCATTTTTGGTGTTTTGCTACCTCAAACTGAAATTTTACAGTTTTTTTGAGGGTTTGCATCAGTTCATGTAAAGAATATGTGTACAACTGTGATAATTTGGTTTTCATTTTATTGTGAAGCAAATGGCAAAATAGGACAAAATAACTGAAAACTTCAGTGTGCATAACTATTCACCCCTCTAATGCAGTACTTTGTAGAGCCCCCTTTTGAGGAAATAATACAGCTGCAAGTAGGTTTGGATAAGTCTCCATGAGCTTTCCACATCTTGCCAAGGGGATTTTTGCCTATTCCTCAAGGCAAAACTGCTCCAGCTGTCACAAATGTATCCTGTCATTAGGAGACTTGTGATAGTTTGGGACCTGAGTTTCACTTTGCCTTGTGAGACTCTGGATTTTAAATGTGTTTTGCTTTCTGTTGGAAGAGCAAGGATTAAATGTCATTTTCCTTGCTAGCAGCTCCTGGTTAGTTCTTCTCAGGTGCAACCAGTTTGTGACCACTCTCATCTCCTTTAAATTGTCACATGACCAATCACCTGATGTTGGTAACAGAATCTTTATTTTTAACAAGCCACCCTGGAGAAAGGAGGCCTCTGGTACCCACTGGAGTCCTGCTGCTGAAGCCTTGCTATGGTAGTTCTCTTGGTTGAAGCCATGTTGCCTGCAGCCCTGGTGTCTGGCTTTAGCTGTAAAGTTGGTTGTGTATTCTTTTGTCTGTGTCCCCCTGTCTGTCCTCCTTCCCCTGTGCTATATTACCATAGTGGTGACAACTAGTGCACTCACTGGCCTTGGCACTATACAGGATAAATGGACTAGGCTAGTGATGGCAAACCTGTGGCACTCCAGCTGTTGCAAAACTACAATTCCCATCAAGTCTTCACAGCCAAAGCTTTTGCTTTGAATGGCCAGGCATGATGGGAATTGTAGTTTTGCAACAGCTGGACTGCCACAGGTTCGCCATCACTGGACTAGGCCATGTCACGGCAAAGAACTCTTTTAGGAATGTAAGGGGAGCTTAGGGAACAGACACAGGTTAGTGTCATGAGTTGTCCCAACTCTCGCTCCCCATTATCAGGGCCTTCGTCTCCCTTATCATCCACATTGATTCTTGTGTTTTACGCCATGCGATAGACAGTTGTTGGTCCATACACATCTGTCAAGCCGTGCACCGGCCATTCGCCAGTCTGAATATGAAACGAGATCCTTCAAGTTAAATTGTTTTCTCTGTTGAACGGCAATTTTTAATCTTTAAGACTCACCACAGGTTCTCAATTGGATTAAGGTTTGGGGATTGACTAGGCCACTCCAATCCAATACAAGTTTCTGTTTAAATAAATCGAGTGTTACTTTAGCAGTATGCTTTGGGTCAATGTCTTGTTGGAAGGTGAACCTCCGTCCCAGTCTCAAATCACTGACAGACTGACACAGGTTTTTCTCAAGAATATTCCAATATTTCACACCATCCATCTTCCACGTGATTCGGACCATTTTCCCTATCGGTACTGCCAAAAAACCATCCCTACGGCATCATGCTGCCACCACTATCTTTCACTGTGTGAATGGTGTTCTTGGAGTGATGAGCTGATTTATGCCCTCCTTGCCGGGGATGAGCATTTTGGTGGCCAGCCCTCTATTGGTAGGTTTCTTGTAGTACCATGTTCTTTCTGTTTGATAATAATGGATTTAATAGTGCTTTGGAAAATCTCCTTAGTCTTTCATGGTGTTGTTTGGTTAGTGGTGTCTCTTGCTTAATGATGTTGCAGCCTCTGTGACAGAAAAAGTGTGTATATACTGACAGACCCTGGAACACTTAAGATTGTACACAGTTGTTTCACTAAGCACGTGACTTATGAAGATCATTGCTTGCACCAGAAATGTTTAGGGGCTTCATAGCAAAGGGGTGAATACATATGCACAAGGCAATTTTTATTTACTTTATCTCATAAATTAAATTTTAGCCTATATTTTTCTCACTTCCCCAACTTAGTCGATTTAGTGCTGATGCATCACACAAATCTGATTACAAAAATATTTAAAAACAGATTGTAATGTAACAAAATAGGTAAAAAGCCAACGGAATAAACACTTTCGCAAAGCACTGAACAAATGTGGTGTTTTATTTAATACTAAGGGACCGAATTTATTAGATAATTTACAGTATTTAGATTAAATTGTGTCTTATAATCACAAAATTGTGGTGCAAGTCCTAATTCTGCAACAGTGGCAATTTTTTTTCAGCACTGCCAGATCTAGAAAATAATGGTGATAGCAGGTGTACATTTTATTCTCTGATTTTTACAGTTTCAAGGTCACCAGAGTGTAATAAAACTTTAGCGCCGATCACTGAACTATCTTTCTTCTCACAAGTTCACTTTGAGGTCAGTCGGCAAGCTCGTCAGCAAGCGGCAAGCTCGTCAGCAAGCGTGCCAGTCAAGGTCTGTGTGTGAGCTTCTTAGCTGCCAATAGTATCTGTTCTGTAGGCCGTGGCAAGAAATGCCATCCTTAGGCTGGTTTCACACTACGTCTTTTTAACATCCGTTGAAAACGTTATTTTAGCGGAAATACGGATCCTGCTTTTACAGCAAATAACGTATGCAAACGCATCTGTTATTTTGCAGGATCCTGCACTGGATGTTTAGGGGCGGGCATTGGAGTCATGTGATCGGGAGTGAGGGGAACTAGACTGGGAGCCGGCTTCTGACAGCTGCAGACGCTGGTAACCAAGGTAAACATCGGCCTTGGATACCCGATATTTATCTTGGTTACGAGTGTCTGCAGCTGCTAGGAGCAGGGCTGCCTGCACACGTAACCAACGTAAACATCGGGTAACTAAGATAAGTGGTTACGCGATATTTACCTTGGTTACGAGTGTCCGCAGCTCTCAGGTGGGAGAGAGAGGAAGGGGGAGGAAGGGGGAAAGACAGAGATAGAGAGAGAGGGTGAGGGAGGGAGGAGGAGAGAGACAGATCACGCGAGACTGGTTCTGGGCATGCTCAGTACAAAAGCAGGATCCTGTCTATCAGCATGCCAGTGTTGACATGCGTTTGCGTGCTGTTTAGTCAGGATCCAGCAATTTGCAGTATTTGGACGCAGCTCAAAAACGCTACAAGTAGCGTTTTTGAAACATGTTAAAAAACTGCAAGTCACTGGATCCTCACTATAACACACGCAAACGCAGGTGAACGGATGTTAACGCGAGTCCATTGCAAATGCATTGAAATGAAAACGCATTTGCACTGGATCCGTACTTCCGCTAAAATAACGTTTTCAACGGATGTTAAAAAGACGTAGTGTGAAACCAGCCTTAGGCTGCTTTCCTGCTTTTACAGCAAATAACGTATGCAAACGTATGAGAGAGAGAGAGAGAGAGAGAGAGAGAGAGAGAGACCTGGGCATGCTCAGTCCAAAAGCAGGATCCTGTCTATCAGCATGCAACGTTTACGTGCGTTATAGTCAGGATCCAGCAATTTGCAGTATTTGGACGGAGCTCAAAAACGCTACATGTTGCGTTTTTGAAACATGTTAAAATAACACAAAAGGACGGATCCTGCGTCTAACGGACGCAAACGCAGGTGGACGCGAGTCCATTGAAAATGCATTGACATGAAAACGGATTTGCACAGGATCCGTACTTCCGTTAAAAAAACGTTTTCGACGGATGTTAAAAAGACGTAGTGTGAAACCAGCCTTAGTAAATGTGGGTGTTGTAGGGAAAATACCGGTACTATTACTTCAGGCTGTGCTTGGGTGTCTTTGTAGCTAAAGAAGGCCATGAGGAAGTATAACGAGGATTTATTGCAACACTGGGATATTACTGTAATAGCTTCATAGTTATAAGAAAGTAATACGTGGAGGATGTGGTAACACGGAAATCTCAGGCCTCAGACAGACATCCATGAAACAGAGTCCAAGTACAGTCTACGATGCACAGACCAGACGAGGGCATATAATGAGACTGTTGAGCTTGGGTCCGTGCATCACAGTCCGGAAACAACTTAGTGATATCCATCAGAATATATTGGTGTGGGATTTCATTTTCCATTTAAAGGGAACCTGTCAGCAGAAATTTCGCCCAAAAGCTAAAAGCTTCCCCCTCTGCAGCTCCTGGGCTGCATTCTAGAAAGGTCCCTGTTATTATTGTGCCCCATGTGAGACCAAAATAAAGGCTTTATAAAGTGGTACCTTTTTGTATTCAGATAGTGAAAATGTGACACGGGGGCGGGCTCTCTGCCGTCCGTTATTCTGCCTCCTGACAGGTTCCCTTTAATGAAGAGCTTATAAAATCACAGATTATTCACATACAGCCCGAGCTGATCACTGTGTGCTCCAGGAGTCCCCATACCCATCAACGACGGGCTTTTCTTACTGTGCCCAAAATGAAAGCTGTCAATCAGTAGTAGGCAGCACCTGTGTCGCATAAATACAGACAACTACATACCAAACCAGTTAAAGTGCAATTATATTTATTAAGGCATAAGGATTAGTCATGAGCGAGCGTGCTCCCCACTGCTTGTTACTCAATTGAGCTTTGGGTTTCTCTGTCGCGACTCAAGTACAGAGTATAATGGAAATCAATGCCAAACTCGAGCATTTTCAAGCTCAGATGCTCGAAGCTCGATCAACTAACGAGCAGTGACCAGCACTAATAAGGATAGGTGACACAGACCTTATAAAAAAGGGAGTCCGTCACTACTACTATGCTGCTCCTGATAAGGCAGCATGAATCCAATGACAGATTTAGGAAATCACAAGTTATTCCCTATTTATAGGGTATGGATAACTTGTTCACCTCCAGCAAAGCCAAGATCAGAGCTCAGCAGATCCATCTTGAATGGAGGGGAGATGCACATGGTCGGCTCCATGTATTCACGGTCAATGAGACTGATGGAAATAGCTGAATAAAGTGCTTGGCTTTCTCCGCAGTTACATAGGGGAGAATGGTGTGGAGATGAAACATTTGTGACTCTGCTCTATTCAGGACAGAGCTGCAGAGCCTGGATCTCGGGATTGCTGGTGATCTCAGCAGTCTGACCCTGGGCAATCGGTAAATTATTCCTTGTCCCATGGATCTGGGATAATTTGTGATTTGTTGAATATTCATTTAAGGCACCACTCCAATGAGGATTTTTCAGCATTGGAGTGGCACTTTAAGTCCACTGACTCCTGTTATATACTCACCTGTCGCCGTCTTCACAGTTTACTGATGCTGCTCTTGTCCCATCTTATGACTGTAAATTCTGATTGGCTGGAAGTCAGAAGTTACATCACAAGCTCCCAAAGCAACTCTCAGAGCCAGAATGAGGCTCCCATAGACTAACTTGAGTTATGACCTCCAGCACACTCTATGAAACACTGGAGCAGCCGGCAAGTCACACAGCGCAGGAGACTGACTGAAGTGGCGCTGGAAACAGATGATGATGAGGGAAAGGGAGTATAAGACCGGGAGCAGGGGACTTACATTTAAAGCACCACTCTAGAGGATTATTAAGAAAATTGCTACAGTGGTGCTAGAATCAGAAACATGAAGATTTTTTTTCCATTCTTTTTTTTCAATGTAATCTTTATCAAAAATGTTTCATTAGAAAGTTCTGTTTCATTTATCAGCAGCAATAAACAAAACGATTTCATACAGAAGTGTAAGGCTATGTTCACACATCAGTTTTTTGGCATCAGGCACAATCCGGCGTGTGCCTGATGCAACAGATCCGGTGCAGAATATGCAAAAACGGATGCGCCTGATCCTTTTTTTGACGGATCCGGTATACCTGATCCATCAAAAAAACGGATCCGGCGCATCTGTTTTTTGCATCCGTTTCGTCCTTTTTTTTTTTTTTGCTGGATCCGTTTTTTTTTATTCAATAAATTGAAGCATGCTCAGTTTACAAAAACGGATCTGGCGGCCTCATCCGTTTTTTGCCGCCTTATGCCGGATCCGGTGTCCATAGGCTTCCATTGTAAATCACGCCGTATCGCGTCAAAGACAAAAAAAAAGTTACAAGAGACGTTCCATCTGGCTGCCGCTTTAGCCAATTACGATGGATCCGGCAAAAGCCGGATGCAACGCAAGACCATCAGGCACAATCCGGCGCTAATACAAATCAATGGGGATAAAACGGATCTGGCGCCGGATCCGTTTTATCCGTTTTTTCCCCGATTGTGCCTGATGGAAAAAAACTGATGTGTGAAAGTAGCCTAACAGAATGTGTGTGCAAATACAGGATGCAGATGTGTAGCGATGAGTGAATACTAAAATATTCAGGTTCAGATTATTCATACCGCATACCTTAGGCTGCTTTCACACATCCAGTTTTTCCTGTGCGGCACAATCCGGCCCTTTGCAGAAAAACCTCAACCGTTTTTTTTTGCCACTGGTTGCGTTTTTTTTGCATAGACTTACATTAGTGCCGTATTGTGCCGCATGGGCTTGCGTTCGGACCGTTTTTTTGCCGCATGCGGCAGATTTAGCCCATGCGGCGGCCGGATGGTACGTTGCCTGGCACGTTTTTTTGTCCGACAAAAAAAAAAACGCATCGCGCCGCATCCGGCCGACGTGGCGCGTTTTGCAATGCATGCCTATGGACGCCGCATGCGGCGTCCTGCGGCAAACACCGCATCCGGACGCCGTATGCGGTTTTTTCCACTGCGCATGCTCAGTAGCGTGCCGCAAGCGGCAAAAACCGGACGGGCTGCATGTCAAAAACTTATGCAAAGGATGCGGTATTGTCGCTGCATCCGTTGCATAGGTTTTATAGCCGGATTGGCCGGCTCTGCTAAAACCGGAGGTGTGAAAGCAGCCTAACCTAGTACTATTCCAATATTCATCACGAATAACGAACCTAATACAAGTCAATGGGGAACATGAGCATTTTTCTTGAAGATTTCCCAGATAAATGTTCGGGTTCCCAAATGACTTATACTAGGTTCATCATTCGGGACGAATACTGTAATCTGAACCACAATACTACTATTTGCTCATCACTAGTAATAGGATTAGGATGGATTCTGACCATTGATTTCCCTCAGCTTCACCTCCAGCCCAGTGATATGATGCTGCACATATCCACACAATCTAAGGGCCTGTGGATCAGTCATATCAGCCTGACGTCACTTGGATCAGGATTTATTATAATACAAGAGACATTTCCTGGTCAGACAGAAGCAGGAGAGGGTGAACCTTCGTTCTTACGGTCAGTGTGGGTCTAGGTCGGGCTCACAGTGACACAGGTGGCATATCCTAATAATATGCCATAAACATCTCTGATAGGAGAACTCCTAGAACCTTATGACCTATGAACTCTTGTGGAAGCCAATGCCCTGCACAGTGGATTAGTAGTGATGACACTTTATATTGTGCCCATGTAGAACGGGCCATCTGGGAGCTGCTTTCTCTCGCCCACGTCGTCTGCTCCGCTGCGGCTCAGCTCTTGTGAGCAGGACGACCAAAACAATCAGAAATTCCCCCATATCCGGACTAAACAGTGCAGATATCGCTGCTCTGGGCATATATTGCATATACACATTGCAGTGCAGATATCGCTGCTCTGGGCATATATTGCATATAACACATTGCAGTGCAGATATCGCTGCTCTGGGCATATATTGCATATAACACATTGCAGTGCAGATATCGCTGCTCTGGGCATATATTGCATATAACACATTGCAGTGCAGATATCGCTGCTCTGGGCATAAATTGCATATAACACATTGCAGTGCAGATATCGCTGCTGTGGGCATATATTGCATATAACACATTGCAGTGCAGATATCGCTGCTCTGGGCATATATTGCATATAACACATTGCAGTGCAGATATCGCTGCTCTGGGCATATATTGCATATAACACATTGCAGTGCAGATATCCCTGCTCTGGGCATATATTGCATATAACACATTGCAGTGCAGATATCGCTGCTCTGGGCATATATTGCATATAACACATTGCAGTGCAGATATCGCTGCTGTGGGCATATATTGCATATACACATTGCAGTGCAGATATCGCTGCTCTGGGCATATATTGCATATAACACATTGCAGTGCAGATATCGCTGTTCTGGGCATATATTGCATATAACACATTGCAGTGCAGATATCGCTGTTCTGGGCATATATTGCATATAACACATTGCAGTGCAGATATCGCTGCTCTGGGCATATATTGCATATAACACATTGCAGTGCAGATATCGCTGTTCTGGGCATATATTGCATATAACACATTGCAGTGCAGATATCGCTGCTCTGGGCATATATTGCATATACACATTGCAGTGCAGATATCGCTGCTCTGGGCATATATTGCATATACACATTGCAGTGCAGATATCGCTGCTCTGGGCATATATTGCATATAACACATTGCAGTGCAGATATCGCTGTTCTGGGCATATATTGCATATAACACATTGCAGTGCAGATATCGCTGCTCTGGGCATATATTGCATATAACACATTGCAGTGCAGATATCGCTGCTCTGGGCATATATTGCATATAACACATTGCAGTGCAGATATCGCTGCTGTGGGCATATATTGCATATAACACATTGCAGTGCAGATATCGCTGCTGTGGGCATATATTGCATATAACACATTGCAGTGCAGATATCGCTGCTGTGGGCATATATTGCATATAACACATTGCAGTGCAGATATCGCTGCTGTGGGCATATATTGCATATAACACATTGCAGTGCAGATATCGCTGCTCTGGGCATATATTGCATATAACACATTGCAGTGCAGATATCGCTGCTGCTGTGGGCATATATTGCATATAACACATTGCAGTGCAGATATCGCTGCTCTGGGCATATATTGCAGTGCAAAGACTGATATCCACAGAATATTGTCAGGATACGCCAGGCTATGGGCAGCAGATCGCCAGCGCCCGGAACTTTAGGCTATTTGGGTTTTCTCTGGAGCGTTTGGAGATTTCATACAATCCAGTGCTGAAATACGCAGACCATAAACCTGCTGCAGATGTCACCAGTGTGAACAGACCCTTAGATTACACCCCCCTATACCCATCACCTCCTCCCACTGACACATTTCTGTACAATGTACAATGGATTCTGAGTCTCTATGGCATTAATACGTTTTCTTTGTGGTACCGACCTTGTATTGGGGAACTACAACTACCAGCATTCCAATCAGCCTAGCTATACTTAATGCTGGCAGCTTTATTTGCACCAGTAACATCCACTGTTGTGATAAGTGACTGGTAAAGAAAACAAAAGTTTGTCAGCTGTTGCTCCGGGGGCACCGCTCCAGGGAGGGCACTAATGGCCTCTGGGCACAGTGTAGTGGGAATCCTGTCAGCACTTACCTTGGGCGGATCTGCGGTGCACACACACACACAGGCTGGCAGTGCGGAGGGCACGGAGGAGCCACACTGCAGCGCTGCCCACAGCCGCACCGTCCTGCCTCCAGCTTCTCGTGTTACGCGCGGTGATTGGCTGCTGTGCTGGGCGGGGCCATCAGCGCAGCACATAATACACAGGGAGCTGTGCGGACAGACGCCCCCTGGTGGCAGCCGCTCTATAGAGCCATCAGCGCAGCACATAATACACAGGGGAGCTGTGCGGACAGACGCCCCCTGGTGGCAGCCGCTCTATAGAGCCATCAGCGCTGCACATAATACACAGGGGAGCTGTGCGGACAGACGCCCCCTGGTGGCAGCCGCTCTATAGAGCCATCCGTACTGCACATAATACACAGGGGAGCTGTGCGGACAGACGCCCCCTGGTGGCAGCCGCTCTATAGAGCCATCAGCACTGCACATAATACACAGGGAGCTGTGCGGACAGACGCCCCCTGGTGGCAGCCGCTCTATAGAGCCATCAGCGCAGCACATAATACACAGGGGAGCTGTGCGGACAGACGCCCCCTGGTGGCAGCCGCTCTATAGAGCCATCAGCGCAGCACATAATACACAGGGGAGCTGTGCGGACAGACGCCCCCTGGTGGCAGCCGCTCTATAGAACCATCAGCGCTGCACATAATACAAAGGGAGCTGTGCGGACAGACGCCCCCTGGTGGCAGCCGCTCTATAGAGCCATCAGCGCAGCACATAATACACAGGGGAGCTGTGCGGACAGACGCCCTCTGGTGGCAGCCGCTCTATAGAGCCATCAGCACTGCACATAATACACAGGGGAGCTGTGCGGACAGACGCCCCCTGGTGGCAGCCGCTCTATAGAGCCATCAGCGCTGCACATAATACACAGGGAGCTGTGCGGACAGACGCCCCCTGGTGGCAGCCGCTCTATAGAGCCATCAGCACTGCACATAATACACAGGGAGCTGTGCGGACAGACGCCCCCTGGTGGCAGCCGCTCTATAGAGCCATCAGCGCTGCACATAATACACAGGGGAGCTGTGCGGACAGACGCCCCCTGGTGGCAGCCGCTCTATAGAGCCATCAGCGCAGCACATAATACACAGGGGAGCTGTGCGGACAGACGCCCCCTGGTGGCAGCCGCTCTATAGAGCCATCAGCGCTGCACATAATACACAGGGAGCTGTGCGGACAGACGCCCCCTGGTGGCAGCCGCTCTATAGAGCCATCCGTACTGCACATAATACACAGGGAGCTGTGCGGACAGACGCCCCCTGGTGGCAGCCGCTCTATAGAGCCATCCGTACTGCACATAATACACAGGGGAGCTGTGCGGACAGACGCCCCCTGGTGGCAGCCGCTCTATAGAGCCATCAGCACTGCACATAATACACAGGGGAGCTGTGCGGACAGACGCCCCCTGGTGGCAGCCGCTCTATAGAGCCATCAGCACTGCACATAATACACAGGGAGCTGTGCGGACAGACGCCCCCTGGTGGCAGCCGCTCTATAGAGCCATCAGCACTGCACATAATACACAGGGGAGCTGTGCGGACAGACGCCCCCTGGTGGCAGCCGCTCTATAGAGCCATCAGCGCAGCACATAATACAGAGGGGAGCTGTGCGGACAGACGCCCCCTGGTGGCAGCCGCTCTATAGAGACATCAGCACTGCACATAATACAAAGGGGAGCTGAGCGGACAGACGCCCCCTGGTGGCAGCCGCTCTATAGAGACATCAGCACTGCACATAATACAAAGGGGAGCTGAGCGGACAGACGCCCCCTGGTGGCAGCCGCTCTATAGAGCTATCAGCACTGCACATAATACACAGGGGAGCTGTGCGGACAGACGCCCCCTGGTGGCAGCCGCTCTATAGAGCCATCAGCGCAGCACATAATACAAAGGGGAGCTGTGCGGACAGACGCCCCCTGGTGGCAGCCGCTCTATAGAGCCATCAGCGCAGCACATAATACACAGGGGAGCTGTGCGGACAGACGCCCCTTGGTGGCAGCCGCTCTATAGAGCCATCAGCGCTGCACATAATACAAAGGGAGCTGTGCGGACAGACGCCCTCTGGTGGCAGCCGCTCTATAGAGCCATCAGCGCAGCACATAATACACAGGGGAGCTGTGCGGACAGACGCCCTCTGGTGGCAGCCGCTCTATAGAGCCATCAGCACTGCACATAATACACAGGGGAGCTGTGCGGACAGACGCCCCCTGGTGGCAGCCGCTCTATAGAGCCATCAGCACTGCACATAATACAAAGGGGAGCTGTGCGGACAGACGCCCCCTGGTGGCAGCCGCTCTATAGAGCCATCAGCACTGCACATAATACACAGGGGAGCTGTGCGGACAGACGCCCCCTGGTGGCAGCCGCTCTATAGAGCCATCAGCATTGCACATAATACACAGGGGAGCTGTGCGGACAGACGCCCCCTGGTGGCAGCCGCTCTATAGAGCCATCAGCACTGCACATAATACACAGGGAGCTGTGCGGACAGACGCCCCCTGGTGGCAGCCGCTCTATAGAGCCATCAGCATTGCACATAATACACAGGGGAGCTGTGCGGACAGACGCCCCCTGGTGGCAGCCGCTCTATAGAGCCATCAGTACTGCACATAATACACAGGGGAGCTGTGCGGACAGACGCCCCCTGGTGGCAGCCGCTCTATAGAGCCATCAGCGCTGCACATAATACACAGGGAGCTGTGCGGACAGACGCCCCCTGGTGGCAGCCGCTCTATAGAGCCATCAGCGCTGCACATAATACAAAGGGAGCTGTGCGGACAGACGCCACCTGGTGGCAGCCGCTCTATAGAGCCATCAGCGCAGCACATAATACACAGGGGAGCTGTGCGGACAGACGCCCCCTGGTGGCAGCCGCTCTATAGAGCGCCGCGGCAATTTTAAGCCACGCCCACTAACCACACCCATTTTTCAATCTGTCACGCCCACATTCAATCCTTTTCAGCACTGCTGATTACATTGTATAAGGCTATGTGCGCACTGGGAAATGAAATTTCCTTGAGAAAATTCCGCATGCTCTCAAAGATTACCGCACCCGCGGTAAAAAACCGCGGGAAACCGCACCCGAAAACCGCATGCGGTTTGCCGCGGTTTGCTGCGGTTTTACCGCGGTATTATTCGCGGTATTGCCGCGTGCGGGTTGGGATGTGCTTTATTGCATTCAATGCAATAAAGCACATTGAAAAAAAAAAAAAAAGTCATTTAATTCTGAGATAGTAGATAGATAGATAAAGAGACAGAAGAATAGATAGAGGGATAGATAGATGACAGATCGCTGCATTTCCCACGGTCGGCAGTGAGTTCACATTACCGGCCGTGGGAAATGACCGGTAATTACCTCTGCTGTCTGCTGCATTCAGCCTGTGTCTGTGACAGTCGCGGCTGGATGTCAGCAGTGCAGGACGCCGGAGCCGGAGCTGTGGATTATGCCGGAGCTGTGTGGATTACGCCGGAGCTTTGGTGCGGGAGGGGTTAATAAAATGGTGAACGAGGCTTGTTGGTTTTATTTAAAATAAAGGATTTTTCGGTGTCTGTGTTTTATTCACTTTACTTACGGGTTGATCATGTCAGCTGTCACATAGACGCTGCCATGATCAAGCCTGGAGTTAATGGCGGTGATCCCCCATCACCATTAACCCCTTGTTATATTACCCTGCCGCCACTGCTACACGGCGGCAGGAAGAGCCGAGGACACTCCCGGTGCTGCCGCATATATGTATGCGACAGTCCCGGGGCAGCTGCGGCTGATATTCTCGGCTGACGGAGGGGGAGTGAGGCGGGGGACATTAACCCTGCCCCTCTCCCTCCCCAGCCTGAGGATACCGGGCCACCGCTGTGTGCTTACCTCGGCTGGACGGTAAATATACAGCGGAGCCCACGTTCTTTGTTTTCTATATTTCCGTTTTCTTTCTATGTGTGTTCTATGTGTCTGTGTCTGTGTCTATGTGTGTTCTATGTCTGTGATGTGTGTGTCTGTGATGTGTGTGATGTGTTTGTGTTTACTCTCTGCTCCGCTTCCTCTTCCTGTAATGACATCACTTCCCTGCAAAACCGCAGCAAGTGATGAACATTACCGCAGGTAAACCGCGAAATACCGCAGGGAATAACGCAGGAAAACGCAGTGAACCGCACAGATTTTGCTGCCTGCGTTATTCCCTGCGGGATTTCACGATTACATTGGAGTCAATGGAGTGAAATCCCGCAGCGATGTGCGGAAAAGAAGTGACATGCACTTGTTTTTGCTGCGGGATTCCCGCAGCAAAACATGCAGCTGTCAAATTCCGCCCAGTGCGCACAGGATTTTTTTTCTCCATAGGATTTGCTGGTGATTCACTGCAGAGATGTTATGAACATTTTCTGCAGCGAAACATGCAGCAAATCCGCGAAAAATCCGCGGGAAAATCCGGTAAGTGCGCACATAGCCTATGGCTGCGTGCCCACGATCAGTATTTGCAGCATTTTGGATGTAGCGTGTTTTTGCTGTGTCCAAAACACTGCATTGTACAGTACAAGCACAGTGGAGGGATTTCTAGAAATCTCCTACCCATTGTGCTTGTTTTTTCTGCAGCAAACACTGACCTGCGGAGCGTCTTTCCAGACCGCAGCATATCAATTGTTTGCTGCAGTTGCATGTGTCCTCCGTAGAGAGAACACAGCAGGAGACCGCAGCGCACTGAACCCTGATCGTGGGCACAGGCAGCTGCGTTCTCCTGTAGAGGAGACAAGCAGCCCTGCAGGTCAGGACCCGCTGCCTCCAACACACAGCGAGTCCTGATCATGGGCACAGGCAGCTGCGGTCTCCTGTGGAGGAGACGTGCAGCGCCGCAGGTCAGGACCCGCTGCCTCCAGGACACAGCGAGTCCTGATCGTGGGCACAGGCAGCTGTGGTCTCCTGCGGAGGAGACGTGCAGCCCCGCAGGTCAGGACCCGCTGCCTCCAGGACACAGCGAGTCCTGATCATGGGCACAGGCAGCTGCGGTTTCCTGTGGAGGAGACGTGCAGCCCCGCAGGTCAGGACCCGCTGCCTCCAGGACACAGTGAGTCCTGATCATGGGCACAGGCATACGCACATATACAGTACATATTTGAACACAAATTCCCTAAAATACATATAAACGGACAAATCTATACACGGTCATCTGCACTGACATACACAGATATATACATCATACATATACACACATTGGAGGTAATAACATGGGGAAGCCGGCAGCAGCCGCACTTGTGGCGCCCCAGGACCTGGTCGCCACAACGGCATTGCCCCTCCAAAGGGTTAATGCTGAGCCTGGAGGTAATTGGGAGGTCTATTGGCCAGTAAGTTTAACATCCAACGCAGTTCCTCCCTCGGGCCAGCAGGGGGAGCTCTGAACCTGGAGTTCCAGGGAGAATTCCTTAAGTCTGGCCTGAGGGAGGAGTTAGTGTTCAGTCTGTAGAGAGAAGGGATAGGAAGCAGACGCAGAGTAGTGCTGTCCTGTGGAACTGGGGCCTAGAGCTGGAGCAGCTTGGCCCAGTGAGGCAGGAGGAGCAGAGAGGCAAAGAAGAGACTTGGACATCGGAGTCTGTGGCCACCAGGGCCTAAAATATTCCCTGGTAGCCGAATCCGAAGGGCAGGAGAGCTGCAAGCACCTGGCCCATAAACAGCCCGAAGGTACAGCTGCATCATCAGGGCCCGGTGTGGACTCCAGCAGAGAAGCGCCAGAGAGGGCCTGTGCAGCCTACCACAGAGGGAAAGGGACGTACCACCGGTCCCAGCAGAAAGAGGGCCATTGCTAAATCCAGAGAGCAGGGTTCTATCACAGCAAGGAAAAGAACAGGAGTAGGCCTCATACTCATCTGGCCAAAACGACAGCTCAGTTACTTCCAGGCCAGCCGGAGCCCTCTACCACCTGTAACGGTCTCCCAGGACTAACCGTTTGTGAAGTAAAAGAGGAGAAGGTAAAGAGACTGTTGTTTGTGCCTGTTTCTTTCATGCCTGTCGGCCCTGCACCGTGTTTTCCACACAACACCATAGACTCTCACGAGCACCAACAGTGTCCCCGGGGCACCGCTCCACCTGTGGGGAGCAGTACCACCATTGCTGCCATATCATCACCCCGGAGGCTTCACACAGCAGCGGCGGCTTAATAGCCGCAGACCACAGGTGGCGTCACGAACACAAACCCCAAGTCACCAGCCATATTTAACTGACACCCACCAGGGCCACGGAGTCGGGCCCTGCCACCACTGACTACCCCCGGACTAGTCCGGCCCGGCACCGGGTGTCCCATAGCCCTGGGGTGGGCGAGTCAATTTTGGCGTCACGAACAGGATTTCGTGCCCGGTCCCACCGGGTACTGTGCGCCTGCAGAAACTGTGCCTAAAAGACTGTGTTGCTGTTTGAAAACTGCCGCCGCCATTAGCCTCGCTGAGCGCAGGAAGAAGGGGGGCGTGCCCAAACAAGAGTGAGAAGGGAGCGCGCCATCAGAGCAGAGCGCCGTTAACCCCGCGCTACCCGGAAGAAATTTTGAAAAGTGAACGGAGCCTGGTGAGGTTCACTAAGGGGGAGGAAGATGTCCGACACAGAGGGAGAGCAGGTGGCTGTGGTAGCTCAAGACGCAGCAGCACCGGCCGACGTAATCCCAGTCGCCGTCGCCCCAGCTCCCGCTGTAGCGCCGGTAATGCCGATCACAATGCCGTACATCCCGGGAGCAGAATGGCTGCCGCAGTACTCCGGGGAGTCACATACCCTGAGCGACTTCAGAGAAAGGCTGCACAGCTTGTTTAGGGTGTATCCTCTGACTGAGAGCCAGAAGGTGGGCATATTAATGGGGCAGCTAGCCGGCGCGGCCCAGCGTGAAGTGAAGTCCTGGCCTGATACAAATAAAGGGACAGCAACCCAGATACTGGCCAAGTTAAAGAGTACTTTTGACACCCGCACCGCAGCAGAAATAAAGATGAGATTCTTTGGGTGCAAACAACGGGCCACAGACAGCATAAGGGACTATGCCTTAAACTTGCAGGAGGCCCTGAGAGCAATTAAACAGGTGGACCCAGAGAGTGTACGTGAAGAAGTCAAACTCCTAACTGAGCAGTTCATAGAGGGGCTCCTGTCAGATGCCCACAGGACCCAGCTGTGTATCATGGTCCTGCAGAACCCTGCTCTGGACTTTGCAAAGTTTAAGGACCAGGCCATCCGGGTACTGAGAGAATCTACACCGAATGACCCAGTACCCCTCCGGCCTCTTGCTATCACGTACCCCGGGGTGGTGCCTGCAACACGAGCCGCTGCAGGGGCTGAGGCGCAGTGCCTGGATAAGGATCCCGCTGCAGAGCTCAGACAGCAGGTCCAGGAGCTGACCAAGACTGTAGCTGCCCTTGCCAAGACCGTGCAGTCTCTACAAGTGACCCCATCGCCTGCAAGAATCGAGTTGGCCTCCAGCCCAGATGACGTCCCATGGATGCGACAGAGGAGGATTCCGCCGACCCGAGGAAAAGATACAGACCGGTATGATTCAACGGGACAACCGATCTGCCACCGCTGCAGCCAGGCGGGCCATATTGCAAGACACTGTCCTTTAAATGGGCCGAGCCTGGGGCCAGGAGCCAACCCCCCGGGTGTAAGGAAGCCCGGCTCAACCCCCAGCCGCAGCAAGTATGTGGGAGGACGACCGGTCCTTCCTATTGTGCTGGATGGGATCCCGTTGAATGCCCTCCTGGATACGGGGTCCCAGGTAACAACCATCCCTTATAAATTGTACAAAAGATATTGGGCTGATTCAGACATTGACCATGGCCCAGATGATGATTTAACAATTGTGGACAGTAATGGTCAGCCCTTGCCTTAAATTGGGTATAAGGAAGTAACCATTAAAGTGGGGCGGGTAGAATTGCCATGTCAGGGGATGATAATTGTAGATATTGATCGCAAAGAATCTAACCCACTGCTAACCATTGGTACAAATGTGATGGAAAATTGTCTTGCCGAAGTGATAATTTTGTTGCAGCAGGCGTCTGAAGGTGCCAGCTCCGGGCAGCAGTGTGCCCTACAGAGGGAGATCAGAGCCCTGATGAGGAGGCAGCAGGTAGAGCTGGCCGGAGGAGAAATTGGCAGTGTGAGGGTAAGTGACCCCCTCCCCATTGCAATTCCCCCCAAAAGTGAAATGTTGATATGGTGTCGGGCAGCAATAGGCCTCAAGGGTCAAGATTACCAGGCCCTGGTGGAACCTGTGTATTCAGAAAGTAGGCCTGGTGTCCTGATAGCCAGAGGGGTAGCAGACGTCCGCAAGGGAAGAGTGCCCGTCCGCGTCCTGAATTGTGGGGAGGAGGAAGCCAAATTGCCCCGGTACGTCACTGTAGCAAAACTGTACACTGTCAGTAACAATACCATTAAAGCAGTGGAACCCTTGATCCCATCCGACCAGGCGGAAGACAATGGCTCCAAGGGACAGCTGGAAGACTGGTGCCAAAAATTACATGTGGGCACCGACTCCACCCCCTCACACCAAAAGCATGGGGTTTACCGGGTGGTACAGGAGTACGAGCGGGTCTTCAGCAAACACCCCCTAGATTTTGGGCAGGTAAAAGGGGTTAAACATCAAATCCCCACGGGTGATCATCATCCCATTAAAGAGAGATATCGCCCTGTACCCCCAGCACAATATCAGCGTGCCAAAGAAATGTTACGGGAAATGAAGGAGGCTGGGGTTATCAGAGATAGTTGTAGCCCCTGGGCAGCTCCACTAGTGCTCGTAAAGAAAAAAGATGGTACAATGAGAATGTGCGTAGATTACAGACAAATTAACCGCATTACACATAAAGATGCTTATCCACTACCCAGAATAGAGGAGTCACTAACAGCCTTAAAGTCAGCTAACTATTTCTCCACCTTGGATCTCACCAGTGGGTATTGGCAGGTTCCCGTGGCAGAGGCGGACAAGGAGAAGACTGCATTCACGACACCAATGGGCCTCTGCGAGTTCAACTGTATGCCATTAGGGCTCTGCAACGCCCCAGGGACATTCCAAAGGTTGATGGAGTGCTGCTTGGGCCATCACAACTTTGAAACCGTGCTGTTGTACCTGGATGACGTCATAGTCTACTCCAAGACTTATGAAGACCACCTGAGGGACTTAGCAGAAGTGTTCGAGTCCCTGTCGGAGTATGGCCTGAAGATAAAGCCGTCCAAATATCACCTCTTGAAGCCAAAGGTACAGTACTTGGGTCATGTGGTCAGCGCAGAAGGTGTGGCACCTGATCCAGAGAAAGTCACAGTAATCAAGGACTGGCCGAGACCCACCACGGTAAAGGAGGTGCGGCAGTTCCTTGGGCTGGTGGGCTACTACCGAAGGTTCATTGATGGTTTCACCAAGATAGCAGCGCCTCTTCAAGATCTCCTGGTGGGCCAGCCAAAGAAGGCTAGGAAGCAAAGCCCTCCATTTGAATGGAACAGCTAAATAGAAACGTCTTTTGTCCGGCTGAAAGGGGCTCTCACGGGAGAAGAAATTCTGGCCTACCCTGACTACAGCCAGCCGTTTGTACTGTACACAGATGCCAGCAACGTGGGCCTGGGAGCAGTTCTGTCCCAGGTGCAGGGAGGCAGAGAGAAGGTGATAGCTTACGCCAGCAGGAAGCTTCGTCCCACAGAAAGGAATCCAGAAAACTACAGTTCCTTCAAGCAGAAGTTCCTTGCTATTGTTTGGGCAGTGACTGAACGCTTCAAGCACTATCTGGCGTCGGCCAAGTTCACCATCTTCACGGACAACAATCCGTTGACACATCTGGCAACAGCCAAGCTAGGTGCGTTGGAGCAGCGATGGATGGCCCGGCTGTCTAACTTTGACTTTACCATCAAGTACCGGGCTGGCAAGAAGAATAACAATGCTGATGCGCTGTCCAGAATGCCTCACTTACCCGAGTCTGGAGAAGACCTGGATGAACTCGAAGAGATAGAGTTACCGGCTTTCCATCACCAAGGTGTTTCCCAGTGTGAGCATGCTGTAGGAGAGAAGCGCTTGAGCCAGCACGAGGTCTCGGTCAACCCATTATTCCACCATAATTGGGAAGAGACACAGAACGGTGACCCGGCCGTGCGATTGGTCAAAGAAAAGCTAGCACAAGCTGAGACCCATCTTGGCCCAGATGCTCCAGAAGAAGCCCAGCAGCTGTGGAAGGAAAGGGGACGACTGTTCACCTACCAAGGCAAGCTATGCAAGAGATATGTCAACTGGCGAACGAATGAACTCGTCTGGCAGATAGTGGTCCCACAGAGGGATGCTCCAATGGTCCTAGCAGCTTACCATGATAAAGCAGGACACTTCGGGTGGAAGAAGTTGGAGACCCTACTCCGTGATCGGTTCTACTGGATGCACATGAGAAAGACAGTCGAGAAGTGGTGCCGAGACTGTGGTCCGTGTAACCTGAGGCGGAATGATGGTGCCAGCCAGAGGTCTCCCCTACAGCCAATTGTCACGAAGCAGCCCCTAGAGTTGGTGGCCCTGGACCACGTGAAGTTAACACCGAGCCGGTCAGGCTATGTTTACGCCCTCACCATTGTGGACCATTACTCTCGTTTCCTGGTAGTAGTGCCTGTGAAAGACCAGACAGCCAGAACAGCAGCTAGAGCGTTTCAGGCATACTTTTGTCGACCTCATGGTTACCCTGAAAGGGTACTGACTGATCAAGGTCCTGCATTCGAGGCAGAGGTGTTCCAAGAGTTCTGTAACATGTACGGTTGTAAGAAAATCAGAACAACGCCGTACCACCCCCAAACCAATGGATTGTGCGAGAAGATGAACCATGTAGTTATTGATATGCTCAAGACTCTACCGCTGGAAAAAACCAATGGCCAGAGAAGTTACCAGATCTGGTAGACCTGTATAACCATATCCCAGTAAATTCGACCAACTGCAGCCCTGCTCACCTGATGCGAGCAAGACCTGGCAAGTTACCTGTAGACTTGGAGATGGGAACTGTGTCACCTGAAGCAGTTCAAGAGATAGAAGATTGGGATACAGAGCGACAACAGCAGTACCGCAGAGTTCAGGAATGCGTAGAAAGGAGCCTGTCCCAAGCAAGAACGAGACAAGAACAGAACTACAATCAAACGGCCCCAGCAACTGCCTTAGCACCTGGAGAACAGGTCCTCAAGAAAAAGCGGAGGGCGCATAAATTAGATGATCAGTGGGAGAATGAACCCTACACCATTATTCCCTCCAACTTTGACAATAGTAAGGTATGCCTCATAAGCAAGGATGAAGGCAAGACCTATCAAACAGTTTCTAGAGACCGCCTGAAAGCGTGCCCTGAGCGGTGCAAAATCCAAAAAGAAGAAATACAAGAAAGTCCCCAAATTCAAGAAAAGGAGGAAGAAATGATCCAAACAATCCTCGGAAAATTCCCCAAAACTTGGACCCGAATCAATAACGCCATAGTGGTACCAGTCTTGACGTTCCCGCAGTTGGTCGAGCCGCAGACAGAAGAGGTTCCAGATCCACCTAAGGAACTGTCCGCCCCAACACAAGATGACACGCCAGCAGTAGAACAGGAGAATCAACCCCCTGCCAGTGGTGAATCTGTCGTACCCTTCGCGAATCTGAGACCCCGTAGGCAACCAACACGCATACCTGTCAGGGTTAGGCCTACCAGTAACACGGAGGGGGCAGACACTCCAAGTAGTCAGGGACAAACCCCAGAGCTACGCCGGTCCCAACGTAGCACTCGGGGACAGCCCCCTCCAAGGTATAGAACATACAAAAGTAAAATACCTAACAGAGTGTAAATAGTTATGTGAAAATGTCTTGTATGTAATGTTTTGTTTTAGGTGATTAAGTAAATGGACAATTGGGCCACTGGACTATGGGTGGCCAACACTCTAGCTGTACATAGTTAGCACCAGTGTGCTCAGCACCCCTGAAGAAAAACCGGTCCGGCGTGCATAGAGTGGGGTCATCAATGCTCTGACGCACGCTCAGAGCCTACGTTGGGGGTTTTATCGCGGCGGGTCCCCCATGGAGCAGTGTAATGGACACCCGGCAGGGAGCCACACTGGACTCTTATAGTTGTTTAAGGTTGTAACATGTTATGTCTTGTTTTGTTTTCTTCAGTCCGGGAGTACTGAGTTTAACTAAGGGGGAGTGTGGCGCCCCAGGACCTGGTCGCCACAACAGCATTGCCCCTCCAAAGGGTTAATGCTGAGCCTGGAGGTAATTGGGAGGTCTATTGGCCAGTAAGTTTAACATCCAACGCAGTTCTCCCTCAGACCAGCAGGGGGAGCTCTGAACCTGGAGTTCCAGGGAGCATTCCTTAAGTCTGGCCTGAAGGAGGAGTTAGTGTTCAGTCTGTAGAGAGAAGTGATAGGAAGCAGATGCAGAGTAGTGCTGTCCTGTGGAACTGGAGCCTAGAGCTGGAGCAGCTTGGCCCAGTGAGGCAGGAGGAGCAGAGAGGCAAAGAAGAGACTCGGACATCGGAGTCTGTGGCCACCAGGGCCTAAAATATTCCCTGGTAACCGAATCCGAAGGGCAGGAGAGCTGCAAGTACCTGGCCCATAAACAGCCCGAAGGTACAGCTGCATCATCAGGGCCCGGTGTGGACTCCAGCAGAGAAGCACCAGAGGGCCTGTGCAGCCTACCACAGAGGGAAAGGGACGTACCACCGGTCCCAGCAGCAAGAGGGCCATTGCTAAATCCAGAGAGCAGGGTTCTATCACAGCAAGGAAAAGAACAGGAGTAGGCCTCATACTCATCTGGCCAAAACGACAGCTCAGTTACTTCCAGGCCGGCCGGAGCCCTCTACCACCTGTAACGGTCTCCCAGGACTAACCGTTTGTGAAGTAAAAGAGGAGAAGGTAAAGAGACTGTTGTTTGTTCCTGTTTCTTTCATGCCTGTCGGCCCTGCACCGTGTTTTCCACACAACACCATAGACTCTCACGAGCCCCAACAGTGTCCCCGGGGCAACGCTCCACCTGTGGGGAGCAGTACCACCATTGCTGCCATATCATCACCCCGGAGGCCTCACACAGCAGCGGCGGCTTAATAGCCGCATACCACAGGTGGCGTCACGAACACAAACCCCAAGTCACCAGCCATATTTAACTGACACCCACCAGGGCCACGGAGTCGGGCCCTGCCACCACTGACTACCCCCGGACTAGTCCGGCCCGGCACCGGGTGTCCCATAGCCCTGGGGTGGGCGAGTCACACTCACCTACCCTGCTTGTCTCTATCCAGCTCCTCCTCACATGTGATCACTTGGCAACACTTTAACAGACCTAGCCACGCACAGTGCACACTGACACCGCTGTGTATGTATCACAAGGGAGGATGGGGGTTTTAGATATATATATATATATATATATATATATATACACACTGTATATATACACACTGTATATATACAGTATGTACAGCACAGGAGTGGCTGGGGGCTACAGTATATACAGCACAGGAGGGGCTGGGGGCTGCAGTATATACAGCACAGGAGGGGCTGGGGGCTACAGTATATACAGCACAGGAGGGGCTGGGGGCTACAGTATATACAGCACAGGAGGGTCTTGGGGCATAGACAGTACTTGAGGGGCATACATATTAGGCCTGTTTCAGATGTCAGTGATTCTGGTACGTATGTGCTAGTTTTTATACGTACCAGAATCACTGACCTATGCAGACCCATTATAATCAATGGGTCTGCACACACATCAGTGATTTTTCCCTGACCGTGTCTCCGTGCGGCGTACATACGTATCCGTCATTGCCACACAGAAACATGTCTGGTTTTTTTCTGGCATCACTGATGTCCCACAAACCACACTATGGTGTGATCCGTGAAACACGTACCAGAAAAACACGGACATTTAAAATAAAAAGCTTTTTCAACTCATCTTCTCCAGCGATGCTGAGTTCGGCAGCTGCTCTCTGCTTCTTCCTGGCCGGCTCATTATGGCATGCATATTCATTTATGCAGCCAGAGCCGACCCGGAAGTAGCTGCAGAGGTGAGAGAGCGGTGGCTGGATGCTGAATCGCGGGACTCTTCGGCACCATGGAGAGCAGGAGCGGGGGCAGGTGAGTATATGTCCATGTGCAATCAGAGTACGGATCACGTATCATGGATTGCACATGGACAACCACTGTGTGCCGTGAATCACGGAGTATGAAGGGACATATGCGTGTTTAACACATCAGTGAAGAACGTCTGTGTTTTTCACTGAGGGGCATACACATTACTAAGGGGTACACACATTACTGGGGGAAATACACTTTACTGTGGGGCATACAAATTACTGGTAGCATAGATATTACTAAAGGGCATATAGCACTGGTGTTGGGGCTTATACAGCTCTGGGGGCCACATACAGCTCCGATGGGGGGCTGGGGGCATACAAATCTGGTGTGGGGGCTGGGGGCACACAGATCTGGTGGGGGGGGGTGGCTGGAGGCATATAGCTCTGGTGAGGAGAGGGCTGCTGGGGCATACAGATCTGGTGAGGGGGGGCTGGGATACAGATCTGGTGGGAGTGGGCTGGAGGCATACAGAGCTGGGGGGTGCTGGGGGGCATATAGATCTGGTGGGGGGCAAACAAATCTGGTATGGGGGCTAAGGGGCATACAAATCTGGTGTGGGGGCTGGGGGTATACAAATCTGGTGTGGGGGCTGGGGGTATACAGATCTGGTGAAGGGGGGTGGCTGGAGGCATATAGCTCTGGTGAGGAGAGGGCTGCTGGGGCATACATATCTGGTGAGGGGGGGATGGGGGATACATATCTGGTGGGAGGGGGCTGGGGGCATACAGATCTGGGGGGCATATAGATCTGGTGGGGAATCTGGGGGGCATACAGATCTGGGGGGTGCTGGGGGGCATATAGATCTGGTGGGGGAGCTGGGGGTTATACAAATTTGGTGAGGGGGGCATACAGATGTGGTGAGGGGGGTGACTGGAGGCATGTAGCTCTGGTGAGGAGAGGGTTGGGTAGGTGGGGGGTCACATACAGCGTTGGTGCTGCAGCTCCTCTTCCTCCAGTCTCTGCATCTGTGGACAGAGCTCAGCATGTTGCTCGGTAGCTCCGCCCACAGATTTACTTCCGTACACAAGCAGTCCACAGTGAGCAGTGAGTGCACTGGGCTGAGCTGCAGGTGCCGATTTAAAGGGCCAGCATCCAGGATAGTGCTGCTGCCGCCCACCCATATCAGCGGCAGCACACAGAGCCAAAGTCAGAGAGCGGGTGGGCGGAGCCACGGGATAAAAGCCTCCCGATCGTGACACCGGGACCCCCGCTGAAATCCGGTACAGTCCTGCTGTATCCGGGACGGTTGGGAGGTATGCATAATGCACAGGGGAGCTGTGCGGACAGACGCCCCCTGGTGGCAGCCGCTCTATAGAGCCATCAGCGCAGCACATAATACACAGGGGAGCTGTGCGGACAGACGCCCCCTGGTGGCAGCCGCTCTATAGAGCCATCAGCACTGCACATAATACACAGGGGAGCTGTGCGGACAGACGCCCCCTGGTGGCAGCCGCTCTATAGAGCCATCAGCGCAGCACATAATACAGAGGGGAACTGTGCGGACAGACGCCCCCTGGTGGCAGCCGCTCTATAGAGCCATCAGTACTGCACATAATACACAGGGGAGCTGTGCGGACAGACGCCCCCTGGTGGCAGCCGCTCTATAGAGCCATCCGTACTGCACATAATACACAGGGAGCTGTGCGGACAGACGCCCCCTGGTGGCAGCCGCTCTATATAGCCATCAGCGCAGCACATAATACACAGGGGAGCTGTGCGGACAGACGCCCCCTGGTGGCAGCCGCTCTATAGAGCCATCAGCGCAGCACATAATACAGAGGGGAACTGTGCGGACAGACGCCCCCTGGTGGCAGCCGCTCTATAGAGCCATCAGTACTGCACATAATACACAGGGGAGCTGTGCGGACAGACGCCCCCTGGTGGCAGCCGCTCTATAGAGCCATCCGTACTGCACATAATACACAGGGAGCTGTGCGGACAGACGCCCCCTGGTGGCAGCCGCTCTATATAGCCATCAGCGCAGCACATAATACAGAGGGGAGCTGTGCGGACAGACGCCCCCTGGTGGCAGCCGCTCTATAGAGCCATCCGTACTGCACATAATACACAGGGGAGCTGTGCGGACAGACGCCCCCTGGTGGCAGCCGCTCTATAGAGCCATCAGCGCAGCACATAATACAGAGGGGAGCTGTGCGGACAGACGCCCCCTGGTGGCAGCCGCTCTATAGAGCCATCAGCACTGCACATAATACACAGGGGAGCTGAGCGGACAGACGCCCCCTGGTGACAGCCGCTCTATAGAGCCATCAGCACTGCACATAATACACAGGGGAGCTGTGCGGACAGACGCCCCCTGGTGGCAGCCGCTCTATAGAGCTATCAGTACTGCACATAATACACAGGGGAGCTGTGCGGACAGACGCCCCCTGGTGGCAGCCGCTCTATAGAGCTATCAGCAGTGCACATAATACACAGGGGAGCTGTGCGGACAGACGCCCCCTGGTGGCAGCCGCTCTATAGAGCCATCAGCACTGCACATAATACACAGGGGAGCTGTGCGGACAGACGCCCCCTGGTGGCAGCCGCTCTATAAAGCCATCAGCGCAGCACATAATACACAGGGGAGCTGTGCGGACAGACGCCCCCTGGTGGCAGTCAGGCCAGTGCTCGGGCATTCAGTGTGCAGAGGGCGCCGTATTGTGTGACCTACCCATACAGGGCAGGGCTGTGAGCTGCTGTATTCGGTGATCTCTGCCTCATCCTGTCATATCTGCATCCGGGAATTCTGTCTAACAACTAGAAATTGGTGAATTAATATCAAGGAAACCCGCAATTGTGGAAACACTGACACGGCTATCTCAACGACACGTCCTCAAAATTGAGAGGGAGAAAAAGAAACAAATAGGACTCTGTACGAAATATTAGATCCAACATAATTAATCCAACCCAAAACCAAGTGATCTATAAAGCAGAGTGTGTGTGTGTGTGTGTGTGTGTGTGTGTGTGTGTGTGTCCGCTAAAGGAATCCGCACCGTTGCTTTTACAATCACAACATTTTGCACAGACGCCTCATGTGACCCAGGGAACGTCGTAGACTATGTTTTGACGGGAAAACTTTACTGTTACTCTCCAAAAAACCTGCCTCCATTAAAGTCAATGGAGCTGCAAGCTAAAGGTTATTAAGAGCAGCTGTGATTGGTTGCTATAGGAACAAAGGACATTCATAGTATAAGAAGCTTATGTGTGAGCTAATAAGATGTCGGTGGAGAGACAGAAAGAGACAGACAGACATAGACACAGACAGAGTAAGTGGCAGACAGGGAAAGAGACAGACAGAGACAGACAGAGAAAGAGACACAGAGAGAGACAGACAGAGACAGACAGAGAAAGAGACAACGAGACAGACAATCAAAGAGACAGGCACAGTCAGGAAAAGAGACAAACAGAGGCAGATAGACAGGCACAGAAAAGGAAAGAGACAGACAGAGAAAGAGACAGAGAGAGACAGACAAAGAGACAGAGGCAGACAGATACAGACAGGGAAATAAACAGGCACAGACAGGGAATGAGACAGGGAAAGAGACATGTACAGACAGGGACAGAGACAGGGAAAGAGACACAGGGAAAGAGACAGACCTGGAAAGAGACAGACAGGGAAAGAGACTGACAGAGATTGAGAGACAGACACAGAGATAGAGAGAGAGACAGAAAGACAGACACAGAGCTAGAGACAGAGTGATAGACACAGACAGAGAGACAGACACACATGGATAGAGTCAGACAGAGACAGACACACAAAGACAGACAGACACACAGAGACAGGAACACAGACAGAAAGAGACAGACAGAAAAAGACATAGACAGAGACTAGGAGAGAGACAAAGAGACAGTTACTATCCCGGACAACGCCGGGTACTACAGCTAGTTGCATATAAAAATTATTTTTATTAAATACAAAAGGTTGGGTTACCAAAATAGAGGTTTGGTACAAAAATACATATATGTTACAGGATGAACAAGGAGAGAGGGAAAACGGTACAGTAAACCCTACATGAAAAATATCAAAGGCAGACCTATGTAATTGGACTAACTGTGGGATACATATAAAATATACACCAATTGTATGAAGAAGGTCAAATGATTATATTCCACAGGGCGGCTGAGCAAGCCACATGAATGGACTCTAAATGCAAAAAGTTGCAAACAATGGAAACAGTTCCTGAGGGACTTAATCCTAAAGTGCCATATGAAAGGTACTATATAAGCCCTAAAGGGGCCTAAAAAAATCCATCAATATAATAAAACGGAAAAAATCCATACAAGATATTAGTAACTCACCCATATAGAAAGGTCACGCCAGGTGTAACTAGAGTGTGCCCCTACGCGTCTCGCCTCTCGTCTCATAAGGGGGAATATGTTGTTACGGAGTGGTGCCACCAACCTGGATGAAGGCAGTTTTATGCCAAAACATGTAGTCCCTATGTGAACTGAATGCTATATTCGGACAAGTGTATGTCTCATGGACTTTTAATCATCTGAATAAAGATTTGGATTTTAAAGACAGCTGTGGATTTGTAATCGTGCTGGGGAATTTGTTTCCTTTTTCCAATATATATACAGTGCCTTGCAAAAGTATTCGGCCCCCTTGAATTTGTGAGCCTTTTCCCACATTTCAGGCTTCAAACATTAAAATTTTTATCTTTATGTAATGGTGAAGAATCAACAACAAGTGGGACACAATTGTGAAGTTGAACGAAATGTTTTGCTTATTTTAAACTTTTTAAAAAAATAAAAAGCTGAAAAGTGGGGTGTGCAATATTATTCGGCCCCTTTACTTTCAGTGCAGCAAACTCCCTCCAGAAGTTCATTGAGGATTTCTGAATGATCCAATGTTGTCCTAAATGACTGATGATGATAAATATAATCCACCTGTGTGTAATCAAGTCTCTGTATAAATGCACCTACTCTGTGATAGTCTCAGTGTTCTGTTTAACCCCTTCACGACCGGCCGATTTTTCACTTTCCGTTTTTTTTTCCGCCATTCTTTTTCTGAGAGACGTAACTTTTTTAATTTTTCAGTCAATATGGTCATGTGAGGGCTCATTTTTTGCGGAACAAGCTGTATTTTTATATGAAACCATCAGTTTTACCATATAGTGTACTGGAAAACGGCAAAAAAATTCCAAATGCAGAAAAATTGCAAAAAAAGTGTGATAGCACTATGGTTTTTGAGATATTTTATTCACTGTGTTCACTATATGGTAAAACTGATGTGTGGGTGTGATGCCTCAGGTCAGTGCGAGTTCGTAGACACCAAACATGTATAGGTTTACTTTTATATAAGGGGTTAAAAAAAATCGGAAGTTTGTCCGAAAAAAGTGGCGCACGTTTTACGCCATATTCCGTGACCCGTAGCGTTCTCATTTTTCGGGATCTATGGCTCAGTGATGGTTTATTTTTTGCGTCTCGAGCTGACGTTTTTAACGGTACCATTTTTGCGCAGATGCTATGTTTTGATCGCCTCTTATTGCATTTTGCGCAAAATTTGTGGCGACAAAAAAAATGTCATTTTGGCGTTTGGAATTTTTTTGCCTCTACGCCGTATACTGACCAGATTAATTGATTTTATATTTTGATAGATCGGGCGTTTCTGAACGCGGCGATACCAAAAGTGTGTATATTTTTTA
The DNA here is from genome assembly GCF_048569485.1 of Anomaloglossus baeobatrachus. NCBI lineage: Eukaryota > Metazoa > Chordata > Amphibia > Anura > Aromobatidae > Anomaloglossus > Anomaloglossus baeobatrachus. The sequence continues at coordinate 505,081,802 of NC_134356.1, read as the reverse complement.
TTTTTTTAACCCTTTAATTTTCAATGGGGCGAATGGGGGGTGATTTGAACTTTTAGTTTTTTGTTTTTTTTTTTTATTTTTTAAAACTTTTTTTTAACTTTTTTTTTTTATTTTACTAGTCCCCCTAGGGGGCTATTGCGATCAGCATTCCGATCGCTCTGCAGTATCTGCTGATCACAGCTACACAGCTGTAAACAGCAGATACGCTCTCTTTCTCTTTTGCTGTGCCGCTGGCACAGCGAAAGTGAAAGCAAGTCATGTGTAGTACAGGAGTCATCATATGACCCTGTGCTACCATGACAACTATCGGAAGTCACGTGATCGCGTCACGTGACTTCCGGTATCGGGCGGTAAGTAAAAGTTTACCGCGATCGCGCTTATAATGGTGCTGTCACGTATTGACAGCGCCATTTAAGGGGTTAATCGGCACGAGCAGCTAACAATTCTGCTCGTGCCTAGCAGGCACACATCTCAGCTGTGAAAATCAGCTGAGATGTGTGCCGATAGCGGCATGCTGCTGCCGGAGGACCGCGGGCAGTAACATTATGACATTTAGGACGTAATTTTACTGCCCGCGGTCGTTAAGGGGTTAAAGCGCAGATAGCATCATGAAGACCAAGGAACACAACAGGCAGGTCTGTGATACTGTTGTGGAGAAGTTGAAAGCCAGATTTGGTTACAAAAAGATTTCTAAAACTTTAAACATCTCAAGGAGAACTGTGCAGCGATCATATTGAAATAGGAGTATCATACCTCTGCAAATCTACCAAGACCCGGCCGTCTATCCAAACTTTCATCTCAAACAAGGAGAAGACTGATCAGAGATGCAGCCAAGAGGCCGATGATTACTCTGGATGAACTGCAGAGATCTACAGCTGAGGTGGGAGAGTCTGTCCATAGGACAACAATCAGTTGTACACTGCACAAATCTGGCCTTTATGGAAGAGTGGAAAGGAGAAAGCCATTTCTCAAATATATCCATAAAAACTGTCATTTAAAGTTTGCCACATGTCACCTGGGAGACACACCAAACATGTGGAAGAAGGTGCTCTGGTCAGATGAAACCAAAATCGAACTATTTGTGCACAATGCCAAACGATATGTTTGGCATAAAAGCAACACAGCTCATTACCCTGCACACACCATCCCCACTGTCAAACAAGGTGGTGGCAGCAACATGGTTTGGGCCTGCTTTTCTTCAGCAGGGACAGGGGAAATGGTTAAAATTGATGGGAAGATGGATGGAACCAAATACTGGACCATTCTTCAAAATGCACGTGAGCAGAGCCGAGCGCTGCTTCACTGCTCTGGCTCTGTGCTGCCGCTGTTATGGGTGGGTGGCAGCAGCACTTTCCTGGCTGCCGGCGCTTTAAATCGGCACCTGCAGCTCAGCATGCACTGCTCTCAGCTGGGCTGCTTGTGTACGGAAGGAAGTGCATCTGTGGGCAGAGCTACCGAGCAACATGCTGAGCTCTGTCCACAGATGAAGAGACTGCAGGAAGAGGAGCTGCAGCACCAAGGAACGCTGTATGTGACCCCCCCACATACCCAAAACTGTATGCCCCAACCCCCTCCTCACCAGATCTATATGCCCCCCAGCACCCCCCAGCTCTGTATGCCTCCAGCCCCCTTCCACCAGATATGTATCCCAGCCCCCCCTCACCAGATCTGTATGCCCCAGCAGCCCTCTCCTCACCAGAGCTATATGCCTCCAGCCACCCCCCCCACCAGATCTGTGTGCCCCCCAGCCCCCACACCAGATTTGTATGCCCCCATCCCCCCCATCGGAGCTGTATGTGCCCCCAGAGCTGTATAAGCCCCAACACCAGAGCTATATGCCCCTTAGTAATATCTATGCTACCAGACCAGTAATTTGTATGCCCCACAGTAAAGTGTATTTCCCCCAGTAATGTGTAAACCCCTTAGTAATGTGTATGCCCCTCAGTGAAAAACACAGACGTTCTTCACTGATGTGTTAAACACGCATATGTCCCTTCATACTCCGTGATTCACGGCACACAGTGGTTGTCCATGTGCAATCCATGATACGTGATCCGTACTCCGTGATTGCACATGGACATATACTCACCTGCCCCCGCTCCTGCTCTCCGTGGTGCTGAAGAGTCCCGCGATTCAGCATCCAGCCACCGCTTTCTCACCTCTGCAGCTGCTTCCGGGTCAGCTCTGGCTGCATAAATGAATATGCATGCCATAATGTGCCTGTCAGGAAGAAGCAGAGAGCAGCTGCCGAACTCAGCATCGCTGGAGAAGATGAGTTGAAAAAGCTTTTTATTTTAAATGTCCGTGGTTTTCTGGTACGTGTTTCACGGATCACACCATAGTGTGGTCCGTGGGACATCAGTGATGCCAGAAAAAAACGGACATGTTTCTGTGCGGCAATCACGGATACGCATGTACGCCGCACAGAGACACTGTCAGTGAAAAATCACTGATGTGTGTGCAGACCCATTGATTATGATGGATCTGCATAGGTCAGTGATTCTGGTACGTATAAAAACTAGCACATACATACCAGAATCACTGACATCTGAAACAGGCCTAATATGTATGCCCCCTCAAGTACTGTCTATGCCCCAAGACCCTCCTGTGCTGTATATACTGTAGCCCCCAGCCCCTCCTGTGCTGTATATATTGTAGCCCCCAGCCCCTCCTGTGATATATACTGTATATATACAGTGTATACACATTTTATATATATATATATATATATATATATATATATATATATATATAAAAATATAAAACCCCCATCCTCCCTTGTGATACGTACACAGCAGTGTCAGTTTGCACTGTGAGTGGCTAGGTCTATTAAAGTGTTGCCAAGTGATCACATGCCGAGGAGGAGCTGGATAGAGACAAGCGGGGTAGGTGAGTGCGGCTGAGCCGGCTTCCCCATATTATTACCTCCAATGTGTGTATATGTATGATGTATATATCTATGTATGTCAGTGCAGATGACTGTGTATAGATTTGTCGGTTTATATGTATTTTAGGGAATTTGTCTTCAAATATGTACCGTATATGTGTGTATGCCTGTGCCCACGATAAGGACTCACTGTGTCCTGGAGGTAGCGGGTCCTGACCTGCGGGGCTGCACGTCTCCTCCGCAGGAGAACGCAGCTGCCTGTGCCCATGATCAGGACTCACTGTGTCCTGCAGGCAGCGGGTCCTGACCTGCGGGGCTGCACATCTCTTCCGCAGGAGACCACAGCTGCCTGTGCCCACGATTAGGACTCGCTGTGTCCTGGAGGCAGCGGGTCCTGACCTGCGGGGCTGCAAGTCTCCTCTGCAGGAGAACGCAGCTGCCTGTGCCCACGATCAGGGTTCAGTGCACTGCGGTCTCCTGCTGTGTTCTCCCTACGGAGGACGCATGCAACTGCAGCAAACAATTGATATGCTGCAGTCTGGAAAGAAGCTCTGCAGGTCAGTGTTTGCTGCAGAAAAAACAAGCACAGTGGGCATGGGATTTCTAGAAATCCCTCCACTGTGCTTGTACTGTACAATGCAGCAAAAACACGCTACATCCAAAATGCTACAAATACTGATTGTGGGCACGCAGCCTTAAACAATGTAATCAGCAGTGCTGAAAAGGATTGGATGTGGGCGTGGCTTAAAATTGACGCAGCGCGCCGCATACTTTGTCCCTCTTTCTCATCTTTAAATGTTGGGAGGTATGGGGTTTGGCTTACCGACTGCACAGCCCTGGTTGGAGGACATAGAGGACCTGACAGGCTTCCTTTAAGAGTTAGAAGAAAAAAAACATGGAACGCCCTTTTCAATAGCTGTAAAAGATTCAGATTCTATAGTTGTGTGTACAGGTCCACGCAGTCCATTATTACAGACCAAAACCAAATCCTTTCATTCTGATCCTTTGCAGAATCTAGATTATTCCTAGATCTGATTGGTAATCCAAAGTAGACATGTCTTCTAGTGGTAAGAATTTCATTACCTGACTGCGATACTAGTTCGATCACTGCGCTGCTCATGAACAGAGGGTCGGGGCAGTGGTACTGAGCTACTGCGTGTGTGACCACCGGCACTGGATATGAGGTGGACAGTATGAGCAGGAAAGAAACAAAACACAAGATCCCCATAACAAGTAACAACAGCAATAACTAAAGGGGACAGGCGTCTTTTTTTTTTTTTTTTTTTTTTTATTGCAAATGAAAAATTGTGTATTGTGTGATGTATCACAGTATGATAATATCTGTCTGTGGAATATTCCCCAAATTATATACCGTTTTATCCAGAATAGAGTAATTATGTCACACCCTACAGTAATTAGCTTACTCACCCAGGGCCAGAAAGCTGCCATCTGCATCCGCTGTGTGAAGAATATTGGGTGCTCAGATATTGGTGCTGCTCTGATGAAGTTACATTTGAGCTCAAAGGTTTACATATTCCGGCAGATTTTTTGCTTTCTTGGCCTTTTTTCAGAAAATATGAATGATAACACAAAATCTTTTTTCCCCACTCATGGTTAGGGGTTGGGTGAAGCCATTTACTGTCAAACTACTGTTTTTTTCTCTTATTAAAATTAAATCATAATAACAACCAAAAACATCCAAATGACCCTGATCAAAAGTTCCCATACCCCAGTTCTTAATACGTGTATTACCCTCTCTAACATCAACGACAGCTTGAAGTCTTTTGCGGTAATTGTGGATGAGGCTCTTTATTTTCTCAGATGGTAAAGCTACCCATCCTTCTTGTCAAAAATCCTCCAGTTCCTGTAAAGTCTAGGGCTTTCTTGCATGAACTGCACGTGTGAGTTCTCCCCAGAATGGCTCAATGATATTCAGGTCAGGAGACTGAGATGGCCTCTCCAGAACCTTCACTTTGTTCTGCTGTAGCCAATGACAGGTTAACTTGGTCTTGTGTTTTGGATCGTTGTCATGATGAAATGTCCAAGTAGATCCCATGCGCAGCTACCGGGCTGATGAGTGCAAATTTGCCTCCAGTATTTTCTGATAATGTGCTACATTCATCATTTCTTCAACTTTGACCAAGTTTCCTGTGCCTTTGTAGCTCACATATCCCCACATCATCAGTGATCCACCTCTGTGCTTTACAGTAGGAATAGTGTTCCTTTCATTATTGGCCTTGTTGACACCTCTCCAAATATAATGTGTTTGGTTGTAGCCAAAAGTTCGATTTTGGTCTGATCACTCCAAGTTACCTTATTTCAAAGGTTTGGAGGCTTGTCCCTGTGCTGTTTTGAGTATTGTAGGAGATATACTTTGTAACAGTAATGGCTTTCTTCTGGCGACTTGACCATGCAGCCCATTTTTCTTCAAGTGCCTCCTTATTGTGCATCTTGAAACAGCCACACTGCTACTTTTCAGCAAATCCTGTATTTCAGCTGATGCTATTTGTGGGTTTTTCTTTGCATACCGAACAATTTTCCTGGCAGTTGTGACAGAAATTTTGTTGATCTACCTGATCTCGGTTTGGTTTTTACATAGCCCCTGATTTTTCCATTTGTTAATCACAGTTTGAACACCGCTGACTGGCATTATCAATTCCTTGGTTATCTTTTTGTATCCCTTTCCTTTTTTATACAGTTCAACTATCTTTTCCCGTAGATCCGTTGACAATTCTTTGGCTTTCCCCATGACTCAAAATCCAGAAACGTCAGTGGCTAGATGAAAGATGCAAGAGTCTGCTGGATCCCAGAAACGCTCAGCTTTTATGCACACACACTGATTACAAGTAAACAGGTCACAGGTGAGGATGTTACCTTTATTAGCCATTCAAACCCATTTGTGTTAACGTCTGTGCATGTTATCAGGCCAAAATCACCAGGGTATGTGAACTTTTGATCAGGGTCATTTGGATGTTTTTGGTTGTCATTATGATTTAAAAAGAAAAAACACAGTAGTTGACAATTATGGCTTCACCCAACCACTAACCATGAGTGGAAAAAATATTTTTGTGTTATCATTCATATTCTTTGAAAAAAGGCCAAGAAAGCAAAAAAATCTGCCGGGGTGTGTATATTTTTGAGCACAACTTTAATGTAACTGTACAATCTCTATAAATGAACAAATTGGAAAAACCTACAATCCTGCAATTTACATAAATCTCTTAACCCCTTAAGGACGAAGCCAGTTTTGTACTTAATGACCGGGCCATTTTTTGCAATCCTGACCAGTGTCCCTTTATAACTCTGGAACGCTTAACGGATCCCAGTGATTCTGAAATTGTTTTTTCGTGACATATTGTACTTAAATTTAGAACGATATTTTTTGCTTTCCTTTGTGAAAAAAAATCGGAAATTTGATGAAAATGTTGAAAATTTTGCAGTTTTCAAACTTTTAATTTTTATGCCTTTAAGTCAGAGAGTTATGTCATACAAAATAGTTAATAAATAACATTTCCCACCTCTCTACTTTACATTAGCGCAATTTCTGAAACAAATGTTTTTGGGGTTAGGAAGTTAGAAGGGTTCAAAGTTCATCAGCAATTTCCCATTTTTTCAACAAAATTCACAAAACCATTTTTTTAGGGACCACATCACATTTGAAGTGACTTTGAGAGGCCGAAGTGACAGAAAATACCCAAAAGGAACACCATTCTAAAAATTGCACCCCTCAAAGTACTCAAAACCACATTCAAGAAGTTTATTAACCCTTCATTTGCCTCACCAGAACAAAAGCAATGTGGAATGAAAAAAAAAAATCTATATATATTTTACCTAAAAAATGTTGCTCTTGCGCCAATTTATACACTTTTTGAAAAAGTAACAACAAAATGGAACTCAAAATTTAATACCCAATTTCTTGTGAGCGTGCTGATACCCCACATGTGCTCAGAAACCTCTGTTTGGATAAATGGGAGGGCTTAGAACAGAAGGAGCAATATTTTAATTTTGGAAAGCAAATTTGGCTGAAAAAGATTGCGGGCACCATGTTGAATTTGTAGGGCCCCTGAGATACCTAAACAGCAAAAACGTCCACAAGTGACCACATTTTGGAAACTAGACCCCTCAAGGAATTTATCTAGATGTTTGGTGAGAACTTTGAACCCCCGGGTGCTTCACAGAATTTTATAACGTTGAACTGTGAAAATAAAACAAATACATTTTTACCACAAAATTGTTACTTCAACCAAGTAGCTTTTTTTTTTTTTTTTTTACAAGGGTATCAGGAAAAAAATGCAGCAAAAGTGAATTGTGCAATTTCTTCTGAGTATGCCAGTACCTCATATGTGCTGGAAATCAAATGTTTGGGTGCACGGCAGGGCTCGGATGGGAAGGAGCGCCGTTAGACTGCAAAATTGGCTGGAATCATTAGTGGGCAGCATGTCACGTTTGGAGAGCTCCTGAAGTGCCTAAACAGTGGAGCTCCCCCACAAGTGACACCATTCTGGAAACTAGACCCCTCAAGGATTTTATCCAGTGGTATAGTGAACATTTTAAACCCACAGGTACTTCACAGATTTTGATAACCTTACGTCGTCATATCGAAATTTTTCATTTTTTTTCACAAAAATCTTGCTTTAGCATCAAATTTATCACTTTTTCAAGAAGAAGCACCAAAAAGTGTACCCCACAGTTTGTTATCCAATTTCTTATGAGTGGAGGGATACCCCACATGTGGACAAAAACCTCTGAACAAACAGGAGGGTTTGAAATGCACCATTTGAATTTTGGTAAAGCTGAAATAGATTGCAAGCACCATGTTGCATTTTCAGGGCCCCTAGGGTACCTATACAGCAGAAATCCTCCACAAGTGACCCCAATTTGGAAACTAGACCCCTCAAGGGTTTTATTCAGAGGTATAATGAGCATTTTGAACCCTCGGGGGAATCACAAAGATGTTGCTCTAGCAGCAAATTTCTCACTTTTAGGCTATGTGCCCACGATCCCTTACATAGTCTAAGCTTGCACCCTTTAGTGACTTTCATGTGGCACTAAAGGGTGCCTAGACTTGTATTAAACCAAAAAATAAAGAATAAAAAAAAAAAAAAAAACGTGGGGTCCCCCTATTTTTGATAGAGAGCTCAGGTAAAGCAGATGGCTGCAGCCTGCAAACCACAGCTGGCAGCTTCACCTTGGTTGCTGATCCAATTTGGAGAGCACCCCAGGCTCTTTTTTTTTATAATTATTTATAAATAATAATAAAAAAAAACAGAGGCCCCCCCCCAAATTGGATCACCAGCTAAGGTAAAGCGGATAGCTGTGGTCTGGTATTCTCAGGGTGGGAAGGTCCATAGTTATTGGCCCTTCCCAGCCTAAAAATAGCAGGCCGCAGCCGCCCCAGAAGTGGCGCATTCTTTAGATGCGCCAATCCTGGTGCTTTCCCCCAGCTCATCCCGTTGCCCTGGTGCGGTGGCAAACGAGGTAATATATGGGGTTGATACCAGCTGTGTAATGTCACCTGGCATCAAGCCCTGGGGTCTGTCATGGCGTCTATCAGATACCCGACACCACACACCCAGTCAATAATTAAAAAAAAAAAAGAGACAACAAAAAAAAATTATTTGAAAAAAAACAAAAAACTCCCCAACACATTCCCTCTTTCACCAATTTATTAAAAAAAACAAAAACAAATCTGGTCCGCTGTAATCCATTTTGGAGGTCCCACGACGACTCTGTGTTCCAGGATATGGGGATACGCTCAGGGAACGTATCCATCATTTTCTGGAAGTGCAGGCACTCTATGTGAGGAGTGTGAGTGCAGTGATACTGCACTCACACTCCCCAGCACGCTCCCCGGGTCCACAGCACAGCAGTGTAAACCTGCAGCAATCTGTGTCCCTGCGTGCAGAGAGCCGGCTGACAGCCGCTCTGCACATGCGTCCAGCATTTCCCTGAAGACAAGGAGAATGAGGGGCGTGGGGGACCGAAGCTGCAGGAGGTAACAAGGGAGAACGGCGGAGACCGGGGTGACAGCCTGACAGGAGGTGACCAGGGAGGAACTTTCTGTGCCATCTGACTTGTCAGATGGCACAGAAATCAAAGAAAAAGGATCAATGCGGCGGGACATGACTCGTGCGGCAGCGGACATTTTAGATTGTTGGAAGGGGGACGGGGATCGGAGGGGTGAGGAGATTTTGGCCACACCGGGGACCGGGGGAGGACTTTCATCTTCTATCTGACATATTTGATCATGCCAGATGGGAGAAGAATCATTTTTTTACCGGCGTGACATTAACTTTCACGTCGTCGCTGTTACACGGTTTGTAACGGCGATCACGTGAATGGGGACTGGAAAACCGACCCTGATCGTGATCTCCAGGGTCTCAGCTACCCCCGGTAACTGAAATCCCGGAGATTTTCTAACTCTGGGGGGCGCCATACCTTTTTTTCCGACCGCCGTTAAAAAGCGGCAGATCGGAAGAAGTACCCTTAATTACCGCCGTTAAAAGGCGTATCGGCGGTCATTAAGGGGTTAATACAGAAGAAACGTTTGTAAACAGAGAAGGATACTTTTACGCAACATTTATTTCAGACACTAAAATAGATTATTCTCTATTCACCAGACAGATATAGTTGGTATAATCTACATAGTTCGTCTTTGGGAAATATTTTGCCAACTAGTGTTCAAGCAGAGCAACTTCTGCTCGGTGTTTGGGCAGCGTCTGGGTATAAATCAGATCATATGAAATTAAAATTTAGTTCTTGATCTCACCAGAGATATTAATTGCCTGGAGGGTAGAACATAGTTAAATATATATATATATAAAAAAAAAAAAAAAAAGTTTTTCGTATTAAGTGGGACATTTTATTCCTTTACGCGACTATGTACTGGGTACTTTAACACAAGTTCTCCTCTGAATACATTGGCCAGTGAGGAGGTGATAAGCAGACATCTGAAAAGTAGTCTATGGTCAGAAAAAAAACCATGAGCAATGTCGTCACATGCAGATAGTCTAATTGAATCTGTACCTATGTAAATTTACATTCTGGAGAACATGCGACTGCAAAAATAGCCTTTTCATTAATAACTTTATATTACAGAGAGGTAAAGTCTAGCTGGCCTCTATGCAGTGCAGCCTAGGCAAGCAAGAAAAAAAAAAAGGACATGGGAAAAGAAAGGTAAGAAAAACAAAAAGGTCTAAAATCGTATGTTCTTCATCTTTAAAGACAATATAACACAGTAGAAGCCGTCTTCCTTCTTCTGAAGAGTCAGTAAAGTCTCCTGAAGTGGATGGGATGTGGTTGAACAGAAGGAAGCGTACCAGACATATTATGTCCTTTTTGCTGGTTTTGCCGTTAACTGTTTCTCTCTCTCCAGTTCCCGTTCTCTCTGTTGTTCTTGTTTTAGGTTTTCCTCCTGCTTCTTCTGCTGGAGCTTCAACGCTCGCTTCTGTAAAAAAGTATAAACATCATCAGTATCATGACCCTTGACCCTCTTAGGCTGTATGCGTACAATGAGTTTTCGATGCCACGGAAAAGCATCAAAAACGCAGGTAGTCCATAAAGCAAAACTGTTTCACTGCATATGGGAATGCCCACAGGTGAGGGGGTATGGGAGGAAGCGGTGGTGTACATATTGAGGATTTGGAAAGTAGTTATACCCGTCATAGAAGCCCTTAGGGAAACTGACAGAGCAAGTGCTCACATTCCAGATGTCATACACGTAGTATTGCTTGTACTCACGAAATGCCTACTTAGGAATTGGCTGATAAGACAGACTCCGAGAAATACAGAAATAGTTGATACCCTAAATGCAATAATTATGTACGACAAACTAGATTTGGAGAAACATAAGGAGAAGTCCACTAAAAGTTTCTTAAAAAAAGGAGAACATTTATTGAGCAAAGCTTCACACAGACGGAAATCACCCAGTTAATTAAAGCATTTGAACACACGTCTTGGTATTGTGTGGAAGACATTGCAGGGACACTAGGGACACTGAAGATGGGGAGCATCCAAAGGACCAACTGAATTGAACAAATATGTTAGTTTGTTAAGTTAAAGGAAATTATTGTTAAGATAATTCTATGGAGATGAAATTGTTGCGACAATGAAAAAGAAAATGATGTAACAGAAGCATTGTACGATCCGGAGAAATTTTATGGAATGTAACAACATGTGCTTGCTGACATCAAATAAAATAGGTTTAAAAAAACAAAAAAAACGCAGGTAATCCGCACGTAAGTATAGCAATAACGTTTTATCAAAGCCAAAGGCCAGGAAGTATCAAAAACAAAGCAGCTTTGTTGAAAACATGACATATCAAAAGAGACAACAAACGCAGAGTGAAAAAAACCTTTTTTTTTGGGATAAGTTTCAGTAAACCATTCATTTTTTGAATTCCCTGATGTCTGGATACAAGAGTCCAGTGGGCGGACCCGCCAACTGGACTCATTCCTATAAACCCCAGAGATTTCAATTAACAAAGGAGTTATACTGAATCTTTTCCAACAAACCTATATATCATTCTGCTGACCTTTCTCTATACCTGTTGTCCACAGATCAGAGTGCACACATGTGACCGATTCCCTATAAGAGGGTTGTGCCATGAAGATAACACATTTCCATATGCTGTTTGGGTCACCCCTCTATGAGTGTAAATAGGGAGCCAATATGTAAGATTAGCTCCTGCACTGGCTGACTTGCTCTGCCTATGTAGCTGAAACATCCTAATGTGATATTACATTTCCCAGCTGAAATAATTGCACACTGTGTGCCAGCTCCCGACTTCCCTAAATTCAGCACACCTGAGACAATAAAAAGTGATCTCTGGGGTGAGACACCTTCTTTTAAGAAGGTGTTTCCAAAACAATGCCTACTACAAAACAATGTATGCAAATTCTTATTGGCATCGATTGCACCGGGAATGAAGGGCAGGTGCCTTGGTTTGTTGTCAAACTGCACCACACCCAAAAGCATCTCAAAGTTTTGGCTGACTGTTTCATGAAACCTTTATTTATCCCCCATTTCCTTGATATGGCTGTATTGTCATTGTAAATAAGCCTTAGTACCTTGTCCCCCCCCCCGACCAATCTCATTGTAGATTGTAAGCTCTTATGAGCAGGGTTGTCTTTTTTGCTCTAATTATTGTATTTTCTATAAGTGTTACTTATTTGTATATGAACCTCCTGAATTGTAAAGCGCTGCGGTACATATTGGTGCTATAGAAATCAGGATTTATTATTATATATTATTCTACTGAATGCTTGAGTTTATGAAAAAGCTTTAGGATTCATTTGGTTTCATAAATATTATAATAAAGTGTTACAAAGCAGGACTTACTTTTAATTTGGAGGTCTTTTCATGCAGCAAAATCATTTCCTTCCTAATATTCACCAACTTGTTGTGGTAATACTTCGCTTCGGAGAACTAGACAAAATATATAAGGAAACTAGATATTCAGACAAAAAAAGTGAAAAATATGCAACTTTGTAATATATCTCATCAGAGAAATCGGATTTTCTCCTCCTGGACTGATCATTCACCTTCAATTAATGGGTAAAATCTGTATTCTCCCACTACTGAGGAAGATAACACTTAGTGCTCATAAAGTTCTATGCAGAGGGAGCACGAACCATGATCTCCTAACTCAGCAGAAGGAAGATGGTATATGTCCAAAGCGAACACAGGATAAGGTGTGTGTGTGTGTGTGTGTGTGTGTGTGTGTGTGTGTGTGTGTGTGTGTGTGTGTGTGTGTGTGTCCTGAACGATTCAAGCCTCTGCTAATTTCAGAACTTGGACATGCCAGTATTCATATGATTTACTAATCTGGAAGGTCACCTGAGACTGACTGCAATAAGATCACTTAAGTCCTGTTCACACTACTATCAGGGCTTGACCAACCTACCATGTATTCCACTAATTTCCATCTTGGTTTCTGTGCCTTTGATTGCAATAAAATTGCTGCAAACATTTTTTTTGCTTTCAAAAACATTGAAACGGAAAAAAAACCCAACAACTTTAATGTGAAGTTACTGGGTTAGGCCTAGTGCACATACTTAGTATTTGGTGAGTTTTTTTACCTCAGTATTTATTGCCAAAACCAGGAGTGGGTAAAAACACAGAAGTGGTGACGTGTTTCTATTATACTTTCCTCTGACTGTAGCCAAAACAGGAGTGGAACAAATACTGAGGTAAAAATCTCCCCAAATACTGAACGTGTGCACATGATCTTAAGATCAGAGGAAAACCTCTGCGGAGACTATTGCTGAACTGTACCTCTATTTCCACATGCACTTTAAAAGCATTTACATGAGACTTACCAGAGCGTTGATATCAAGAATTGAGTTACATTCTCTAAATTTGGAAATCTCTTGATCAAGCGTGTCTAATAAAACCACTTGATTTTGCCTGCAACAACAGATACAGATCATTGTTAAATGCTGAAATTATGGAATATTATAACATCGTACAGCCATTCCTAAACTTTGCCTTAGGCCCCCTTCCCACGTCCGTGAAAATCACGCACGTGTCAAAGGTGCGTATTGCCCTCCGTATGCCGTGTTTATGGCACATGTGTGTTCTCCGTGTGTCATCCGTGATAACACAGAAAGAACAGGAACTTTCTGCTCACCTGTCCCTGGCGTTGCTGTCCGTGGTGCTGATCTGCGGTCTCCCGCCCTGCCAACTCCCCGCTACTGCTGATTCCGCCCGAAGTGGAGTAAATATTCAGGAGCATAACGAGCGGGGTCGGAAGCAAGTAACAGCAGCGGCAGAGACAGCAGTGCTGGAGAAAGTGAGTATAGAAATTCTTTTTACTTCACAGACACGTGTGTTTTCTCCGGTGCGTGTCACATGGATCACATTCGTGCAGTCTGTGTGCGGTCCGTGTGACACCCGTGATGCCGGAGAAAAACAGACATGTCTACGTGTGGAGCACACGTATGCTCCACACGGACACTCTGTCCATGGCAAAACACGCACGTGAGCGCAGACCCATTGATTTTAATGGGTCTACGTGTGCCCGTGTCTCAGTCACGTGAGGAAACGGACCAAACACGTGCCGGAGACACGGACGTGTAAAGGAGGCATAAGGTTTAGTTTTAGTGATGTGATGTTAATTAAAGGGGTAGCCCAGTGAGTTATTCATGGATAGGTGATATCTCACTGACCAGTAGGGGTTCAGCCGCTGTGACCTGCACCAACAGGCAGAATGGGTAATTTTTATCCCCAAAAGGGAAAATTTTATCCAAGTTAAACACTGGAGGCACAGGTCGGATACTCATTCAATCTCTATGATACTGTGTCATGCCCTGACCCGTGAGACAGACTCCTACTGAAAGGGGTGGGGGGGCAGAGCATGAGGCTCTGTACAGTCTGCCCATCCCGCTGTTCTTCCTTCCATACAGGGTACTCACTCGGATCGCAATCCTGGATCCTCCTCCAGCTGCCTGTGGTCTGCTCGTCCAGAAACATGCATGCACTTAACAGGCCTTCCAGGACCTTCCTGTGACTTAAAGGGCCAGTACTCCTTAACCTGGAAGTGCTTCTCAGTCTATTGCAAAGAGGCACTGAATATATAAGACAGCCTTGCCCAACCCCCCCCCCCCTTTCTGGGATGTGCCTGAGCATCGTCTTCTTGTCAGGTCCCTGTTCCCTGCCTTGTTGTTTAACCTTGCTCCTGTTCCCAATCTCTGTAGCTTGCCTCCACTCAGAGCTGGCTGTGCCTGTCTGCTGCTCCAGTCCATACCTAAGTCCTTGCGCTCCACAGAGTCCATACCTGTCGGGCCGTGACAACTCCGCTTCAGCCCACTGGATCGGATCAAGAGGAGGTCCTTACAGAGTCGCTTGTGTCAACATCCTTCCTACTACTGGATGAAGGCCTGGCTCGGTGTTACCAACTACCTCCACTTTAGACCGGACTCCACTGGTGCTCAGGTCATACCTGCTGTGCATTGCCACTCGGCCATATCTACTGGTATTCGGACCATTCCTGTGCAGACTGTACCTGCACTCTGGACTCTACCATAGGACCCTGTGCTGGTCATGCTCTGATCATTAAAGTCCTTTCCTTCCCTCCAGCTTTGTCCAAGTATATCTCTGGGGTCAGCTGCCAAAGTCCTCTGTGGTCCTGTGGGTTCACTACCGTGCTCCCCCGTGGGTAGAGCAACAGACTGCTGGAAAAAGTGGAGAGCAGCCCAATATGGCGTGAGTGTAACATGCAGAGAGCAGCAGTTTAACATGTACTACCACTCCATAGGGATAAAAGTTTCCCATTCTGCTGTTCAGTGCAGGGCTCAGTGGTCGGACCTCCACCGATCATCACGTTATTATCTATACTTTGGATGTGTGATAACTTGTTTTCACTGGACATCCTATTTAATAATCTAGTTCCAAGTGTAAACATCAACATTATTTTAGGTATAAGCCCATGGCCTATCTATTTGATGGATACATGTAGAAAAATCTTCTGCTAGCAACCTGTGTGCAGAAATTCTCCCACCTGTTTTTTTTTTATTTTGTGCAATTTGTAAAAAAGCTGCATATGGCACGTAGAACAATAAACATCTCCTTTAGGCCAGGGTCACACTAAAATACAGAATCGGTTGCGATATGCTAGTGACACTCGACTCAGACTCAGCTGCCTGTGTGATCCAAGTGTTAGTCTACTGCGTTCCTATTCTCTTGCATGCGAGGATCGGATCACAGGTGAGAAGGAGAGATTAATCTCTCCATTGCCTGTCTCTGCATACATTGCACTGCACTCTGATGTCATCAGTGTAGTCCAATGTTTCACATGCACTCATGGACTTGTATGGGCGAAAGTGATCTGAGACACTGTGCCAAAAGGCCTCCTTTAAACGTTCAGGTAAAAAACCCTAAAGTTTAGCATGGTCCATGGTGTAGATACGCATGTCCGTATGTGTGTCATCTGTTTGACATCCAGTAGCAAACGAACAGCATGAACTTGTATACTTACCTGGACAGCATGAACTTGTATACTTACCTGGACAGCATGAACTTGTATACTTACCTGTCTCCAGGCTGCAGTCTGTGCAGAGAATATTAATGAGCATGATGAGCGTGACAAGTGTGACAGCAACACCGGAGACAGGCAACTATAAAAATACATCTATTTCTCTGTGACATGTTTCCTCTGGTACAGGTTACACTGATGTCACATGGATCACATCAGTGTGCAGTCTGTGTGACTTCTGTGCTGCTAACAGAAAACGAACATGTTGCCGCGTGGAACACATGGACACGCGTGTGCTCTCCACAGACACTGAGTCGGTGTCAAAATACAGATGTGTCTACTGTGTCAGTGTCTCGGGTATGTGTGAAAACAGACGTCACTCGTACCGGAGACATGAATGTGTGAAGGAGGCCTAACACCGCATGCTGTCATTTTTTTTTGCCTCAGTCGGTTTACAGCTGAAGAAAAAAAATCACAGATCTGACCTGCAACAATGAAAAACATTGGCCCAAGTGCAAAGCAAGATTTTGTCACATTGCACTCATCTGATTTATATATTCGTGTGAGCCCTTACAGGTTGGCGTAAGCAGCTGAGTGAGTTTTCCTAATGGAGGTTAGAGACTAGAAGTCCTAGATGGGTTTATGGCAATCTGAATTATTGGGCTGCAGACTGCTACAGCCAAAACTGAACTAGTCTGTAGCTGTTCCCCACCTAAGAGGACTACGGCAGACTCCTTCATACATACGTGAGTTCCTGTAAGGCAAACTTTGAGTTTTGAAGATTGGGCAAGTAGTGAGAAATGAGCCCTTCACTCAGCTGTTCCACAGCGCTCGAGTCCAGAGAAGACAGATCATCCGGTAATCCTTCATCAATGACCTCCATACTGTCTCCTACAGACATTGAGAGAAGAGAACATCACCAACCATTATTTCGGTGTTCACACCACTCTGTAAGCACATTATGTACAAACAATACAGATCAGACCTTACTGATAAGAAGAATCACTTCTCAGAGGTGATCAGATGCTGTAAAGTCCTTTCTAAAGGCCCAGTCACACACAACGACTTACCAGCGATCCCGACAACGATGCAACCTGATAGGGATCGCAGGTAAGTCGCTGGTAGGTCGCAGGTGAGATGTCACACAGTCAGATCTTACCAGCGATGCAGGAACAATACAGGTCGCAGTAGCGACCTGTATAACGATCTCAGCAGTCACTGGGACTGTCACACAGTGTCAAACACAGCGATGGGTCCTGCCCAGCAGGACATCGCCTTTGAAGAAAATGGCCTGGACCATTCTGCGTCAACTAGAGATCTCACAGCAGGGTCCTGATTGCTGGTAGATGTCACACATAACAAGATCGCTAACGGGATCACTACTGCGTCACAGAAACCGTGACTCAACAGCGATCTCGTTATGTGTGACAGTACCTTAAGCCTCCTGCGATATTTACTTTCTTAACAGAAATATTTTAAACTTATTTTAATCTTATAGGGAGTATGGGATAGAAAAAAGAAGAAAATTGGGAGATTATTACGCTTAGCATGGATGGGCAGTACAGACATCACTGGTCTGCTAGGGCCTAGTAGAAAGTTTAGGTGGTCCCTAATGTGGTTCTCTGTAGCTGTGATCAGCTGGCGTGGTCTATAAGCCGTCATACGGAGGCCGCAATTTGGTGTAACACGGATCTGTAAACCACTGCAGGTGAAGGGAAGTTACTTATGGAAAACCTGTGTCATGTCCGGCATAGACCTGGATGTTTTTTTTCCTCAAAAAAGAAAGAACAAAATTCCAACAATTTTTACACTAACTGCAATGTGACTGCATGTGATTATGGTTAAAGGGATTAATTACTTAGACAACAAATCCTTAAGTGCTGTAGTCTCCCAAATAAAATAAAAAAAAGCCTTATACTCGCCTCCTGAGGAGACGCCATTGCAGACAGGCCAGGAGCAGAATTCAAGGTGCTTGGGTGTCACTATCACGTGAGAGCTCCTGGGACGCTTCGTACATGTAGGATTAGACGTGGAGGTTTGGGGGGAGGAGCGAGAACTGCAAGTGATCGATCTAGAAGTGTCCCACGAGCGCTGGGAGACCGAGAGAGATCATTGCTATAGCGGCGCTGCTGCAGGAGGCGAATATATATATTTTTATATTACTCAAGGGATTACAGCATTTAAGATGGACCTGTCCAAGTACTGCACAATCCCTTTTAAGTTGATCAATCTCCAAATTCTGCAATACACACTGCGTATATTATTAATGGGGTTGTCCAAGTTTGGCACAAAGGTTTACAGTCACTATATGTGACTACAGACTTGTGAATCCTCACGGCACTCAAATCACACACTTTCAGTATTGTCGGATGCCGGCGCCGGACGGTCATGTGATCACAAGTATACAATATGCATACGCCTGCCACATTTTGACTAGACCTGCACGGCCTGACTCAGTACAAGTGAGCTGAGCAAGGCCGTGCACGTCTAGTTGGAATGTGGTTGGTAGTATCAAATCAAATATTGTGGTCACATGACTGCCCAGCACTGCCAAATTCTGAGTGTGCTGTGAGGATTCACAAGTCAGATGGAGTGACTGCAGACTTTTGTACCAAACCTGGACAACCCCTTTAAGTATATCTCTTCTATCTGATGAGGCTGGTGTACTTATGCTGACGATATGTCAGAATGGCTGTACAATCATCGCCCATTAGGCCTATTGACCACTCCCTTAAGGAATAATTAGACTCTTCACCCATTTCCTTCTGTATTATACAACCATTCTGACATTAATTTTCAAAGTAAACACACCAGACTCATCAGGCCAAAAATAGCTATTTAATAATATAAGGTCTGTTTAGGAAATCTATGGACAGATCCGCTAAATTGTTTCGGCAGTAAAATGACTACTCCTCCGCGGTGACAAAGGGGCGATTATGTAGGACGGCATAACCTGCTCTCCCATGTGACGGCGGTCAGATCTCCTCCATTACATTGCGCAGCTCACAGCCCCTACTGCAATGGTCTTCAGCCTCTGAGTCTACAGCTTTTCAAAGACTACAACTCCCATCATGCCTTTACATTCTGCAGATGTCTGGGAATGATGGGAGTCTGTATTCTGCAGCATATTGGGCAGCCCTCCTGTGATGGAGGGGTCTTATGTGATCCCCCAGCCTATGTCCTGCCAATGGTGACTCCTGTGCACTGTGTGACCCCCCCCACACACCTACCTGCTGCCACATGGCGCCCCCTGGAGGATGTGCTGCCCTCCAGCACCTCACCGTCCCTCTTCTCTCCTTCCTCCATGAATCCAGCCTTGGAGAGGACACATACAGCTGATCTGCCTGTGACACGTGATCCGGGACCCGGAAATGGCGGGTTACTTACTCCTAAGACTATTGTTCTTGTGAGGCTGCTTTCAATAAAGCTTGGACAAAAAAAAAAGAAACCAAGATCTATCCCGCTCTTCCACCAATACACAGCACGGTGTGCGCGTCCCCGTCACGTGTCTCTGCTTATAGCGCGCACACGAGAAGGAAATAAACCCCACCTGTGAGCGGTGCGCGTTCCCGCGAGTCATCTGACCTCCTCCCAGGAGGGAGGAGCTACCAGGAGGTCATGTGACAGCTTGTTTAGAGCAGAAACCCGGAAGTGGCAGTGTCAGGCACGTCAGGGAGAGAGCGGACGGATCTCCGCTGTGTGGGTGCTGCAGCCCGGCTGCCATGTGGCGGCCTCACGCCTGGTGGAGCGCGGTACGTGTGAAGCTCCGCAGAGGGGACCAGCCCCCGTACCTCAGCGATGACGCCGGCTTTGACTACCCGGATGAGGTGGCGGCGGAGGACGAGCTCCCGCGCTTCAACAAGCTGCGGGTGCTGGTGGCGGATGATGCCCCAGCGATAAATGGCGGCCCCCCGAGCCCGTCCTCGGATGACGACTCCCTGCTGGAAAGAGAGACCCGAGCGGAACCGTGCGAGAGCTGCCACCAGCAGCGGGAGAGGGCGAGGCAGCGCCGGGTGAAGAGGAGGCTGGGACTGGCGGCCGTGCTCTACCTGCTCTTCATGGTGGCCGAGCTGATCGGTGAGTGTGGGCAGGGGGACTAGAGCTCCCACCATCCTCTGTGTCATGTGGCCGTGTGGGTACATTGGATGTCAGGAGTTTCCATCACACTGGGAGGAATGCAGAGTCCCCCTATAGTCATCCCGTGGAGAGTGCAGAGTCCCCCCATAGTCATCCCGTGGAGAGTGCAGAGTCCCCCTATAGTCATCCCGTGGAGAGTGCAGAGTCCCCCTATAGTCATCCCGTGGAGAGTGCAGAGTCCCCCTATAGTCATCCCGTGGAGAGTGCAGAGTCCCCCTATAGTCATCCCGTGGAGAGTGCAGAGTCCCCCTATAGTCATCCCGTGGAGAGTGCAGAGTCCCCCTATAGTCATCCCGTGGAGAGTGCGGCGCCCCCCCCCCATAGTCATCCCGTGGAGAGTGCGCCCCCCCCCCTATAGTCATCCCGTGGAGAGTGCGGCGCCCCCCCATAGTCATCCCGTGGAGAGTGCGGCGCCCCCCCCATAGTCATCCCGTGGAGAGTGCGGCGCCCCCCCATAGTCATCCCGTGGAGAGTGCGGCGCCCCCCCATAGTCATCCCGTGGAGAGTGCGGCGCCCCCCCTATAGTCATCCCGTGGAGAGTGCGGCGCCCCCCCTATAGTCATCCCGTGGAGAGTGCGGCGCCCCCCCCTATAGTCATCCCGTGGAGAGTGCGGCGCCCCCCCCTACACTCATCCCGTGGAGAGTGCGGCGCCCCCCCTACACTCATCCCGTGGAGAGTGCGGCGCCCCCCCTACACTCATCCCGTGGAGAGTGCGGCGCCCCCCCCTACACTCATCCCGTGGAGAGTGCGGCGCCCCCCCTACACTCATCCCGTGGAGAGTGCGGCGCCCCCCCTACACTCATCCCGTGGAGAGTGCGGCGCCCCCCCCTACACTCATCCCGTGGAGAGTGCGGCGCCCCCCCTACACTCATCCCGTGGAGAGTGCGGCGCCCCCCCTACACTCATCCCGTGGAGAGTGCGGCGCCCCCCCCTACAGTCATCCCGTGGAGAGTGCGGCGCCCCCCCCTACAGTCATCCCGTGGAGAGTGCGGCGCCCCCCCCTATAGTCATCCCGTGGAGAGTGCGGCGCCCCCCCCTATAGTCATCCCGTGGAGAGTGCGGCGCCCCCCCCTATAGTCATCCCGTGGAGAGTGCGGCGCCCCCCCCTATAGTCATCCCGTGGAGAGTGCGGCGCCCCCCCCTATAGTCATCCCGTGGAGAGTGCGGCGCCCCCCCCCTATAGTCATCCCGTGGAGAGTGCGGCGCCCCCCCCTATAGTCATCCCGTGGAGAGTGCGGCGCCCCCCCCTATAGTCATCCCGTGGAGAGTGCGGCGCCCCCCCCTATAGTCATCCCGTGGAGAGTGCGGCGCCCCCCCCTATAGTCATCCCGTGGAGAGTGCGGCGCCCCCCCCTATAGTCATCCCGTGGAGAGTGCGGCGCCCCCCCCTATAGTCATCCCGTGGAGAGTGCGGCGCCCCCCCCTATAGTCATCCCGTGGAGAGTGCGGCGCCCCCCCCTATAGTCATCCCGTGGAGAGTGCGGCGCCCCCCCCTATAGTCATCCCGTGGAGAGTGCGGCGCCCCCCCCTATAGTCATCCCGTGGAGAGTGCGGCGCCCCCCCCCTATAGTCATCCCGTGGAGAGTGCGGCGCCCCCCCCTATAGTCATCCCGTGGAGAGTGCGGCGCCCCCCCCCTATAGTCATCCCGTGGAGAGTGCGGCGCCCCCCCCTATAGTCATCCCGTGGAGAGTGCGGCGCCCCCCCCTATAGTCATCCCGTGGAGAGTGCGGCGCCCCCCCCTATAGTCATCCCGTGGAGAGTGCGGCGCCCCCCCCTATAGTCATCCCGTGGAGAGTGCGGCGCCCCCCCCTATAGTCATCCCGTGGAGAGTGCGGCGCCCCCCCCTATAGTCATCCCGTGGAGAGTGCGGCGCCCCCCCCTATAGTCATCCCGTGGAGAGTGCGGCGCCCCCCCCTATAGTCATCCCGTGGAGAGTGCGGCGTCATCCCG
This sequence comes from Anomaloglossus baeobatrachus, assembly GCF_048569485.1. Classification (NCBI taxonomy): domain Eukaryota; kingdom Metazoa; phylum Chordata; class Amphibia; order Anura; family Aromobatidae; genus Anomaloglossus; species Anomaloglossus baeobatrachus. The sequence goes on along the minus strand of NC_134356.1, from coordinate 505,059,854 downwards.
TGGAGAGTGCGGCGTCATCCCGTGGAGAGTGCGGCGTCATCCCGTGGAGAGTGCGGCGCCCCCCCCTATAGTCATCCCGTGGAGAGTGCGGAGCCCCCCCCCCCCTATAGTCATCCCGTGGAGAGTGCGGAGCCCCCCCCCCTATAGTCATCCCGTGGAGAGTGCGGAGCCCCCCCCCCCTATAGTCATCCCGTGGAGAGTGCGGAGCCCCCCCCCCTATAGTCATCCCGTGGAGAGTGCGGAGCCCCCCCCCCTATAGTCATCCCGTGGAGAGTGCGGAGCCCCCCCCCTATAGTCATCCCGTGGAGAGTGCGGAGCCCCCCCCCTATAGTCATCCCGCGGAGAGTGCGGAGCCACCCCCCCCCTATAGTCATCCCGCGGAGAGTGCGGAGCCCCCCCCCCCTATAGTCATCCCGCGGAGAGTGCGGAGCCCCCCCCCCCTATAGTCATCCCGCGGAGAGTGCGGAGCCCCCCCCCCCTATAGTCATCCCGCGGAGAGTGCGGAGCCCCCCCCCTATAGTCGTCCCGTGGAGAGTGCGGAGCCCGCCCCCCCCCCTATAGTCGTCCCGTGGAGAGTGCGGAGCCCGCCCCCCCCCCCCTATAGTCGTCCCGTGGAGAGTGCGGAGCCCCCCTTTTAGTCAGCGGCAGTCATCACATATTGTTTGGGAGATGCCTGCTGCCCGTTATAGCCAGATGGACCTAATATATTGGTTGGACAGCATTGACCCCAGATATGTAACACTGGTGTGTGATGTCCTTGGAGAACAGTACAATTACCTACAACAGATACAAGCAGTGATCACAAGCAGTTCTAATTTATTTCTCTACTGGCATTTGGGGTTTTTTCAAAATATTTAAAGGGTTTTTCCAGTTGATCAGGTTGGAGGGATATTCCTGTCTCGTACACTTAGGTGACATGGGCACATCCCTCCTACTAGTAATGAAAGTAATAATAGTGTCAGGGATTTCTGGCAGGTCGGGCTCTGCCTGGTCCTGTCTGAGCCACCCTGCAAATGCCCGCTCAGCCAGTCACTGACTAGTGCGGGTAGGCACTGCAGTTGGTGATTGGATTGGTATGTGATGCTCTGGTATGGTGAATATTTTTGTGCAGCTCTAGCTTTAAGCCCTATTAAGTGTAATTTTGTCTAGAAACCATCTTTGACCTGTGATCGCTTAGACCAGGGCTTCTCACAATGGGCCTCACCAGACTGACTAAAGGCCCCATACATATTTAAAAAAAAATAAAAATGGCCAAATCTGCCAATTTTGGCTAGATGAAAAGACCATGTAATGTGTATGGGGCTGCCCAAATGTCCCCTGAAGACTATATTTTTGGAAATGAGGATTGTCGTTTGATTCTTTAGTTTGCTGAAGGGATAAGTGGCTGTCAGATTATTCTGGTAGAAGCCCTCATACAGATCACAAACGTTCAGATGAGACCTCCCATGTGTAGAGTCGGGAGAGATGGTTGTCGGATGCACGCTCCCGCGTGTGGTGGTGTCGGGCGAGATGGTTGCCGGATGCACGCTCCCGCGTGTGGTGGTGTCGGGCGAGATGGTTGCCGGATGCACGCTCCCGCGTGTGGTGGGGTCGGGCGAGATGGTTGCCGGATGCACGCTCCCGCGTGTGGTGGGGTCAGGCAAGATGGTTGCCGGATGCACGCTCCCGCGTGTGGTGGGGTCGGGCGAGATGGTTTGCCGGATGCACGCTCCCGCGTGTGGTGGGGTCAGGCAAGATGGTTGCCGGATGCACGCTCCCGCGTGTGGTGGGGTCGGGCGAGATGGTTTGCCGGATGCACGCTCCCGCGTGTGGTGGGGTCGGGAGGGATGGTTGCCGGATGCACGCTCCCGCGTGTGGTGGGGTCGGGAGAGATGGTTGCCAGATGCACGCTGCCGCGTGTGGTGGGAGAAATGGTTGCCGGATGCACGCTCCCGCGTGAGGTGGGAGAGATGGTTGCCGGATGCACGCTCCCGCGTGAGGTGGGAGAGATGGTTGCCGTATGCACGCTCCCGCGTGTGGTGGGCGAGATGGTTGCCGGATGCACGCTCCCGCGTGTGGTGGGCGAGATGGTTGCCGGATGCACGCTCCCGCGTGTGGTGGGGTCGGGAGAGATGGTTGCCGGATGCACGCTCCCGCGTGTGGTGGGGTCGGGAGAGATGGTTGCCGGATGCACGCTCCCGCGTGTGGTGGGGTCGGGAGAGATGGTTGCCGGATGCACGCTCCCGCGTGTGGTGGGGTCGGGAGAGATGGTTGCCGGATGCACGCTCCCGCGTGTGGTGGGGTCGGGAGAGATGGTTGCCGGATGCACGCTCCTGCGTGTGGTGGGGTCGGGAGAGATGGTTGCTAGCCGACCTTATGTCTGGGCCACCCCTTCAGTAATAAAAGTCCATGCTCAGGTTCCGGATCTCATAACTTTTCAGTGTCTCCTACCCCGTGTAACATTATAGTAAGTACATGAGGTCTCTTTGGTCATTTACGTGTGGTGTTCCATAGGTTACACTGATCCTTCTGGACGTATGTGATGAAACGCCCACCCACACATGCAGCCATCATAGATCAGAACCTAGGGCAAAATATCATGTGTAAGAGGAAGACTTCTCTCTCTAATAATATCCCCGATGTTCTCATCAAACCGGTTTTGTAAAATTGGAACATCTTTTCAGCAGGTCATTTGTTCTATAATATCTGCACACTTTCACGCCCAGTATCATGCAATGGCCCTATTCTAACTAATGGCACCCATGCGTGATACTTGCTGGGCAACGCGTGGGTACCTCGGGCACTGTACTGCTCGGTGTGTCCTGAGCAGGTGGGAAATAATGAGGACTGAGCACCATCAGTTCCCCGATCTCTGCCAAAAGATCTGTGATCAGTTTGCTGTTTGTATTGTGTTTTTTCGATCTGGTCTGTGGGTACACTGGTTACATAAGTGTTCTGTCTGGTGGCGTCTTATAAAAGAATTCCTTTCTGCATACTTAACCTTTTAATCCTTTTATACCAGGTGGGTATATCGCCAACAGCCTGGCGATCATGACCGATGCACTTCATATGCTTACTGATCTCAGCAGTATTATTCTGACCTTGCTTGCACTCTGGCTGTCTGCAAAGTCTCCAAACAAGCGTTTTACCTTTGGATTCCATCGCTTGGGTAAGTTTAGCTTAGAGCAGCTAAATAACTTAAACCTCGTGTTAGTCATATCCCCTATGGATGTTTTAAATCACTGACCTTTGACTGATTTAGGTTTCATTTAACTCCTTCATGACTTGGCCTGACATGGCCTTAAAGGGAATCTGTAACTAGATTTTTACTAGCTCATCTGAGAACAACATAATGGACATTCCAGCAATGTGTCACTTACGGAGCTCTTTGTTGTCATTTTGATAATGAATATTTTATCAGCTGCAGATCTAGCAGTTCTCTGAATGCTGAGCTCTGCATAACTCTGCCTACACCACTGATTGGTAGCTTTCTGCCCATCTACAATGTACAGAGTAAAACGGCAATCAGTGGTGTGGTCAAGGTTATACTGAGCTCATGAATGTGGAGGACTACATTTCAATAGGCTTACTGGTCCTCTAGTGATAATCTCCTGCCGATAAAACAGTGATTTTTATCAAAACTACAGCAAGTAGCTCAGTAAGTAACAAGTTGCTGGAATCAGGATCTCTGCCTCTAGATTATGCTGCTCTCAGATTAGGTGGCAACATCCTAGTGACAGATTCCCTTTGAGTGGCATTTTCTGGCTCTATTCCTCAGCAGACGTAGCTTTATTTTTGTCATTGACTCAGCTGCTGGAGGTTTTGTTAAATGCAGGATATATTATAATATTTAATAGCCCTGTTTTGGGGCTACATATTTTACTTGTGACACAAATACCGTATTTTTTGCTTTATAAGACTTACCTGATTATAAGACGCACCCCCAAATTTGGTGAAGGAAAAGAGAATTTTTTTTTTTTAATGTTAAAGGGTGTCCATCTTATAATGCCAGTGTCCGTCTAACAAATCATATAGGGTATATGTCCCTCATAGCCCCCCCCATCATAAAATTAGCCCCCCTTAATCTGGATATGGCCCCCTTATATTGAATATAGCCCCCTTGTGCTGGGACACGTCCCCCTCTGCTGCCCATGGCCCCTATAGATGGCACACCTCCCCTGTGTTTGATATGGCCCCCATACTGCTGCCCATGGCCACTATAGATGGCACACCTCCCCAGTGTTAGATATGGCCGCCATACTGCTGCCCATGGCCACTATAGATGGCACATGTCCCCTGTGTTAGATATGCCCCCCATACTGCTGTCCATAAAAAAACAAAACACTCTTTCCTTACCTTCTCAGCGCTGTAATCCCTGTGTCTCCCGTGGGTTTGAGCTCCTCCTCCACTTCCTGGTTCTTGTTGCCGGTCATGTGATCGGCACGGTAGAGTGATATCATCTCTGCGTGCCTGATCAGACAGCGACAGGAGGAGACCGGGAGATCAGTGCTGGAGGTAAGTAAAGCTTTTTTTATTTTACTATGGGCAGCAGTATGGGGGCCATATCTAACACAGGGGGGATCATGTGTGATTTAAAGGGAGCACAGGCAGATATAATATGCACCGCTGCCCCAGCCCATCAGCGCGATGCGGTTTCAGCACCACACTGATGGACAGCGGCTGTGTATATTTTATGAGCGGGAGCAGGAGATCTAACGCTGCCGCCCGCAGCTTTCACCTGCCCCCAGCATCGCTCCAGAGTGGACCCTGCAGTGTGTATACACTCACTCACTCACTCACTACACACATACACACCCCGACCGTATATTCGGTTTATAAGACGCACCCCCTACTCTCCCCCAAAATTTGGGGGAACAAAAGTGCGTCTTATAAAGTGGAAAATACGGTATATCTAAATGCAATTTATTATTTAATTTTTTTTGCTTGTTTTTATAGTCTCTATTGTTCACTGTTCATACCAAATAACCAATGAATTACCCATTTATTATAATAAAAAGTACTTTATACTTTTTGCAAATGAGATATCTCTATCATATATTATATATCTTTTATTCTATACGGTATCAGTGAAACGTTTGGGCACACCTGTTCATGTAGTGATTTTCTTAGATTTTATTGGAATGTGCACATTATAGATTCAGACTGGAGGTGGCAAAACCACAAACGTACACACATGGAAACAAGGAGTAAGGGAACATGTGTAAAACAAACTATAATATGGATTAACCCTTAGATTTCTCAAATGACCCCTTTTATGGTGATAACAGTTTTTCATCCCCTTGGCATTATCTCAAGCAGCTTCATCAGATAGTCACCTGGACTGGGCTTTCCAACAGTCTTGAATGAGCTTTGTTGACTTCTTTCAGAGAGACCATAGTTATTTCGTCTACAACCATCCCAATTGGGACTTCATCTTTCTCCTACTTGGCTACCTAGCCTAGACATTGTTTTGGGTCAATGTCCTGTTGAAACACAAATGATGGTCCTGGTCCCACTAAGTGCAGACCAGATGAGACGGCATGTTATTGCAGAATGCTGTGGTAGCCATCCTGGGAAGTGTTCCTTGAATTTGGAATAAATCGCCAGCATTGTCACCAGAAAAGATCCCCCACACCGTCCTCTCCCTGCCTCATGTTAGGAAACAGTTATCAAAGATTAGGTACAGTATATGCAAGATAATAAACATGAGTGTAATCTACTATTTAAACTGTATACCTATGTCTGCACCCACTACTGTGTGTATGTACAATCCTATCATAATAATGTTTATTTTTATAGTGCTAACATACTCCGCAGCACTTTACAATCAGGTGGGGGCTTGTACAGACAAAAACAAAACAAAGTAGCACATAGTTCATCAGCTACAGGAGGAGTGAGGTCCCAGCTCACAAGCTTACAGTCTATGGGGAAATAGGGGGACACAAAAGGTAAACCGTGCTTGTAGTGTCTGGTCCGGACATCATTATGATAAATTATGGATATCATATAAAGTTGAATGATCCGGTCATCAGATCATAACCTTTTATGTGCACTCACGTGCTATTGGTTGTATGGAGAATGTGAGGACAGAAATAGGAGGGAGAAGGTTATGGATAGCATTTAGAAAGTGGGAATAGGGGAGGATTAGGTTAGTGAGTTAGGATGATAAGCTTGTCTGAAGAGATGTGTTTTTAACGCATGCTTAAAAACGTGGAGGCTGGATATTAGTGGCATCCTTGGGGGTAGTGCTTTCTAGGAAACTGGCGCAGCAGGAGAAAAGTCTTGGAGACGGATGTGTGAGGTTCGGGTCATGGATGATGTTAGTCTAAGGTCATTTGCGGAACGGAGGAGGCGGGTAGGATGATAGAGATGAGGGATGAGATATTTGGTGGTGCAGAACTGTGGAGAGCTTTGTGGGTGAGAGAAGTTTGTATTGTATTCTGTACAGCAGTGTTTCTCAACTCCAGTCCTCAAGACCCATCAACAGATCATGTTTTCAGATTTTCCTCTATATTAGACAGAATAATTCAATCACCTGTGCAACATTTAGGAAACCCTGAAAACCTGAATGAGGAAACCTGAAAACATGATTTGTTGGTGGGTCCTGAGGACTGAAGTTGAGAAACACTGCTGTAGAGGATAGGCAACCAGTGTAGTGACTGGCACAAGGTGGGGGCATCAGTGGAGCGGCTGGAGAGTAATACGACCCTGGCTGCGGCGTTCAGGATGTATTGGAGACTAGAAAGTTTGGTCAGAGTGAGACCAATTAGTAAAGTGTTGCAGTAGTCCAGACGAGAATGAATAAGAGTGACAGTAAGGGTTTTTGCAGTTTCAAAGGTGAGAATCGGTCGGATTCTGAAGATGTTTTTAAGATGAAGGTGACATGTGCGAGTGATTGTCTATGGAAAATGAAGGAAAGTTCTGTTTCAAATATGAACCCAAGACAGCGAACTTGCAGCTTGGGAGTATTGATTGACTCATCGAAGGTAATTGAGATGTCGGGTGTAGGTTGGTTAGTAGGAGGAAACACAAACTCCGTTTTGGAGAGATTCAGTTTCAGATAGAGGGAAGACATGCTTTGAGAGACAGCAGACAGACCATACCTGGTATTTCGTAATAAAGCACAGGGGTAGTGTTTGGAGATGTGTATAATTGGATGTCATCAGAGATGATAGTGGAAACCAAATCTGCTGATTGGTTTGTCCAATAGGGGCGGTGTATAGAGAGGGGGCCTGGGACTGAGCCTTGAGGAACCCCAAAGGTGAGGGGGAGAGGAGCGGAGTAAAGGGTGCTTTACATGCTACGACATCGCTAGCGATCTCATTAGGGATGTGACACGCCAGATCGCACATGTGACCGGCGCTACAAAAACAACCTATGTGCGATCTCTGCAAATCGCATCTGCGATCTAGCGTGTCACATCGCTAATGAGATCGCTAGCGATGTCGCAGCTTGTAAAGCACCCTTTAGAGTCTGCAAAGAAAACCATGAAGGAGTGGTCAGAGATAGGATTTGCAGTGTTTTTATATATATATATATATATATATATATATATATATATATATATATATATATATATATATATATATATATATATATATATATATATATATATATATATATATATATATATATATATATATATATATATATATATATATATATATATATATATATATATATATATATATATATATATATATATATATATATATATATATATATATATATATATATATATATATATATATATATATATATATATATATATATATATATATAATTTTTTTTTTTTTTTTTTTTTTTTTTTTTTTTTTACCTCAGTATTTGTAGCCAAAACTAGGAGTGGAACAATCAGAGGAAAGTATAATAGAAACATGTCACCACTTCTGTATTTATCACCCACTCCTGGTTTTGGCAATAAATACTGAGGTAAAAAACTAACCAAATAATCATTGTGTGCATGAGGCCTAAAGCGGTGTATCCACAAACATTATCACATATGCTTTGTAATGTATGTGCTGTCCGGTGTGCTGGCATTTTCCAATCTTCTCTTGCTGTCCTTGCAGAGGTTCTGTCGGCCATCATCAGTGTATTACTGGTATACGTTCTCACTGGATTTCTGCTGTATGAAGCCGTTCAGAGAACAATTCACATGGACTACACCATTAATGGAGATATAATGCTGATAACCGCAGCAGTTGGGGTTGCGGTGAACCTCATGTAAGTGAAACATCAGACGCGTAAGAATAATGAAACAGATTATTCTGCTCTTTATAGAAATGAGATGACATATTACACACACTGCAGTAGGAAGCCAAATCTGAATGATGATTAGAATGGATTTTGATCACCACCTGCCTTTTAACAGCAATGGGGGAGCAAAAAAACAACTTAACAGTAGAGTTGAGCGAGTACCTGACTATTCGTACTCTCTATACTCATAACGAATACTGTCTGATACTTGTATATTCATTCCGAATAGCATGTGCAATGCAAGTCAATGGGGAATACGCGCAATGTAACGAGTAACCCGAATGCTGTACTTCAGCTGATATGTATAGCTGACATGTGTGACCTGTTAACCCCTTAAATGGCACTGTCAAGATATGACAGCGCCATATTAACGGCGAGCGCGGTAGATGTTTACTCACCGTCCGGTACTGGAAGTCACATGACGTGATCATGCGGATCCGGTGGGTGGTTGTCATGGTAGCACAGGGTCATGTGATGACTCCTGTTGCTCACATGACTAAGGTCGTGTAAGAAGCAGCCGAGTACTGCAGCTTACAAGAGATGATGATGATGATGATGATGCAGCACTTTACAATCCGGTGGGGGGTTGTATAGACAAATACAAAACAAAATAGTACCTAATTCAAGAGCTACAGTAGGAATGAGGGCCCTGCTCGAAAGCTTACAATCTATGGGGAAGAAGGGGGACACGAGGTGAAGCACACTTGTAGATCTGGCCAGCCATTGTTATGCTAGTTTATTGGTTACATATAAAGATGAATGATCTGGTCTTTAGACAGTAACCTTTTGGGTGCCTTTACGTGCTATTGGTTGTATGTAGGATGTGAGGACAGAAATAGAAGAGAGAAGGGTACGAGTAGCATTTAAAAGGCGGGACAGGGGAGAGTTAGGTTAGTAAGTTATTATGATAAGCTTGTCTGAAGAGATGTGTTTTTAATGTATGCTTAAAAACTTGGGGGCTAGATATTAGTCGCATTCTTTGGGGTAGTGCATTCCAGAAAACTGGCGCGGCACAAGAAAAGTCTTGGAGACGGAGGTGTGAGGTTCGTATTATGGAGGATGTTAGTCTAAGATCATTTGCGGAATGAAGGGGGCGGGTAGGATGATAGACAGAGATGAGGGATGAGATATATGGTAGTGCAGAGCTGTGGAGAGCTTTGTGGGTGAGTGATATGAGTTTGTATTGTATTCTGTAGCTGATAGGTAGTCAGTGTAGTGACTGGCACAAGGTAGAGGCATCGGTGAAGCGGCTGGACATGAATATGGCCCTGGCTGCTGCATTCAAGATGGATTGGAAAGGGGAGAGTTTGGTCCGAGGGAGACCAATCAATAAAGAGTTGCAGTAATACAGGCGGGAATGAATAAGAGCGACAGTAAGGGTTTTTGCAGTTTCGAAAGTAAGAAATGGTCGGATTCTGGAGATGTTTTTGAGATGTAGGTGACATGTGCGAGTGAGTGATTGTATATGGGCAATGAAGGAGAGTTCTGAGTCAAATATGACCCCAAGACAGCGAACATGCTGCTTGGGAATAATGATTAAACCATAGAGATGATTTATGATTAAATCAAGAGATGAGCATTTCTCCTGGTCTGAGCGTTGGTGCTCTGATCGGACATATAAGGATCAGACTGGTGATCCTTATAACCCCCTAGGGGACCTAGAAAATAAAAAAAAACAACAAAAAAAACCCCCAAAAAACTAAATGTTCAAATCAACCCCCCACTTGCCCCATTGAAAATTTAAGGGTTAAAAAAATATACACACATTTGGTATCGCTGCTTTCAGAAATGCCCGATTTTTATCAAAATATAAAATTAATTAACCTGATCGGTAAACGGCGTAGCTGCAAAAAAATAAAAAAATGCAAAAATTACGTTTTTTTGTTGTCGCAGATTTTGCGTAAAATGCAATTACAGGCGATCAAAATGTGCAAAAATGGTTCCATTAAAAACATCAGCTCAAGACACCAAAAATGAGCCATCACTGAGCCATAGATCCTGAAAAATGAAAACGCGGAAAATGGCGCAAAACGTATGCCACTTCTGGTTTTATTTTTTGTTTTTTTTTAACCCCTTAAAGGTAAACCTATACATGTTTGCTGTCTACGAACTTGTACCGACCTGAGGAATCATACTGACACATCAGTTTTACCATTTAGTGAACACTGTCAATAAAATATCTCAAAACAATAGTGCAATCGCACTTTTTTTGTTTTCAATTTTTCCGCATTTGTAATTGTTTGCTGGTATCCGGTACACTATATGGTAAAACTGATGTATTCATTTAAAAGTACGACTTGTTCCACAAAAAACAAGCCCTCACATGACCAGATTGACTGAAAAAATAAAAAAGTTATGTCTCTCGGAAGAAGAATGGCAAAAAAAAAAATGGAAAGCGCAAAATCAACCCGTTGTGAAGGGGTTAAGATAAGAAAATGGAGATGAGCATCCCCTTCTAAGTTTAATTTTACTCTCATTTCCAGTTTAAAAATGAAAAGCCTGTTTGGTATTGCCGCATTTGTGAAAGTCGTACCTTAATAAATATTAAGCCATAATGTAAAAGCTGTGCACAGAAAAGACAGAATTGCTTTTTATTTCATCACTTTCTTTGGATCTTCCCCAAAATATTGAAATGTTTTCAAAATGTTGTATATGTACCTTTTTAAAATGGAACCAATAACATCCACAAATCACTAGGCATAAAGAAGCCGCCATCACACCGGTAAATGGACATAAAAGTAAAAAAAAAAAAAAAAAAAAGTTATGGGTGTAAACATTGCTAAATAATTTTTAAAAGCCCTAAGCTATAAAAGCAAAGAAACAAAAAACCCCTCTGTATAAAGTTGGTATTGCTGTTATTGTACTGGCCCCTCGGACGAAGCCGTTGCGAAACGCGCGTCAGGTGTGGGCGGTGTACTCCGGTGGGACCTTCTTATTTTGGTGGGTATAATCCCAGCTTATCGCTCCCTGCAGTAATATGTGGATCCTCATCCATTTGAATGTGATATACAAGTAATGGCAATGTTACTTTGGTTGGTGGACTATTTAGTCCTTCGTTGCATGTATCATTCATTAGTAAGCATGTATTTCTGATTGATGGAATGTATCTTCATATAGGTGATTGCTCTCATTTACAATTGTTTGATTCACTTTATGCATATATTTTCAGTATTTGTATCTGATTGCAGTTAACTATGCATACATTACACTGGTCTCAATCAATTCTTGATTTAGCTTCCATCTCAATTTGACACTTTCATTTGGCCATATTTAGATCTCTATCCATTATTGTGCCACTATTTCATTGCCATTTATTTTTCTATTTCCCTATATGGGTTTATATATATGGTTCTTTACATCATTGATCCTTGTTATATAAGGTATATCTTTTCCTTCCTGCAAGGTTGAGCCTTTTTCTTATTATAGTCCAAATTTCATGGGATTTATATGCTTTTACAGGGTCCCACCCTTCGTAACACAGCCCTCTGTTTTTGCTGTCTTGATTTTAATTCACCATCCTTCTGTGTATGTCCTCTATGTATCACAATACTCAATAAATACTTTTGTATTTTTTCAAACACTTGTTTGCGTTATTGATTACAATGTTTAGACTTTTTGACTGAATCAATCTTGGTTGTATATTGTACTGGCCCAGACTGAACTGTGAACAGCATGAAAGCAAAAGACAATGGTGAGATGTGTTTTTGTACCATCAATTAATTATTATTTATTTTATTTTTTTTTGCTATTCAGTAACGTGGACACTGAATGACATTCAAGCCTTAACGGGAACCTGTCAGGTGCAATAGGCACCAAGAGCCACAAGCAGTTCTGGGTGCAGATTTGTAATCCCTGCCTAACCGTCCCTGTATGTAGTAGCATAGATAGAGATGTTTATAAAAAGTATTTCTAAACATCCTTTATGATATGCTAATGAGCACAGGGACAAGTCACAAGGGTGTTAGTTTTCCCCCCAACTAGTCCCCTCTCTTAGCATGTTAGCATACCCACAGTGGCGTGCTAACATGCTATTCAGAGGCCATTGTCCAGTGTCATCAGCAGTGACGTTGTTACCTGTGTTTGTTGTCAGCGCTTCAGAACGCCGCGTTCAGGGTCAGTGCGAATGTTCAGAAGTCCTGGCACTCTGGTCATGCGCAGTAGACCTCTCTCTGAAGCCAGGGCGCGTACACCTGGTTTCATAGTGCGCATCACTGGAAGTGCTGGGACTTCTGAACATTCGCACTGACCTTAAACACAACGTTCGGAAGAGGTGAGAACAGATTCAGGGACTAGCGTCACTGCTGATGACACTGGGCAATTAGCATGTTAGTACACCCCTGTGGACGTACTAACATACTAAGAGGGGGGACTAGTCAGGGGATGTAACGCCCTTGGGACTAGTCCCTGCGCTCATTAGCATATTATAAAGGATCTTTAGAAATACTGTTTCTAAAGATCTCGTTATCTATGTTACTATATACAGGGACGGTAAGGCCGGGATTAGCAATATGCACCAGAACTGCTGGTGATTCTGGGTGCATAGGGAGCCTGACAGGTTTACTTTAAAGTTGTCTTGAAGAGCACGTTTTCATACACCTGATGATAACTTTATCAAGAGCTATTATATATTAAATATTCATAATTTTGTCAATCTTTATCTTTTGTGAGCCCTGGTTCTGGTATGAGTCTCTCTCATCTCCTAACATTCATTTATTTATTTATTTTTTCCTTTTTTTTTTTTTTTTTTTTTTTTCTCCAGAATGGGATTTTTATTGAATCAGGCAGGACATCCTCATTCACATGGTGGTCCTGCAAATCCACCCCCCACCGGTCATAGCCATGGCCATGGCCACAGTCATGGTAGCCTAGCAGTACGAGCCGCATTTGTACATGCACTCGGAGACCTCGCTCAAAGTGTTGGTGTACTCATCGCTGCATATATCATTCGATTTAAGGTAGGTCCTGTCTGCAAATTAAAAATTAACATGGGGAAAAATAAGGTTCTGCTGTTCCATTTTCTGCCTGCAGCAGAATTTTTTTTTTTTTTTATTTTTTTTTTAGGACACCATATTTTTAAAACTGTGAATTCAAGCCACTGAGAATGTTTTTTTTTTTTTTTTTTTTATTTTTTTTATTAAAACATGTATAGGACAGATCTCCCAAACAGGATGTAAAGCATCATTTTACATACCATGTTACTGCGGTACAGGTGCATAGACAGCCAGACTTTTTTGACGAGAGAGATCAAGCTCAATGGATATGAAATCTTCAGCTTGATTTGCTAGGTAATGGAAAAAAAGATTTGATCCATAGATGGTCCATAATAAAAGTACGAAAACGTTTGCGGTGCACAGTGCACCTTTTCTCGCTGTCTGCCAGTCACGATACAAGTGCATTTCAATACCTTTCTGTTCTGCTGAGCTAATGACAAAAGCAAATACATGTGAAAGGTAATATGATTGCGGCTCTCAGGCCTGGACTGATTGCTTATAATGGGATGAGACTGCTCAATCGCATACCCAAGTCAGACAGACGTAAGCAAGTATAATAGGAGTGCAGATCAAAGGCAAGAAACTAACAGAAGCTACAACATACATCCCACAGAGCATCATTACAGGAACACTAGCGGTAAATGTTATCAACAGATGGTTTCTAATTCTAACCCCTTAAGGACGAAGCCAGTTTTGTCTCTAAAGCCCAGGACTTTTTTTGCAATTCTGACCACTGTCACTTTCACAGGTAATAACTCTGAAACGCGTCAGTGAATCCTGGTGATCGAGATTGTGGGGTTTTTTGTGACATTGTAGCTCAGGATAGTTATACATTTAGGACGATATATTTTGCGTTTATTCTTGAAAAAAATGGAAATTTGACGAAAATTTTGCTTTTTTCAAATTTTTTAATTTGTATGCCCTTTAAACCAGAGAGTTACAGTATGTCACAGAAATAGTTAATAAATTACATTTCTCACATGTCTACTTTACATCAGCACAATTTTTAAGTTTGGAAGTTAAAAGGGGTCAAAGTTCATCAGCAGTTTCCCCATTTGTTTCAACAAATGTTGTTTTTTAGGGACCAAATCACATTTGAAGTGACTTGGAGAGGCCTAGGTGACAGAAAATACCCCAAAGTGACACCATTCTAAAAACTGCACCCTTCAAAGTACTGAAAACCACATCCAAGAAGTTTATTAACCCTGTAGGTGCCTCACAGGAATAAAGCAATGTGGAATGAAAAAAATCATTTTACCTAAAAAATGTTGCTTTAGCGCCAATTTATTCATTTTAGAAGAAGTAACACAACAAAATGGAACCCAAAATGTGTTCCCCAGTTCCTGAGCGTGCTGATACCCCACATGTGGCCAGAAACCTCTGTTTGGACAAATGGCAGGGACCAGAACAGAAGGAGCAATATTTTAATTTTGGAAAGCAAATTTGGCTGAAATAGATTGCGGGTACCATGTTCCATTAGCAGGGCCCCTAAGGTACCTAAACAGCAGAAACCCCCACAAGTGACCCCATTTTGGAAATTAGACCCCTTAAGGATTTTATTTTGATATAGTGAGCATTTTGAACCCACAGATACTTTACAGAATAACATTAGGCCGTCATATTGAAAATTTTCATTTTTTTTTCACAAAAATATTGCTTCAGCACCAAATTTCTCACTTTTCAAGAGGTAACACCAAAAAGTTGACCTTTATAGTTACCCACTTTCTTATGATCGCGGTGATACCCCACATGTAGTCAGAAACCTCTGTTTGGACAAATGGGAGGGCTTGGAATGGAAGGAGCAATATTTGAATTTTTGAAGAGCTGAAATAGATTGCAGACACCATGTCATATTTGCAGGGCCCCTAAAGGTACCTATACAGCAGAAATCCCCCACAAGTGACCTCAATTTGGAAAGTAGACCCCGCAAGGATTTTATTCGGGGGTATAGTGAGCATTTTGAACCCCCAGGGCAATCACAAAAATGTTGCTCTAGAAGCAAATATCTAACTTTTAGGATATGTGCCCACGATCCGGCGACACTGAGTCTGTGGAGATGTGAGTGTTGTCCACGGAAGAACGCAGCTGCCCGTGCCCAAGATCCAGGTGCAGGCTGCTGCTGACTTTAGCTCTATTCCCTCCACAGAGAACTCTCCTCTCCGCAGCATAAATTGACATTCTGCAGCGCCCCCAAATTGGATCACCAGCCAAGGTAAAGCGGACAGCTGTGATCTGGTATTCTCAGGGTGGGAAGGTCCATAGTTATTTGCCCTTCCCAGCCTAAAAATAGCAGGCTGTAGCTGCCCTAGAAATGGAGCATCCATTAGATGCGCCAATCCTGGCGCTTCGCCCCAGCTCGTCCCGTTGCCCTGGTGTGGTAGCAAACAGGGTAATAAATGGGGTTGATACCAGCTGTAATGTCACCTGACATCAAGCCCAGCAGTTTGTGATGTCATGGCGTCTATCAGATACCCGAAATCTCAAACTTTCAGTACTAACAAAAAAAAATAGACAACAAAAAAAAAATTTATTTGAAGAAACACTCCCCAACTCATTCCCTTTTTCACCAATTTATTGTAAGGAAAAATAAAATCTGGTCCGCAGTCATCCAATAAGGGGGTCTCACGACGACTTTGGACCTCTTTAGAATATGGGGGGGAGCACGCTCAAAGAATGTATCCCCCATTTTTTAGGAATGCAGACCCTCTATGTGAGGAGTGTGGGTGCAATGAATCTGCACCCACTCTCCCCTGGTCCACAGCAGCAGCAGTGTGCGTGCTGTAAGCTCAGTGTCTCACTGTGACTGAACACAGGAAGCTGAGCTGACAAGTCTCTCTCTGCGCATGCGGCAGCGTCTATTGTGAAGGAGGAGGGAATGCGGGGGATCAACGCTGCACAGGTACCGTAGAACACTTGTGGGTATGGGGGGTTGACCTGGCAGGGCCTGGGGAGGAGTTTTCTGTCACATGCGTCATAGCACATGCGACAGAAATCAGAGTAGTAGGGTGAATGCGGCCGGTGCGCTGCTATGCGCACGGCCATCTTGGATTTCCGGGAGGTGGTCGGGGGGGGGGCACTTTGGCGACACCGGGGGACCGGGGAGGAGATTTATCTCCCATCTGACATGTTTGTTCATGCCAGATGGGAGATAAATCATTTTTTTACTGGCGCTGCCATTTACTGTAACGTGATCATCGGTATACGGTGATCACTTGAGCGGGGACCGGAAAAATCGTCCTGAATCATGATCCCCAGGGTCTCAGCTACCCCCAGTAGCTGAAACCCTGGAGATTTTCCGACACTGGGGGGCGCTATTCACTTATTTCTGCCTGCCGCTTATAAACTGCAGATCAGAATCAGTACCCTATTCTGCCGCCGTTTCTCCATAAGGCTGTTGTAATGGGGTTAAACCAGGTTTTGTTTTTGTTTTATAGATAAACATAGATATTTTTTCATATTAAAAACATGACCCAATAATCAATGAGTATAAATATTTGGAAGTCAATATGTTATACTAATGGTTTGATTATAATCGGATGATAATAATAAAGCAAAATGTGTATTCAATAGTAACAAGACGTCTGTATGTAAGTGGAGTCCAAAAGGGACTTTTTTTGTTTTCCTTGATTATCCACCACACTTCTGTTTTTTTTTTTTTTGTTCAGTCAACATTTCCTATCCCCACTTTGTTTGTATTTATATACTTATAGTTACATAGGTTAAAAAAAAGACCTAGGTCCATTATGTTCCACCTTTCCCTGCCAATTACATGTGGTGTGTGTGTGTGTGTGTGTGTGTGTGTGTGTGTGTTTTTTGTTTTTTTTTGTGACTAAATTATCTAACCTGCAATGTTGTGTGTACTGAGGAAATCGTTCAGCCCAGTTCGTTTTTAAAAGCTGTTCTTGTGTTTGCCATTACTACCTCTTGTGGTAGGCCATTCTACAGTCTGACTGCTCTAACTGTAAAGAATAAAGAACCCTTTTCAATTTAGAAGCTGGAACGAGTGCCTCTGGTCCTCAGCATGGACTTTGGAAGTCATGAGCCAGTCCTTTTATATTGACCACACATGTATTTATACATATAAATGAGAACTCCTTTAACTAGTTTTTTTTCTTTTTCTTCTAACCAAATCAATATCAAGTTTTCCAACCTCTCATCATATGGGAGACCTTCCATCCTTTGTTAGAATCTAGTTGCCCACCTTTGAACTGACTCTACCTTCTTAACTTCTTTTTTAAAATGTGGAGCCCAAAACTGGATCCCATATTCCAGATGTGGCCTTACAAGTGATTTATAGAGGGGGAACAATACGTTGGGATCACATGATCTACTGTCTTTATACACCCTAAAATCTTGTTTGCTTTAGCAGCTGCTGCTTGACATTGAGTGCTGCTGCTCAGCTTATTTGTAACCAGAATCCCCTTCTCCTGTTCTGTAGTCCTGAGTTTACTTCCATTTAATGTATATGCAGCTATAGGATTACTCCGTCCTAGGTGCATTACTTTACATTTATTAACATTAAATTTCATTTGCCAAATGTTTGCCCGTTCAGACATCTTATCCAGATCGTTATGTAGTATTGTACAATCAAGGTCAGCTTTTAATATTTTACATAGTCTTTGCTGGCGACAATAAACTGACACTTTACTCTCAATCCCATCCACAAGGTCCTTAATAAGGAGATTACAAAGAATCTTTCCTAGCACAGATCCCTGGTACCCCACTGCTGACTATAGCCCATTTAGAGTATGTACCATTTATGACAACTTTGTTTCCTATCTTTTAGCCAATTCCTTAACCAGTTGCAAATAGTTTTCCCCTAGTCCTTGCTTCTGGAGCTTTAGTATAAGGCTATTATGTGGTACAGAATCAAATGCCTTTGCAAAGTCCAAATAAATCATCAGCTGCATTACCAATATCCAGATTTGCACTTACCCCCTCATAGAACCCCAAAATGTTGGTTAGACACGACTTATCTTTCATGAATATATGCTGGTTGTCTGTTATTATATAGGACATTATTCTTGCAATATATTTTAGCTTGTCATCCCTTATAATGGCCTTTAAAACTTTGACAACTACTGATGTCAGACTTACTGGATGATAGTTGCTTGTATCCACCTTCTTATCTTTCTTACCTATCAGTACCACACCGGCTATCCTCCAATTCTGTGGCACAAACCCTGTTACAATATAGTCTAAAGATAAGATACAGCGGTTTGTCAATTACTTAGCTCAATATCTGTGGATGAATGACATCTGGCCCTGGAGATTTGACAATGTTTAATTTGCTCAAATGCAGGTGTACTACTTCTTGTGTTTAATTTAATTATATCAAGTGGTGAACTTTGATTTTTGCCCTCCCTGTTTAATTATCCCTGGAACAGTCAATTCCTTGATGAACACTGATAAAGTGCCTGTTTATTATCTCCGCCTTTTCCTTGTCCTCTTTAATTGGTTTATTATCTTTTTAAAAGGGCGATAACATCTGTTGTTTTTCTTTTTGGCATTTGTGTGTATGTGTGTGTGTATATGTGTGTGTGTGTGTATATATATATATATATATATATATATATATTTACTTTAAATTTGGTGATTTGTGTTTCAGTAGCTAACTTTGCTAGCTTGATTTTTTTTTTTTCCACATTTTTTCTATTCTATTACATTCTACAGCCTTCAAGATTTTGAATGCCCTTTGTTATAATCTCATAATACTTTGTATTGTCTTATTTACCCATAGTAGTTTCTTTTTATACATGGATGTTTTATTATGAGAGAGTACAAGTTTTCTATAAGATTCTAGTAGTATACCTTTGAACTTACCCCATTTATGTTTGGTATCCCCAGTTATCATGTTAGTCCCAGTCTACACAATTAAAGGGAATTTGCCAGCAGGTTTTTGCTACGTCATCTGACGGCAACATAATGTTGGCAAAGAGATTCTCAATCAAACTGTCTCTCGCATTGATTTTGTGAGACTGGCTGCTATGGTTTTGTCCTGAGGAAGGAGCTAGATTGCTCATATTATAATGTGTGCCTACCAGGTACGAGCAGATCCGCAATCCACTCGTACCTGTTAACCCCCTTACATTATGTTCACACAGGGTTTTTTTTGGTAAGTGTTTTTTTTTTTTTTTTTTTTTTCCCCTGACCAAAATCTGATCTTGTGGCAGTAAATCTCCTTTAAACCACCTGCGGTTTTTTTTTTGTTTTTTTTTTTGGTGGTCTTTTTTTTTGTGTGCGGTTTTTTTTCTATAAAATGGGTTGTATCAATGAAAAAACGCTGCAAAGAACTGACATGATCATTCATTGAAATCTGCAGCACAAACTCAGGTATTTGACAAAACAGTCAGGAAAAAATCTGCAGGTGTTTGTGTGTGTGTGTGCATGAGATTTCAGAAATCTCAGACTTTGCTGCTACTGTAAAAAGCAGCGTATTATTAGCATGGATTTGCATAAAACCACCGCAAATCTGCAGCTAAAAACTGCAGCAAAAGCGTACCAAAAAAGCCCTGTGTGAACATACCTTTTAAATGCTGCTGTGAAACTGTGACAGCGGCATTATAATAGCAGTCGCAGTGTTCCGTTTACTCATTGCCAGACACCGGAAGTCACGTGATGTAATCACGTTGATCCAATGATTGTCATGGTAGCACAGGGTCATGTGATGACTCGTGTAGCTCACATGACTCACTTCCTGTCTCACATGGCCGAGAGCTGTGTGAGATAGGAGATGAGCATATCTGGTGTTGGCTGTGAAAAAAACCTAAAAATTCAAATCACACCCCCCCCCCCCATTGCACCCCATTGAAAATTAGAGGGTTAAAAAAATATAACAATATACACACATTTGGTATCGCCATGTTCAAAAACGCCCGATCTATCAAAATATAAAATCAATTAATCTGATCATTAAACAGCGTAGCGGCAAAAAAAATTCCAAACGCCAAAATTCCGTGTTTTGGTCGCCGCAAATTGTGCGCTAAATGCAATAACAGGCAATCAAAACGTAGCATCTGCACAAAAATGATTCCATTAAAAACGTCAGCTTGAGACGCAAAAAATAAGCAATCACTGAGCCATAGATCCCAAAAAATGAGAACTCTACGGGTCGTGGAAAATGGCTCAAAACGTACGCTACATTTTTCGTACAAACTTCAGATTTATTTTTTTTTAACCCCTTAGATAAAAGTAAACCTATACATGTTTAGTGTCTACGAATTCGCACTGACCTCAGGCATCACACCCACACATCGGTTTTACCATATAGGGAACACAGTGAATAAAATATCTCAAAAACAATTGTGCAATTGCACTTTTTTTGCAATTTTTCCCTATTTGGAATTTTTGTTTGCCATTTTCCAGTACACTATATGGTAAAACTCATTGTTTCATTTACAAGTACAGCTCGTTCCGCAAAAGCAAACCCTTATATGTCAAGATTGACTGAAAAATAAGTAAGTCTCTCGGAAGAAGAATGGCGAAGAAAAAAGCGCAAAATCGGCCGGTCATGAAGGGGATAATATAATATTTCTGCTTTGCAACAGCACTAATAAAGAACCTTTCCTAAAAACATCTCTTTAATATATTGCATTAAAAATCCATTAGACACAAAAATGGAATAATTTTTTATAATGAATCCTCAAAATTTCAAAGATTATCACAGAGAGGTAGTCCTTAAAATGGTGCACAGAAAAGGGAGGAGAGCTAATTATGCCC
This sequence comes from Anomaloglossus baeobatrachus, assembly GCF_048569485.1. Classification (NCBI taxonomy): domain Eukaryota; kingdom Metazoa; phylum Chordata; class Amphibia; order Anura; family Aromobatidae; genus Anomaloglossus; species Anomaloglossus baeobatrachus. The sequence goes on along the minus strand of NC_134356.1, from coordinate 505,038,909 downwards.
TATAATGAATCCTCCCTCCTGTACACTACCTAGCAGCGAAGGTCGGCACCCTATAGAAATCGATATGGCGCTCCCACTGCTTGATGACTCTCTCTAGCTACCCCTGTTTTGCCCTACAAAAATTGAAAAAGTGCTTGTGCCTAATTTAAAGTGCAAACAGGGCACAAAATGCCAGGGGGGTTACTTATCAATTAATGTATGGAATCTCGCCTTGTCGCGTTTCCCCTTGCGGTTCATCAGGAGGCCGATGCAATCACTGTGTCACTCGTATCTTGATGTGAGCACAGCACTGGCACTACAATTACAGGGAATTGTTTTGTTTTACATGGACTGTTTTTGATGTGGTAGTTTGAGCACATTGAGTAAAGGGGCATTGTGCTCCAGAAACGCGTTAGTGCTTTTATGAATGGACCATTTATGGACATAATGTTTTTATTACCTGCCAAAGCTGAAGATTTTATATCAGTCAAGCTGGATATCTCTCTTCAAAATTGACATTTTTCGTACCTGGCAGTGATGCTGCTCTGGAAACAAGGAGGTGCTTATGGGGAGCTGGCTTTCTCTGTTCACATATAGCCATACTGCCTATGAATACATTTTCTATGTGTGGAAATTAGGAGAAAAATGTAAGTCTACTCTTGTACATCTGCAAACGGTTGCGCTACCTGCCAGTAAGTATTAGACTGTGTGCGCACGTTGCGTACTGCGGTGACAAATATTCTGCAGCGATTTGGCTGCGCATGTGCGCTTCAAATCGCTGCAGAAACACTGCGTAATGGATGCCGTGTGTCTGCAGAATAGATGCCGATTTCATGCGCTCTGGATGCTGCCTCTCCCATAGACAGAGTGGGAGCAGCATCCAAAGCACACGAAATAAGTGACATGCTGCATTTTTGAGTGCAGCAATTTGGATCAAAATTTCAGCATGCAAATCGCTGCGCTCTTAACGCAACGTGCGGATGGATTATGCACAATCTTCATAGATTTTGCTGGGGACATAGGACACTTGTTTATGCTGCAGTGCAATACGCAGCGTAAACGCATGAAATTACACAACGTGCGCACATATCCTTAAAGGGAACCTGTCACCAGTTTTTTCACTATTAAACTAAAAGTATCACCTTCTGCAGCTCCTGGGCTGTATTCTATGAAGGTGCACCTTGTACCCTGACTCCTCTAGCAGACCCCAAAATAAATTTATAAAACATGACTGTTACATATGCGCAGGCGTGAGATTATGGTCGGCACTGTGCATGGCGTCACTGCGTCATCCTTGACCCGAAAAAGAGCCCGCCCATCTGAGCCACATAGGTCGTTAGCATATGTAACGGACAGGTTTTATAAAGTTATTTTTGGGGTCTGGAAGGAGAGTCAGGGCCAAGGTGCACCTTCATAGAATACAGCCCAGGAGCTGCAGAAGGGGATACTTTTAGTTTAATAGTGAAAAAACTGGTGACAGGTTCCCTTTAATAGATGCATGAATAAGCTTTGTTTTTATTTTAATTTTATTTTTTTTCAAATAACACATCAAGGTAGAAGCTTTCCTCATAACATTTATCTGAGCTTTATTTTATGTATAATTCTTCATTACTAAATAGTGTTTTCACTGTTTTGTCTTAGATTTGATGTTAGATTTATTATATAGATGTATATAAATGGGTGATGTACACGCCAACCTTTTAAAGAGTACCTGTTGTTTTAGAAAACTTTTCCAAATAACCTGACTTGTGTGTACATGAGGAGTAACACCATTTCAGGTTAATATAAGCATTATATCCTACATTTTCACCAGTATGTTCCATCTGCAGGCTCGATCTGATTTTCAGTCTTCTCTGAGCTGGTGGGTGGAGACTAGCTCATATGGCTGCTGCCATTTAGCAGCATAATGCACAAAAACAGGGATTTTTACTTCAAACCCCCCTATCTTTGTGTCACACAGAGCACACGATACAGCAAGTACTAAGCTGGGCAGCTGTGAATATAGTCCTGGGGGAAGCTAAATGATTTGCTTCAAAGCTGCTGCCGCATTAGTGTGCCCTTCCATTCCCTGAACTATAGGAGGTGTAACCTGACCCCTCACTGTGGTGGCAGTCTGACTTTCTTTGACCAATATGGATTTGAGCAGTGGTTTTAGTGTATGGGGAGTTCAGGGGCAGAGGGAAAAATGGAGAATGAAGCAGATTCCTCTGATAAGACGTATTACAACTTTTCTTATATTTGTTACCATTGTATGTTATTCAGAGTGTCAATGTTCTCACTTTTCTACTACAGCCAGAATACAAAATTGCAGACCCTATCTGCACCTACGTGTTTTCGGTACTTGTCCTTTTCACCACAGTACGACTTGTAAGGGACACTGTACTTATTATACTTGAAGGTGAGTAGACCGTTTACAATTTGTATATATTTAGCAAATCTGAAGCATCTTGTATTTCAATACTTTGGTAACATCTATGGAGGGAAGTCGGCTACATTGTGGAATTTTCTTAGGAACTGCTTTTTATACTGGGCCAAATTGAGACATCTACGGAACATGGTCCATGTATGACTGACCGGGGGTCTCCTGATCCAAACTCAACAGGGGCCAGTCTGCATATTTGTCTGTACACATAGCATGTTTCTTGGACGTCTGAATCAACCTTGGGGTGTGAAAAACAATTGATGTTGTGCAATTTTAGTTGATTACTATTAATATGAAGCTCAATCTAGATGCATGAGTGAAGCAGCAACTGCTGGTGGGCTGCACTATGCACATGGCATAATGCTACACAAGCCCCGGGACCAACATCACAGGATTGGCGTCACTGTGGGATGCTGGTATCTGACTTTTTTAAACTGGGAAATTGGTATTTAAGAAGGGGTTATCCAAGTAGTGGAAAACCCCTGTAACTTTATAGTTGTTAGGAATTTTGCACAAGACCTATTGTTTGTGATGAACAAAGTAGTTGTGAAATTATTTTATACACACAATAGTTATTCTTGGCTTGAATAATCCTTCCAGGCGTTCCAAAACACCTCAACGTGGATCAAATCAAAGACGACTTGATGAAAATAGATGATGTGCATTCAGTGCAAGACCTTAATATCTGGTCGCTGACCACAGGAAAGTCCACTGCCATTATCCGTTTACAACTCAGTAAGTACAGACGTAGCGGAGGTTACCAAGCATCTGGGCAGACCTCCCCCCATGCCCTATGTAGAACTCCATTTCAGGGAATAAAGTGTATTTATTGCTTAATTAAAGTTGTCACGTTTTATATAATCCTGTTACCTTGGACCAATTACTCCTGGCTTTCAAAAGCTCAATCATTGAATGGGAAACTGCATTCCTTACATTTTAAGAGGATGAAATCTGTTGAGAACACATGACTGGAATGAAGCTTTTATTTCTATAAACAGCTTTTAAAAACAAAGTGTATATAAGTGTTGCATAACTTTGTTTTCTGAAAGTGAACCGGACAGCTGATGCCTGCTCCCCAATCCACAGACAGTATGCATCGGCACGTTCGACTCTGAAACGCTGTTTCAGAGGAAGCCATAGGCTGCCGGGGACCAGGCGGCACAGGAGACTAGTTGGACAGGTGCGTTCTTGGCAGCTTCATACCCCAGCTGCCAGTGACCAGTCTCCGACCATACACGCACACAGCATTTCAGTGTCATGTGTACCCAGCAGCCATCATACAGCTGGTATCTGATATACGCTGACCATGGATCGGGCACAGAATGTAACGGCTATTCGGAAAACATCACAGAAAAAAGGGGCTATAAATGCTAATACCCGGTCACAATTGCAATATGCTGCAGGATGGAGACAGGCCCCTATAATAATAATTTTATTCATTTTATATAGCGCTATTAATTCCACAGCGCTTTACATACATTGGCAACACTGTCCCCATAGGGACTCTAGATTGTGAGCCCCAATCTGTATGTCTTTCAAGTGTGGGAGGAAACCCACGCAAACACGGGGAGAACATACAAATAAAAGGCGTATATGCCATCCTGCAGTATATTGGTATTGTGACCAGGTAATGGTAAGTAGGTTCTTTTATTATTGGCTCAAATATCCCTTTCATGTAATTGAATCTGCAAACACCTGAAATGTTAGTAAACTAATGCACAAGTTTTCAAAAATCTAGATAGATTATGGGAATACTAATTTACTGTGCAGGATCTCAGGACATTATGGATTGAATTGAATATATTTAGTTGTTCCAGTAGCACAGGCTCCTGACATCACATTGAACATTTCACTGCCCTGTGATGTGACCAGGATTGGCTGGCTTAGTCATGTGATGTGCGTCACTTCTGGATGATGAGCGGTTGTGCTGGAAACTAGAAATTTAAAAGTTTCCTGACGTTCTGAACATAATCATCATTATTTTCCCTTTTGCCCCAGAATCACTGTCAAGGTTTTATACTGCCAAAGGTGGCATTCTGATATTTAAAGGGGTTGTCCACTATTTACAACACCTCCTTTTTATGGCCTTAGAAAACAAAAATCCTTACCTACCAGATTCATGTTGCTCCTCCATACTTAACACTATGACCCTTAATGGTCCTCAGGCCTCCTTATATTCTGTCCAAGCTGGAAGGCACCCTGTATACAACCGATCAATACACTGTGGTGTCCTCCTGCCGGATGAGGGAGCAAAGAGGCTGTGGGAGACATAGTATGGAGGAGTGACCAAGGGTGAGAATTGTTGTTTTGTTTTTTTTATTATAAACTTTTTCCACCATCCGTGGCTAATAAGGTGTTATAAAGTAGTGGAAACCTCTCTAATGCAACAGATTTGGGAAATGTAGGAGTCATTTATCTTTCTGTCCCTGTCCTGTTAGATGCACAACACATTTTGAGAGATAAAATGGAAGAGAGAAAACAATTCACAAATATATACAAAAAAAAGCAATCCTCCCCCACACAGGAAAGAGTCTTGGTGTGGCGTAACCAGCTTTTCCTAGTGTGCCATGTGTTGTGCCAACTGGGCATAAATGTGTAATATTATAAATTTTAGTAGAATGAGCTCAAAACTTTTATGTCCTTCTTTAACGATGTGATGTGCCTTGATAACTGCTCCCCCTATAAAGATGACATTATTAAAGGTGGTGTCACACATAACGACAACGACGTTGCTGCAACGTCACCATATTCTGTGACGTTGCAGCGACCTCAACAGCGACGTCGCTGTGTGTGACACATAACAACGATCAGACCCCTGCTGCGAAATCGTTGCTCGCTCCTGAATGCTCCAGGTCATTTCTTTGTCGCTCCATTGGGAGACCCAGACAATTGGGTGTATAGCTTCTGCCTCCGGAGGCCACACAAAGTATTACACTTAAAAGTGTAAAGCCCCTCCCCTTCTGCCTATACACCCCCCCCCCCCCCCCCCCCCCACCCGTGCATCACGGGCTCCTCAGTTTTTATGCTTTGTGCGAAGGAGGTATTCTTATCCTGGTGCTCTGATCATGGTTTTACTCCCTGGCCATTTGCCTTGCCCACTTTTCTTTCCTTCCTTCAATCCGGATTGGAAAAGGGTTTGTCGCTCGGCTCCCTTAAGGGACAAGTCTCAGCGCTCTGTGTTTTTTCAGAAGCGCCTAGCCAGACTTCCACAGGTACGCACGTTCCTGCAGGGGGTTTGTCACATAGTCCCTCCTTACAAGCGTCCGTTAGAACCCTGGGATCTGAACAGGGTGCTGATGGCTCTTCAGAAACCACCTTTCGAGCCAATGAAGGATATTTCTCTTTCACGCCTTTCGCAGAAAGTGGTCTTCCTAGTAGCAGTCACATCACTTCGGAGAGTGTCTGAGCTAGCAGCACTGTCATGCAAAGCCCCTTTCCTGGTGTTTCACCAGGACAAGGTGGTTCTGCGTCCGGTTCCGGAATTTCTCCCTAAGGTGGTATCCCCCTTTCATCTCAATCAGGATATCTCCTTACCTTCTTTTTGTCCTCATCCAGTTCACCAATGTGAAAAGGATTTGCACTTGTTAGATCTGGTGAGAGCACTCAGACTCTACATTTCTCGTACGGCGCCCCTGCGCCGCTCGGATGCACTCTTTGTCCTTGTCGCTGGCCAGCGTAAAGGGTCACAGGCTTCCAAATCAACCCTGGCTCGGTGGATCAAGGAACCAATTCTCGAAGCCTACCGTTCTTCTGGGCTTCCGGTTCCCTCAGGGCTGAAGGCCCATTCTACCAGAGCCGTGGGTGCGTCCTGGGCTTTGCGGCACCAGGCTACGGCTCAGCAGGTGTGTCAGGCGGCTACCTGGTCGAGCCTGCACACTTTCACGAAACACTATCAGGTGCATACCTATGCTTCGGCAGATGCCAGCCTAGGTAGGCGAGTCCTTCAGGCGGCGGTTGCCCACCTGTAGGAAGGGGCCGTTTTACGGCTCTATTACGAGGTATTCTTTTACCCACCCAGGGACTGCTTTTGGACGTCCCAATTGTCTGGGTCTCCCAATGGAGCGACAAAGAAGAAGGGAATTTTGTTTACTTACCGTAAATTCCTTTTCTTCTAGCTCCAATTGGGAGACCCAGCACCCGCCCCTGTTCCCTTCGGGCTGTTGTTCTTTGTGTACACATGTTGTTCGTGTTGAATGGTTTTCAGTTCTCCGAACTTCCTTCGGATTGAATTTACTTTAGACCAATTTATAAGTTTCCTCCTTCCTGCTTTTGCACCAAAACTGAGGAGCCCGTGATGCACGGGGGGGTGTATAGGCAGGGGTTACACTTTTTAAAGTGTAATACTTTGTGTGGCCTCCGGAGGCAGAAGCTATACACCCAATTGTCTGGATCTCCCAATTGGAGCTAGAAGAAAAGGAATTTACGGTAAGTAAACAAAATTCCCTTCTTTTTGATCGCTGCTATCCCGCTGCGCCATGCTGATAATCCTTGTGTTTGACACCGCAGCAGCGACGCTACGCTACGTCTGAAACCACACAACGACCGTCGACGTCGCTATGATCGCTGCTCCGTCGCTGCTTTTTATAACATGTTTGACAGCTTACTAACGATCATCTATGGTCGCTGCTACGTCACAGAATATGGTGACGTTGCAGCGACGTCGTTGTCGTTATGTGTGACCCCAGCTTTAGTGTAGACGTCCACATTGCTATTAAGCCATTCCCACCAACCTTCTGTGGAGCTCTAGTGCAGGACTGAATGTTCTACCTATCTGCAGAATCAGCATTATCTTCATACAAGATTAAAGTGTGAAATGTAGACCTCTGTTGTTTTATAAGCACACAGTGGAGTTAATAAATGCATGAACATGGGCTTTTTCTGAAACGTCTGTGTTTTCTGTCCATGTAGGTCCAGGGTCATCATCAAAGTGGGAAGAAGTGCAAAGCAAAGCCAGACAGATCCTGCTGAATACCTATGGGATGTATAAGTGCTTTATACAGATGCAGAGCTATAGACAGGAGGAGAACATGACCTGTGCTAACTGTACCAGTGCCTAGTCCTGTGGATTGCCGCCGTGCCACACACCCTCAGCAATACATATGTCCTCGGAGCGATCTGAGGAGGTGATGGCGTATGTTGTACACATCGTCAGGAGAAGCACACTTTTTCTATTGGAACCTGTGATTCTTAGCGTTTGTGTGAAGAAAGGAGGAATGCTCCAGTGTGGCTGTTCAGACCAATTTTTGAAGTGCTGTTTACAGATTTAAGCAAGTTTGCACATACCTCGCTCTAGGGTGACAAATCTGAGGCCACAAAGCATCCTTCTGTGGCCACCCTATCCAGACACTAGTTTTATTACTAATGTGATTTAACTTTACTTAATGCAATATTATTTGTTAGACTGACATTCTAGAGGTTAGTACATAAACTCGACCCATAAGCACTCCTTACACATCATGTGCCCCTGAAAAGGGGGGGGGACATAAAGCCACAGCTTGTATGTGACCTCACTCCAGAGCATGCACTTCTAGACCCCATTAGTCACCATGCAGAACAGGTTAGTAATGTATCTTTATAGCCTCAGGAGCACAGCTCCAATGTCTTTATGGGACCTTTGGTTCTAGTTTTTCTGCTACTAATATAGCATTCATATGAGTCTCCATACTTTATTGGGCCAGTTATAAATCACTTTTATTGTGGCTGATCCACGTCAACACTATTAAATGAAGCCGCAAATGTCTTCTTTACCAGTGGGGTTGAACTTTGCACTTTCCACTGCTGTTAACCTACTGACAATAGCAAGGACAAATTGGACCATTCAGCCGCCACCCTAAGGTGTTGAGCTTGTCGCACAGCAGGCCAGTGTTATACTTGCAGATTTCTTGATCAGAAAAGCACATACAGGCTATAGGGCTTGTCACGAGAACTGTAACAATGGTATTTCTTGCACCTAGTTGGAAGTTTATATTGATAATTTACTTGGCCACTAAGTGGCACGGTTCTGAGTTAATGAATATTTCATTTTATCCTTCTAGAGCAAGTAACACGACGCTCACACTCCTATTCGTACAGGAAAATATGCTGCAAACTAAAGTTACACAATAATAACTTATTTCCATTTATCTCATTGAGCTTGTACACTATACGGGAAAAAAAAGCACATCTGAATCAGGTTCTGGGCCGTGACCGCCAGATATTTTACCAAACTAAAGTGTGAACAGTGTTATACCAGGCTGGAAGGAGTGTGTTGTTTTGTTTTTTTGTGAGCTGGACAAGGGTTTTTTTTCCCAGTAACTTCAATTATGGATAAATGTATTGATCCCCTCTATTTTTTTTCACACTGAATGTGCAGGAGGAGACAAATAGATGCCAACATAAAAGAAAATAAGTATTTTATCCAAGGTATTTTGGACAAGAGTATTTAAAGGGACCTGTTGGCTCCCCTTGACATGCCTGGTATAGTAACTACTTTTATTCCTTGTTGAAGGGAATCTGCCACCATGTTTTTACCACCTAATCTGAGAGTAGTATAACGTAGGGGCAGAAACCCTGATTCCAGCAATGTGTCACTTACTGGGCTACTGAGTGTAGTCTTGATAAAATCACTGATTAATCAGCAGTAGATTATCATTAGAGGACTACTTGACGTGCTGCCAGGTAGTCCAGCATATTCATGAGCTCTGTAGAACTGCTACGCTTCTGTGTAGCACAGAAAACATTGATTTTATCAAAATGACAGCAATCCGCTCAGTAAGTGACACATTGCTGGAATCAGGGTCTCAGTCTCTATATTTTACTGCTCCCAGGTGAGATAGCAAAAACCTGGTAATAGATTCCCTTTAAGTGCCAATAGTGGAGCATCTTTTCTTTTAATTCTGCATTGTGCTGTGCCTCTATTTCTCCTTGAAATGTATGGTTAAAAAAAAATGGAGAACTAGGTGAGGCTAGTTTAGGGTGTGTCCCTACTTACCAGGCATTATCCAATCAGTGCTGACTGTAAGGACACACCCCTTTTGATAAGGGGGGATGGTAACGCCCAGTTGTCACATTATTCATAAATCGAAGGAATAACAGAGGAGCTGCAAAGATCATGTCTCCAAGAATTTGAGGAATAAAAGTATTTACTATGACCTGTCCGCAGGGCTGATGGCTCCTATTTTACCATTGTGTGCATTGTATTAATACTACAAGCTGCTCTTCTCTTGTTAAAGGAGGCATCCCATAATATACATGAAGCCATACGTTGTAAGGGAAGTGTGCTAAAAATGCTGAGCTTCAATGTAGAGGTGATCCGGCCCTGAAAGAGCTGTATATAGATATTGATCTGCCTTAGATTTTTTCTTTTTTAATAATACATATCCGTATATGCACTGAAGGTGTATGAAGTCATTGGTGATGCCGGAGATTGTTGTAATACGTTTCTGTTAATGGATTGGATCAGTGATTACTGATAAATGTTCTTCCTCTTGTAACAGATTTACTACATGAGGTTTCCGAAATGTAATGTAAAATGACTGATTTTATTTGTGTAACAATGGAAGGATGGTACAGAGGCTGCACAATAAAGCGTGTTATAAAATATTTATTACATGGCATCGATCACTGCACCATTCCTGTATGACAGCGCAGCTTATTAAAGAGAAGAAGGTCACAGGCGTTCAGGGATGGAGTGTGAGACGCTAGCGCTCGACGGAAATGGCCGTCATTCACAAATGCAGCCTGGAATCCACTGTCGTGTAGAGCAATGAGGGCGGCCTGCAGGCAGAAACAGATCACAGGTTATGTGCACACGTGGGGTTTTTTGTTGTTTTTTTTTTGCTTCATGTGTTTTTTTCCTTGCTTATTTTTTAATCAATACTGCAAGGAAAAGCAGAAACCATTGACATGCTGCTTCTTTTTCAGCCACAAAATCTGCAAGGAAAAAATAAGCAACATGGGCACAGCAAGTCACGATTATCAGACTTTGCTGGGATGCATAGTCTGAGAATCGTGACTTGCTGTGCCCATGTTGCTTATTTTTTCCTTGCAGATTTTGTTGCTGAAAAAGAAGCAGCATGTCAATGGTTTCTGCGTTTCTATAATCCCCTGCAATACTTTATCACTATAGTGGATTATATTGCAGCACTTTGCCTCACATACCATGCATACAGCATGGTGTGTGAAGCTCTCTGTAGCTCAGCAACCCAGGTCGTCATGATGATAATCCACAGTTACCATGGCAGCAATCGGGTCCCTGTGATCGCATTACAGGGACCCGATCACCAGGGAGAGGTAAGCGATTCTCTCCCTGCCTCATGAATGCTTTGATCACCGCATTCAGTGGATTAAACTGCCGGGAGTGGCGCAGGCGTCGCTCCGTGCAGTAACAGCCGGGTCCTAGCTGTAACATCAGCTGGAGACCCGGCAGCGATCCTGGGGTGCATAACTTGATAAAAAGCAGGAAAAAACGCATTTGTAACACGCAAAGGTAATAAAAGTGCAATTTTTTTTTTCTGTGTTTTTCCTGTCAAAACATTTTATTTTTTTTTGGTGCAGAAAAGAAGGACTCAGCCATGCAGCAGTGTTATGTGCAACTTAACCCTTTGAGTACAAGCATCATTTTGATCACATTTTTTAAATTCTGCTTTTTGGGAGATGGAATAGGAGGAGGTGCAAGTACTATGGATATTAGCCCAGCAGCCATTGCACCCAGCACAGGTAACTGTAAAATGGGGAACTAGTGGTCATTAATGCGTTAATTCGCTTCTGCATCAAACTAGAGATTCTATGTAGTTAGAGGGAGAATATATCAGTAACCGCCGCCATCTCCTATCTCAGTAATGGGAAAGTCTTCACTGAATATAGATTTTACTCAAATGAGGATTTTGATAATGACTGATTAATTCTGGCAGAGAAAGAAACATATGTCTGATAAGATATATTACAAAGTTGCTTTTCATGTGTACTGTGGATTTATAAAATAAAAATTAAAACGGTCATGCTTGGGAAGGGCTAGTCACAATCGGTGGTCTTCACATACACCAGTTATGTGCCATTCAGCACAATGAAATCTGGCAGTAGTGTCATGTTCATCCATTAGTGTGCGGTTTCGTGTGCACACCGACAGGACATAGTTCGAAATGGTGTTCATCTGAACATAGTCTGTCGCCTAAGTAGATCTACACTCTCTCACCTCTTTACAGAGACTCTGAAGGTCCGCTCCGGAGCAGAATTGGGTAGTGGCTGCCAGGCTTTCCAGACTCACGTCATCAGCGAGTGGCATACTACTGGAGCATATCTGTAGTATGGATAAACGGGCCTGTAACGCATAAGGATAGTACATCAAAAGGACAGAAATTCGCAGCCATGATAGCGCTATACAACTTACAAGGAGAGGTGACAAGTGGCAGAATGCTGGGAACCATTGCTGGATTTTATCTCCGTCAGTCCTGTAGACCTGACATAAAGCGGGGGTGTATATTCTTCACCACTCCAACCACATGGGGATGCATCTGTCCTCATATAATGGATGTCATGAAAAGGAAAAGACCCATCAGATGCTGTATTATAAAGCTGGGCACTGCGAAAGCAATGCACAGTGCCAGCTGCATGCCACTATAGGCTGCTGTGTCCTAGTTCTCATACTTCATTTTGCATGAGTAAAAGCCCACCCGATCTACCATGGATGCGACTTGTCATTCGAAAGTGGCCAAAATGTAGCTGTAAACAAAGGAACGAACCATCTCTGTTACCAAAACAGACGTATTATTTTAATATTATCCATTCCATTTTTATCCTTGTCCAAAGGCCCAATAATGATTCTCCACCAACCGTTACAATAGGACGCTCAACCTCGCAGTGACCAGGCCAAAGTTTTCAAATGACACGTGTCACTTTATGCGGCAACATCTCTGAAAAGTGATTCTGAGATTTATTTATTTATTTTTATTTTTTTTCCTGGCCTTGGTATGTCCCTTGTCATATCTTTAAACTCGTCAAGAGCTAGCTGGATATTGACTAAAAGGACCACTTAATATGGTGGTCTTCTAAAAAGAGCCACTCCTTGGCTGGGTCCTTCTGGGAGGGATATCTGGTTCATTTCCGTGTCGAGCCTCCTAACAGAGGCTCCATGGACCTTTTCGACTTGCATACTTCCCAGGGATCAATGCACCTAGGACTTCACTGTGTTGAGCGCCTTCGCTGGCTGCCGGCAGTGTTTTCTCAGGCTGGTCTCCCCGAGATCAGTGATTTTGTTTTATTTTTTTAGTGACACATTGTACTTTATGCTGGTGGTAAATGTAGGTCAATATGTTTTACATTTATTAAAAATGTCAGAAATATGAGTCGTTAATAAATAACATGTACCTCATGTCTGCCTCACATCAACACCATATGTTAGGATGTTAAATGGTTTAAAGATTTAGCAGCAATTTGTATTTTAATTTTTTTTTCAAGGACATTTACAAATACAATTTTTTTTTTAAGAGACTTATTCATTGGTTTTGGGAACCCATATATTAGACCCCTTCCCCCCAAAAAGTATATTTTAAAAACAGCACCCTTCAAACTATTCAAAACTGCTGTCTGGTAGTTAACCCTTAAGGTGTTTTCAGGAATTAACATGAAGTAGAATGACCGGAATGAAGAATTATATATTTACCACTACAATGTTACTAACATTTATACAGACCACTATAGCTGGCAGACGTTAGGGCCATTACTTAGCCTTAGATTGCCATGTCAACCATCAGGACCCCATAGTTTTGATCTCAGGTTGCCCAGGAGGTGAAAAAGTGAACCACCCTCCACATTCAGTTAACCCTAGAACGTATACCTGGGGCCTCGCAGGCCTGCTAGGTCATTTGTTTTCTATGGTAGATTGAATTGCTTGCGCGTTCTAGGGTTAACCATTTAGAGGAACCTCAAGACCCATCTCTTCCAACAAGCCTACAACCTACAATAGCCCTCAGTCCAGTACACCACTGCGCAACCAGCTCTGTCCTCACCTATTGTACCATCACCCATTCCCTGTAGACTGTGAGCCCTCGCGGGCAGGGTCCTCTCTCCTCCTATACCAGTCTGTTTTGTACTGTTAATGATTGTTGGGGCAGCACGGTGGCTCAGTGGTTAGCACTGCAGTCTTGCAGCGCTGGGGTCCTGGGTTCAATTCCCACCAAGGACACCATCTGCAAGGAGTTTGTATGTTCTCCCCGTGTTTGTGTGGTTTTCCTCCCACACTCCAAAAACATACAGTTAGGGACCTTAGATTGTGAGCCCCAATGGGGACAGTGTTGCCAATGTATGTAAAGTGCTATGGAATTAATAGCGCTATATAAATGAATAAATTATTATTATTATTATTGTACGTATACCCTCTTTCACTGTAAAGCGCCATGGAATAAATGGTGCTATAAAAATAAATAATAATAATAACCATTTAAATGCCACTGTCCCAATAGACAGCAGCATATAAGGGGTTAAGCGACCATGGTCTGTGTCAACACGGATCATGGCTGATGCAGCAGGGTGTCTGTTATAGTGTACAGCTCCTGCACTTTCTCTTGTTGGGGATGTTTTTCTTTTTCTTCTTATATCTCAGGTCTGTTTGTTTTTGCGGGAATAATTGTAGTTTTGAATTATATGATTAATTTGACCAAATAATGTACTGAGAAAAAAAGAAACGGAAAAACTTGTGGGGTGAAATGGCAAAAAAATTCCACCCATCATTGTGATTCACAGCATTCAATGTTAAATAACTATGACCTTGTAACAGGATTTTTCAGGCCATTACGATTACGGCCACACAGCCTCGTAATTTTATAATACTATATTAGTGGAGAAATTCCCGAAAAAAAATTTGTGTCTGGTTTTTCTCCATTGATGGTGCAGTGTGAGGTGTGTTTGTTTTATTTGCATGGCAGGTTGATGTTTTTATTGATACCATTGTGGGGTACATAATGCTTTGATTACATTGTACTGCTTTTTTTTTTTTTTTTTTTTGGGAGCGGTGCCTTAACACTAGAAGTCCCAGAAATTTCGAGCTCCATAGGGTTCCAATGGTAGAAATGTTAAATGACCCCTCTCTGGGATGTCTAGTGTTAACAAATAAATTCAACCAACTTTCTACATAGATTCTCCCCTAAATAAACCTAAACCCCCTCCCCCAAAAAAAAAAAAAACAACCAAAAAACGTTGAGATTAGGATAGAGCTCTTCCAGTCAGTGGTACCATAAAATGCAGCAGATTTTACATGTTGAACCTAGTCTTAATATATTGACCTTCAATCTACTACCTTCTCATCGGGTGGTGGTATGTAGAGGAGTTTGTCTAGTCGCCCTGGCCGCAGCAATGCGTCATCCAAGACATCAGGTCTGTTTGTTGCTGCAACAACCATCACGGATTTATTCATAACTTCCTTAAACTCCAGCTGAAATGTGGAGAGAAAAACAATACAAGTCTGAAAACTAATAATTCCAGTTCAGGATAACAAAAAAAAAAAAAGTTACTAGTTTTCTACCAACTGAGCCATTGTTGTCTGTGGGATGTGTCAAATGAAATATAAGGAGCAGAGTTGTAATACCAGACACATCCCACGGACAAGACTGTTGTTTCACATCGAGAATAATATTTTTTTTTCTTCCTCTTAGGCCCGTTTCACACGTCAGTGAAAAACACTGACGTTTTTCACTGGCGTGTAAAACACGCACATGTCCCTCCGTGTGGCGTGAATCACAGCACACGTGGGTTGTCTAAGTGCAATCCGGGCTCCGTTCTCCGTGGCCCGTGATTGCACTTAGAGATTAACTCACCTGTGCGCGCTCCCACTCACCATGGTGCTGATCGCTCCCGCGGTGCAGCATCCGGCCGGCCCTGACCCCCGCAGCAGCTGCTTTGGGGTCGGCTGTGTCATGCATAATGAATATGCGCGACAGTAATGAGCCGGCTTAGAAGCAGCCGGCAGAACGGGCTGCAGAGAGCGTCGCTGGAGCCGGGTGAGTAAAAATGATTTTTATTTTATATGCACGTTTTTTTCTGGCACGTGTCTCACGGATCACACCACTGCGTGGTCCGTGGGACATCAGTGATGCCAGAAAAAAATGGACATGTCTCTGTGCGGCAATCACGCACACGCGGGTACGCCGCATGGAGAAACGTGCAGTGAAAAATCACTGATGTGTGAGCAGACCCATTCATTATAATAGGTCTGCGTATGTCAGTGATTCTGGTACGTTTAAAAAAAAAAAAGCACAAACGTACCAGAATCACTGACGTGTGAAACAGGCCTAAAAGGGAATCTGTCAGCAGATTTTTGCTATGTAAGCTGAAGACAGCATGCTGCAAGGGTTAACACAGAATTCAAGGATGCCTGTCTTGTCAAGGTCCGATCTGTTGTTTATTTGCTATTTTTATTTAACCAACAGGACTTCTCATTGCTCAATGTCCTGTGCACGGCAGTCTGGCACACCGTCTCCTCTGATTGGCACCTCACTGTCAATGTACAATCTCTATAGAGAGCCTGGTGTGGGCGGGGACAGCTCACTCAGCTCTGTGATATGGCTAAACCTAAAAATTCTGATTGTGTCAGAATGGCTGTACCCAGTAATCTAAGTAATACAGTTTTAGATTCAGAATTTCTTTGCCTACATCATGCTGCTCTCAGATGAGGTAGCAAAAACCTCGCAGATTTGCTTTTAACTGCCTGAAAACCTTACATGCTACCTTATAGCACAGTGATAGCTAACCGGTGACACGCTGTGCATTTATTTTGTTGACGCACGGCAGGAACAGGTGACTGCATCCCGATCTATAAGGCAAGCCACGGCCGCCGGTGATTTAACTAGAACTGCATGTGCGGCTAAACTTCCGAAATGACTGGCACGGGGTGGGGGGTTGGCTTCTTGTCGCACGCAGGGCCCCTGATGAACGCGGCCCTTTGTCAGGGGCTGCAGCCATCTGTGCTTTACTTCAGATAATTTTCGCTGCTGCGCACAGGAACTTTCTGCAGAGCTTCTCCAAAGGCAGCCGCTGGCCAATCAGAGGCCAGCAGATGACTTTGTTGTCAGAGGACTACTTGGCGTGCTGCCAGGTATTCCAGCATATTCATGAGCTTGGTATAACTGCTAGATCTGAAGCACAGAAAACATTGATTTTATCAAAATGACACAGTAACTGACACATCGCTGGAATCAGGGTCTCTGTCTCTACATTATGCTGTTCTCAGATGGGGGAGCAAACACCTGGTAACAGATTCCCTTTAAAGGGAATCTGTCAGCAGGATTTCACACCCCAAACTATTTATATGCGCTTACAAAGACAAGACCAGCAATAGATTTACATGGCCAGTCTGTTCCTGCATAACTGAGGAATCAATCTTTGAATTGATAGGCAAATTGGGCTGAAGATCTGAAGCCTCTGTCGCTCCGGCTCTATTCCCCTCCCAGGGCTGCCTCCTCCTGCATGAATGATGACTCCTTTGCCTGAAGTCACACAGCAGAGAGCCTCATTTGTATTTCAATACAAATGCTGATTCCTCAGTAATAGAGGAACAGACATAGTTACTTAGGTTGAAAAGACCTAGGTCCATCTAGTTCAACCTTCCGCCACCAGTTCTACATTTGGTTACTAAATCATTTATAACCGACAATTCTGTGTGTAAAGAGGAAATCATCCAGCCTTTTTTTTAAAAGCTGTTATAGTATCTGCCATTACTACCTCTTGTGGTAGGGCATTCCACAGTCTGACTGCTCTAACTGTAAAGAACCCTTTCCTATTTAGCTGCCGGAATCGCTTTTCTTCCACTCGCATGTAAAGGTATTGGGTACATGAGCATAAGAATAGTTTTGGGGTGTGAATCCTCCTGACAGTAACTGTAGCTCAGAGTGCAGGTTCTGTTCACAAACATAACTGACTAATTCATTAAAATATTGCAGCAAAAATGTCATTGGTGAAGTGAGGGTTATTCTTGGAGAAGATTCATTATGCATTGATTTAATGTGTAGAGAAGCTCATGTGCTCACTAATCAACTAAGGCACCAGAAGAAAACTAGCTGATGGATAAATAACCCGGCTTTTCATCTTTCCCAGAACGAAACAGTTTATTAACAGACCTCGTCCTTGAGGCATTGCTCATGATCTCCCTCCAGGAGCACCGGTCTACCCCTGCGTTCAGTGACCTTGAGGCCGACACCATCAAGTTCATTGAGTAGAACAGACAGAATTCTCTCTTGGACACCAGAACCCGTTCTGCTTTCTGAGCGACACCCCACAATTGCATCAATCTCATCCAAAAACACAATTGCAGGAGTGCTTGCTCTTGCTTGCCGGAAAAGCTGTGGAGGTAAAGCGAAACAAGTCACAAGTTAGAGAGGCATCCTACAAAATCCTCCCACATCTGTCTATGGGATTTTCTGAAGAAATAAAGGGCAAAGCTTCAGCTTATTAATCCATATTCTAGATGTAATATTCTTACCTGTGCTAATGTCTTCTCTGAGTCGCCCACATAAGGTGAGAAAAGATCAGCACCACTAATGGAAAAAAAAGAGCAATGGCAGCTGGTAGCCACGGCTTTCACCAGTGTGGTTTTGGCACATCCTGGAGGCCCGTATAGTAGGACTCCTTTGGGCAGGGTTAATCCCATCCTCACGAAAGCATCAGGATACTTCATGGGCCATTCAATGCTCTGGAAGAAGAGAATGACTTAGATTAACATATGTAGATATCACTTTAATTCCTCCCTACCGGTGATGCACAGGCAAGAAGCTATCATATATTACTTGACTACGTGGGTGTACAAATTACTATATATAATAATGATGAAATACCAATACCTCTGTCAAAACCACCAGCATGTGACCACTGCAGCCAATCAGTAGCCACACATGTCACATGCCATACTAGTGGTGGCAAGGTGCAGGGCTGAGCTGTGGGCACAGGATTAGATGATGACAGTTTGGCTAGTCACACGTTGGGATGACAGGTTGGCTAGTCACATGTTGGGATAACAGGTTGGTTAGTCACGTTGGGATGACAGGTTGGCTAGTCACACATTGGGATGACAGGTTGGCTAGTCACACTTTGGGATGACAGGTTGGCTAGTCACACGTTGGGATGACAGGTTGGCTAGTCACACGTTGGGATGACAGGTTGGCTAGTCACACGTTGGGATGACAGGTTGGCTAGTCACACGTTGGGATGACAGGTTGGCTAGTCACACGTTGGGGTGACAGGTTGGCTAGTCACACGTTTGGGTGACAGGTTGGCTAGTCACACCTTGGGGTGACAGGTTGGCTAGTCACACGTTGGGATGACAGGTTGGCTAGTCACACGTTGTGATGACAGGTTGGCTAGTCACACGTTGGGATGACAGGTTGACTAGTCACACGTTGGGATGACAGGTTGGCTAGTCACACGTTGGGATGACAGGTTGGCTAGTCACACGTTGGGATGACAGATTGAATTCAATTTAAGACATGTTCAACAAATTTCAAAATGTAGAAAAATATTGATCAAGAAAGAAGACAACCTGATAGATGATGTTTGTACCTGTTTTAATAAAAGTTTAATATCTTCCAAGCCTCCAATTTGGTCCCAAGACACTGGCTTAAATTCCACCTGTCCCACAGCACTACGCGCTCCAGTGGGTCGTATCTTTTTGAAAGCTTCAAAAAAATGTTCTCTTCTTACTTGGTTCAATTGACCCTCCTAGAGAAAAAGCACAAGACACAATAAGTTGTGCAGCTTTACTGCTGGATGCAATAATTTCATACAGAGCGGGACAATACGTGAGCACCCATTATTCATCACACAGCGGATGCAGATGGCAGCTTTCTGGCCCTGGGAGAGTACGGTAATTACTGTAGGGTGTGACATAATTACTCTATTCTGGATAAAACAGTATATGATTTGTGGAATATTCCACAGACAGATATTACCTTACTGTGTTACATCACACAATACACAATTTTTCCATTTGCTAAACGACGCCTGTCCCCTTTAGTTATTGCTGTTGTTACTTGTTATGGGGATCTTGTGTTTTGTTTCTTTCCTGCTCACACTGTCCACCTCATATCCAGTGCCGGTGGTCACACACGCAGTAGCTCAGTACCACTGCCCCGATTCCTCTGTTCATGAGCAGTGCAGCGATCTAACTACCATGCCAGTCAGGTAACGAAATTCAGAGCATTAGAAGACATGTCTACTTTGGATTTCTAATCAGATCTAGGAATAATCTAGATTCTGCAAAGGATCAGAATGAAAGGATTTGGTTTTGGTCTGTAATAATGGACTGCATGGACCTGTAGACACAAAACTACAGAATCTGAATTTTGTACTTGTATTGAAAAGGGCGTTCCATTATTTTCCTCTAAACCTTAAAGGGAGCCGGTCAGGTCCTATATGTCCTCCAACCAGGGCTTTGCAGTCTGTAAGCCAAACCTCCGACTCCTCAGTTTCCCTGATCCAACGCTGACTCCCTCATACAGTTGAAACCAGAAGTTTTCATCCGTTCTCTAGAAAGACACATTTGCATGTATTTCTCACTACCTGACATGACATCAGAATAAACCTTTCCTGTTTTAGGTCAATTAGCAACCAAAATTATTTATATTTGCCAAATGCCAGAATAATGAGAGAGAAAATGTTTTAAGGCATTTTTATTACTTTCTGCAAAGTCAAAAATTTACATACTTTCATTAGTATTTTGTACCATTGTCCTTACACTATATGACTTGGGTGAAACGTTTTGGATTTCCTTCAACAAGCTTCTCACAATATTTGGTAGGAATTTGGGCCCATTCCTCCTGACATAACTGGTGTAACTGGGCTATGTTTGTAGGTCGCCTTGCTCACACCTGCCCTTAACAGCTTTGTGCATAAATTGGATTGGAATAGGATTGAGATCAGGGCTTTCTGATGGCCACTCCAAAACATTGACTTTGTTATCCTTAAGCCACTTTGTAACCGGTGTGGCAGTATGCTTCAGGTCCATCTGAAAGACCCATTTCCGCCCAAGCTTTAAGTTTCTGGCTGATGTCCTTCAGTATTGCCACATAATCTTTTTTCCTCATGTTGCCATCTATTTCTTCATCGTTCCTTTGGGAGACCCAGACCATGGGTGTTTAGCTTCTGCCTCCGGAGGACACACAAAGTACTACACTTAAAAGTGTAGCTCCTCCCTCTGAGCTTATACACCCCCTGGTAGCCAGTCCTAGCCAGTTTATCGCTTTGTGTTCAGGAGGTCATACATCCACACATGCATTCTCATCTGATTGTTTGACTTTTGGAAAGAGTTTGAAGAAAAGCGGGTCCATGTCTGGACTCCCGGCATGTCCCTTCTCACCCCACTGTGTCGGCGGTGTTGTTAAGGTTGATTTACAAGGCTGAAGCCTTACATGCCGCGCTCCTTCACCATCCCTTCTGGGCTCTGGCTTGAAGTGGGAGCCAGCACGGTCTCCATGCCTGGCAGGAGTCCGGTCTCCATCCACAGCCCCTTGAGGATTCTGTTGGACCGGAGCACTCATCCCCAGGGACATGGCCCTGCGTCTCAGCAGCTAAGTACCTGAGACGTTTATGTTGGGGGTCCCGGTTTATTGTAAGGGGAGAGTATGCTGTATGTGATTGTTTTTAACTTTTCCGGCGGGTTCTCCAGCTTTTGCCTGAGAACCGCGCCGATGGTGCCTGCTTGTCGGCCTCGCCGCTTAAATTTAGGCCCCGGCTTCGCCGGAGGCCTAGTTTCGTTTTCCTGCCCTCGCATGTCACTCATGCAGAGGGACAGGTTCGGCTCCTCCCGGCGGCCGTTCTACACAGGGGAGGGACACTCCCCACTGCTGGGGCGTCCCTCCTTCCCGGCAGGTCTCTATAGCCCTCCAGTTCCCGCTCTTTTATAGGAACGCCCCTAGTCCCGCCCCCTCCATTTCTCAGGCAGAGTTCACTCTGCTCTGGGACACCCTGCATTCTGCATCTCTGCTGAGGTGCTGCGCTCTGGGGGACCGGGCTTCGGGATCTGGAGGGCACACAACACCGCGCTCAGCGGTCTGGTAAGCCACAGCCGGTCTCCGGTTGTGGACCTCTGTATATTCTCCCTGGGGTTCATTCTCTGCAAAGTCCCCACTCCAGCAGCATGTCTCACACAAGGAGCAAGGCTCCAAAGCTTTATTCTGCATGCACTGCATGTAAGCTCCTGCTGCCTGAGCCGAGCATTTATCCACACTGTGATGGTTGCTCTAACTTGGCGGTGCCACAGCCTGGAGTCTCACCCCCAGTGGTCTCTCAGGCTGCTGCTGCACCTGTGATTGAACCCCCGGCCTGGGTAGAGTCCTTTTCTAGGTCCATATCCCAGTCATTTGCTGAGTCCATGGGACTTTTGTCCAGGACTTTGATGAATATGCATCAGCCCCCCTCTCAGGGTGCCTCTAATACTCTTGACAGAGGACTCCTATGTATCCCATCGATTTCTCTGAGGGTGACTCAGATCTTAGTGATTTGATTGCTTCTATTAAGTCTGTACTGGATCTCAATCCGCCAGTATCAGAGGAGCAACTCTCTTTGGCAGAAAAACATCAGTTTACCTCGCCTAAGAGAGTGAAAAGTGTGTTCTTTAACCACTCTAGTTTTCAGACCGCTGTGACCAAACCCAGGGCCTGCCCTGACAAACGCTTTCCAAAGCGTGGTTCTGATGACCGGTTTCCATTTCCACCTGAGGTGGTCAAGGAGTGGTCTCACTCCCCAAAGGTAGACCCTCCGGTGTCTAGGCTATCAGCCCGGACCGTTGTGTCGGTGGCTGACGGCACCTCACTTAAGGATTCCACTGACCGTCAGATTGACCTTCTGGCCAAATCTGTGTATGAAGCTGCAGGGGCCGCGTTTTCTCCGACTTTTGCAGCAGTGTGGGCTCTCAAAGCCATCTCTGCTTCTCTAGAGGAGATGCATTCCCTCACCAAGGAATCTATGCCTGAGATGGTTACCTTAACTGCTCAGGCTTCAGCCTTTTCATCTTCTGCCATGTCTGCCATGCTAGAGGCTGCTCACCGCACTGCGGTGGCTTCAGCTAATTCGAGAGTGGAAGGCAGATGCTTCGTCCAAGAAGCTGGATGAAATCATTAAAGAAGCTACTGGCGGGAAGAGTACTTCCATGCCACAAACTAAGACCAGGAAACCCGCCCAGGGTAGGAGTCAATCGAGGTTTCGTTCCTTTCGTTCCTCCAACTGGTCATCCTCTAAGCCTTCCGCCTCGTCCGCTAACTCAGCCAAGGATCAGAAATCCAACTGGCGCCCAAAAGCGCGTCCGCAGAAGACCACAGGAGGTTCTGCCACTAAGGCAGCTTCCTCATGACTCTCGGCCCGCTCCAGCCACGTCCTTAGTCGGTGGCAGGCTCTCCCACTTTGGCGCCGCTTGGTTAAAGCAGGTCTCCGATCAGTGGGTGAGAGACATCATATCTCACGGCTACAGGATAGAATTCTCTTCCAGCCCTCCAAACAGATTTTTTTCTCTCAACTCCCCCCTGCTCCAAGGCCGCCGCCTTCTCGCAGGCCGTGGCGTCCTTGCAGGCAAACGGAGTGATTGTCCCAGTTCCCGCTCAGGAACGGTTCAGAGGTTTTTACTCAAATCTCTTCCTAGTTCCAAAAAAGGACGGTACCTTCCGGCCCATCCTGGATCTCAAGCTTCTCAACAAGCATGTCCGGGTGCGGCATTTTCGCATGGAGTCTCTGCGATCAGTCATTGCCTCTATGACCCAAGGGGAGTTCCTGGCGTCCATCGACATCAGAGATGCCTATCTACATGTGCCAATCGCAGTGTCACATCAGCGTTGGTTACGCTTTGCGATAGGAGAGGATCATTTCCAATTGGTGGCTCTCCCCTTCGGGTTAGCCACGGCCCCTCGGGTATTCACCAAGGTCATGGCGGCAGTGATTGCGGTCCTGCACCTCCAGGGGCTAGCAGTGCTTCCTTATCTGGACGACCTTCTGGTCAAGGGTCCATCCAGCGCAGACTGTCAGCGGAGTGTTTCGCTCACTCTCGCCACCCTAGCCCAATTCGGGTGGATTGTCAATCTTCCCAAATCCACTCTGACTTCGACCCAGAGTCTCACGTACCTAGGGATGCAGTTCGAGACTTTGCCGGCACTTGTGAAGTTGCCCTTAATCAAACAGCAGTCTCTCCGGCTAGCGGTGCGCTCTCTCCTGAGGCCCCGCCGTTATTCCCTCAGGCGCCTGATGCAGGTGCTGGGTCAAATGGTGGCTTCCATGGAGGCGGTTCCCTTTGCCCAGTTCCATCTGCGTCCTCTGCAGCTGGACATTCTCCGCTGTTGGGACAAGCGGCCTTCCTCCTTACAGAGGTTAGTGGCTCTGTCGCCACGGACCAGGACCTCTCTTCAGTGGTGGCTTCGACCCCTCTCCCTGTCCCAAGGGCGCTCCTTCCTGGCTCTGTCCTGGGTGATTCTCACCACGGATGCCAGCCTATCCGGCTGGGGAGCGGTACATCTCCACCACAGAGCTCAGGGCACTTGGACTCTGTCCGAGTCAGCCCTTTCAGTCAATGTGCTGGAAACCAGAGCTGTGCTTCTAGCTCTCCTAGCCTTTCACCACCTGTTGGCGAGCAGGCACATTCGAGTCCAGTCAGACAACGCGACAGCGGTTGCCTACATCAATCACCAAGGCGGGACACGCAGTCGCCTGGCAATGTTGGAGGTCCAACGCATTCTTCAATGGGCGGAGGACTCCAAGTCCACCATATCCGCAGTCCACATCCCTGGCGTAGAAAACTGGGAGGCAGATTATCTCAGCCGTCAATCCGTGGATGGTGGCGAGTGGTCTCTGCACCCGGCAGTGTTTCAGTCAATCTGCCGCAAGTAGGGCACTCCGGACGTGGACCTAATAGCATCCCGTCACAACAACAAGGTTCCGGTTTACGTGGCTCGCTCCCACGATCCTCAGGCCTTCGCCGCGGACGCTCTGGTTCAAGACTGGTCCCAGTTTCGTCTGTCCTACGTGTTTCCCCCTCTAGCTCTCTTGCCCAGAGTCCTGCGCAAGATCAGAATGGAGGGCCGTCGAGTCATCCTCATTGCACCGGACTGGCCCAGGCGAGCTTGGTATCCGGACCTGCTCCAACTGTCCGTGGAGATGCCGTGGCATCTTCCGGACCGTCCAGACCTGCTCTCGCAAGGTCCGTTTTTCCGCCCGAATTCTGCGGCACTCAAATTGACGGCGTGGCTCTTGAGTCCTGGATTTTGACGGCTTCTGGTATTCCTCCTGAAGTCATCTCCACTATGACTCGGGCCCGTAAGTCTTCCTCCGTCAAGATCTATCACAGGACTTGGAAAATGTTCCTGTCCTGGTGTCGCTCTTCCGGCCATTCTCCTTGGCCATTTTCGTTGCCGACCCTTCTGTCTTTTTTACAGTCCGGTCTGCAGCTAGGACTGTCCCTCAACTCTCTCAAGGGACAAGTCTCAGCTCTATCAGTGCTGTTCCAGCGGCGTCTCGCCCGGCTGGCTCAGATCCGCACCTTCATGCAAGGTGCGTCTCACATCATTCCGCCTTATCGGCGGCCCTTGGATCCCTGGGACCTTAACTTGGTCCTCACGGTATTGCAGAAACCTCCCTTTGAGCCTCTTAGGGAGGTTTCTTTGTATCGTCTTTCTCAAAAGGTGGCCTTTCTAGTTGCCATACCTTCTCTCAGGAGAGTCTCTGATTTGGCTGCGCTCTCCTCGGAGTCACCTTTTTTGGTTTTTCACCAAGACAAGGTAGTTCTCCGTCCGACCCCGGACTTTCTTCCTAAGGTGGTCTCTCCCTTCCACCTTAACCAGGATATTTCCTTGCCTTCCTTCTGTCCGGCCCTTGTTCATCGCTTTGAGAAATCGCTGCATACTCTAGATCTGGTGCGTGCTCTCCGGATTTATGTGGCTCGCACCGCTGCGCTTAGGCGGTGCACCTCTCTTTTTGTGCTAACCACAGGGCGGCGCAAGGGTCTCTCTGCTTCTAAGCCGACCTTGGCCCGTTGGATTAGATCGACCATTTCGGACGCCTACCAGAGTACTCAGGTGCCTCCCCCGCCGGGGATCAAAGCACACTCGACCAGAGCTGTCGGTGCCTCTTGGGTTTTTAGGCACCAGGCTACGGCTCAACAAGTCTGTCAGGCTGCCACTTGGACTAGCCTGCATACCTTTTCGAAGCACTACCAAGTGCATGCTCATGCTTCGGCAGATGCGAGCTTGGGCAGACGCATCCTTCAGGCGGCTGTCGCCCACTTGTGAAGTTAGGCTCCGCCTACTTCTTAGTTTTTTCTGTTTATTCCCACCCAGGGACAGCTTTGGAACGTCCCATGGTCTGGGTCTCCCAAAGGAACGATGAAGAAAAAGAGAATTTTGTTACTTACCGTAAATTCTTTTTCTTATAGTTCCGTATTGGGAGACCCAGCACCCTCATTGTTGCCTGTTGGCAATTTTCTTGTTCCGTGTGTTATCACCGGCTGTTGTCGTGGACAGAGTCTCCAGTTGTTCCGGTTCTTACTCAGTTCTACTTGTGGGTGGCTATTCTCCTTCAGCTTTTGCACTAAACTGGCTAGGACTGGCTACCAGGGGGTGTATAAGCTCAGAGGGAGGAGCTACACTTTAAAGTGTAGTACTTTGTGTGTCCTCCGGAGGCAGAAGCTAAACACCCATGGTCTGGGACTCCCAATACGGAACTATAAGAAAAAGAATTTACGGTAAGTAACAAAATTCTCTTTTTTGTGAAGTGCACCAGTCCCTCCTGCAGCAAATCAACCCCACAACATGATGCTGCCACCCCGTGTTTCACAGTTGAGATGTTGTTCTTAGGCTTCAAAGCTTCTCCCTTTTTCCTCCAAATGTAACAATGGTCATTATGGCCAAACAGTTAAATTTTAGTTTTGTCAGACCCCAGGACAAGTCTCCAAAAATTAAGGTTTTTTCTTCCTGTGTGCATTAATCTGGATTTTTTAATGTTTCTTTTGGAGTAATGGCTTCTTCCTGGCAGAGTGGCCGTTCAGCCCATGTTGACACAGGACTCATTTCACTGTGGACAATGACACAATCTTACCAGCATCTTCACAAGGTCTTTTGCTTTTGTTCTTTAGTTGATATGCACATGTCAACCAAAGCACGTTCATCTCTGGTACGGCAGATCAAAGTGCAGCTGCACAGGACCTCACTGTTGGCTAGTGTAGATGACGTAGAACGCGTCATCCACACTAGCTTCAGGAGGAACGCGTCATCCACACTAGCTTCAGGAGGACAAAGATGGCTGAAAGAGGAGGCGTGGGACCCGGAGAACCAGTCTTCTCCGCACCGACCGTTAGGTGAGTATTATAAACATCCGGTGACAGGTTCCCTTTAAGGGAGTTATCCCACCAAAGAGAAACATTTCATATTCACAGAATATCTGGTCAGTGGGACCACTATAATTAATCATTAGGAGCAGTCAGGCGGTGATCACGCATGAGCCACTAAATATAAAGTCTATAAGGTTGACAGAAACAATGGACCATTGTGCACAAAACAAAAAGAGGCAGTTAAAAGCATCAAACCACTAGGCACAAGGTAAGCCTAGGAGCTGCATATCTTTTCTTCTCTAATAATGATGCTTGTCTTTTTCCTGACTGCATTTTGCTTTAAAGGGAACCTGTCATGTCCAATATGCACCAAGAACCATGAGCAGTTCTGGGTGCATATTGCTAATCCCTGCCTAACCGTCCCTGTATACACTAGTATAGATAAAGGGATTTTTAGAAAAAGTATTTCTAAAGATCTTATATTGTATGCTAATGAGCGCGGGGACTAGTCCTCTGGGCGTTGCTTCCCTTGCTAGTCGGCCCCATTAGTGTATTAGCACGCCCCTGTGGGCGTGCTAACATGCTAATGAATGCGCAGCATCAGAGGATGATCTTACTCACCTCTCCGCTGCCAACATGTCCGACGCTGGATTTCGGCTTCGTGCGTATAACCCCGGAGTTTCGGTCATGCGCACTATGAAGTTGGGTGTACGCGTCCTGGCTTCAAACTGCAGTAGTGTGCATGACTGAAACTCCGGGGTCATGTGCACTGAGCCGAAATCCTCAGGGAGGCTGAGTGAAATCCCCAGTCTCTGCCACTGGTTCTGGTGTTACGTAACTTCAGCCCTGCAAATAATGACAGACTCCAGGAACAGCAGCAGAGACTCAGCACTGGACCCGGGTAGGGTAAGTAAAGCACAGTTTGTTTGCTTTTTAAACAAGAAAACACCTTTAAAAATATTTGTTGAGAACATATTTGGCCGCTATGTAATGTGTTTGGCCAGCACATGTGAAGAAATAAAAATCCTTATCAAGAGATTCACTAACCAATGTTGGGTGTCACTCGTGACTAAAAGTAACGGGAACATATCGATCCTGTGATGCACTTTTTTTTTTTCTTTGTTTTTCACAAAAGAACCAAGAAAGAGGGTAAAGCAAATATTAAGTGTGTGTCACAGACAATCTTGGCGGTAGATTAGGGCACACAGAAGACACAGGGGATCCCCTGAACTGAACACTTATCCTTGCCACAGCTCCACTGAACGGATTGATCCAATTCTGTATGTTTATGGGGAAATCGAGCAGGAAAGCTGTTGGCTGAAAGATGGCTTATTGTTTATTTACTCACTTATATAGTGTTGTTAATTCCACAGAAAATTACAGAAAACATCCCTGTCCCCATTGTGGCTCACAACCTAAATTCCTTATCAGGATGTGTTTCTCGCACTGGAGGAAACCCACTTAAACACGAGAGAACATACAAACTCCTCTGTTGTCCTTGAAGGAATTTGAACCCAGGACTCCAGCGCTATAAAGCAACAATGCTAACCAGTCAGCCAAGGGTTTGGCCAACCCTTACGTATCTTATGTCTATGGCCTTCACAGACCAGGCAGGCAGTTCTCTAGCGCTCTATGAACACATGTTGTCCTGAGAGCTGCAATGTCTGTATGATAGGAACATACAGACATGACCTTAGTACTTTCATCACTCCTCATGGGTCATTGGTTTCTTGTGGAAAAAGTAAAACTGCAGCTGCTCAATCTAATGGTTAAACCTCCCCATTATATAGATGATGTGTTTCTTACCTGATGGGCCTGGAGCACCACTTGCAGGGCAGCATCTCTGCACAGGGCGGTCAGATCAGCTCCTACATAACCGACCGTCATCTCAGCCAAAGCATCTATGTCCACATCACTGTGTACAGGGATATTGGCTGTTAGGACTTTCAGAATGGCTCTTCTTTGGCTTATTGTAGGGGTTCCAATAATGATCTGGATTGGGTAAGACATGCACATTGAATTACATAGGGAATGGATGATACATACACTATATGTGAGACTAATACTGTATTTAGGGCATCTTCTTTGTCCGGGTACTTGCAGCACACTTCATGGCCTGTATACAAACCGCAATGCCCGGACTAACTGCACATTTCCTGGCTGGAACTTCCAGGCTCATGTGTCTTAGAGCTTGTAAGTTTGGGTCAGGAGACCCGCAGTTTGAGCATGGCAGTCTGCGTATGCTCAAATAACCTTGTTCTAAATCTTTTATATGGTGACGAGATGAGCGGACTGGAACTTTAAAGTTCGGTGTTCATACTAAACACAGACTTTGCAAAAAAACATCAGTGTTTGAGTTCGGGTGCTTTATGCATGAGCACAACTCGCTCGAGCATCACTGTACTCAGGTACGCTCAGTGCTCAGCCCTCAGTGAGCCGCTTGCAGTGTATGATCTGCTTGCACTGGCGGTAAAATCAGCGTTATCGGATGTAGTGTGCACCCAAAAAAACAGAACCTGGACTTCCACGGGTCCGCTCATCTCAAATAGTAAGTGTCCGGCTTTGTATGTAATATATCAGAAACTGACAGCCTTTCCTTAGGAGCAGGCATACAACCAACCACCTGCATACAATCAGTTTACTGTACGGCTTAGTTTCCTTTTTACCCTTTCCTATATACAGCATGAGATAATTCATTATTGATTTTGCATGTTTTTTGTCTAGTTTCTGATGTTTTGCGCCTTTTTTTTTTTATTTTTTGCTTGCACCAAATTAATATTTCCCTTTTTTGAAGTCTAGTTTATATGTGTTCGCATCTTTATATTTTATTTATTTTTTTTTAGTTCACCACTGTGGGTAGAATGTAGAATTTCCACAGGTTTTTGCCCGATTCATCACTTTTGACTTTTCAAAAAGTTGCAAACTTTGTGACAAATAAATACTGTATATTCCAGGAGGACAAATATAGCTCTCAAGTGTGTACTTAAAGGGAACCAATCACCAGGATTTTCGCATATAGCCTAAAGCCAGTGCTATACTGGCACTATCAGGCTGATTCTATACATACCTGTAGTATCAGCTCGGATGTTTAGGTTTTGAAATCCAAGAAAGTGAAGTTTGTAAAATGAGCGGCTTCTAGAGTGACAGTTGCACTGGAGCAGATCATATATTCATAGTTATCCCCTCCCTCTGTTAGAATTAGCATAAGCATTATACAAACGACTCACTTTGTCTAGCAGGACCGGTGGTGAGGTCATACCCACGTGACCAGAAGGGGCGGGGCCTCAGCCAACAAAGCTGGATACCAGGTCACATGGGTATGACCTCACCACCGGTCCTGCTAGACAAAGTGAGTCGTTTGTATAATGCTTATGCTAATTCTAACAGGGGGAGGGGATAACTATGAATATATGATCTGCTCCAGTGCAACTGTCACTCTAGAAGCCGCTCATTTTACAAACTTCACTTTCTTGGATTTCAAAACCTAAACATCCGAGTTGACCACTACAGGTATGTATAAAATCAGCCTGATAGTGCCAGTATAGCACTGGCTTTAGGTTATATACGAAAATCCTGGTTATTGGTTCCCTTTAAGCTCCAAAAATGTGGAAATGCCTAGACGTAATCCCAGCGGCAAGGCATAAATAAGGCTCTATTCACACTAGAAAAAGGATTTTTCTCAAGAAATTTCTTGAGAGTCTGAAAGATTAGCTCACTTGCAGTCAAAAAACGCACCGAAAACCGCATGCGTTTTTACCGCGTTTTTTCCACAGGTTGGTCCCTGCATTTTTTTACCATTATCTATAAGAAAAGAAGGGAATTTTGTTACTTACCGTAAATTCCTTTTCTTCTAGCTCTTATTGGGAGACCCAGACGATTGGGGTATAGCTACTGCCCTCCGGAGGCCACACAAAGCACTACACCAAAAGTGCAAGGCCCCTCCCCTTCTGGCTATACCCCCCCGTGGTATCACGGGTACTCCAGTTTTAGTGCCAAAGCAAGAAGGAGGAAGCCAACAACTGGTTTAAACAAATTAACTCCGATTAACATCGGAGAACTGAAAAACCGTTCAACATGAACAACATGTGTACCCGCAAACAGCAAAAACAATCCCGAAGGACAACAGGGCGGGTGCTGGGTCTCCCAATAAGAGCTAGAAGAAAAGGAATTTACGGTAAGTAACAAAATTCCCTTCTTCAGCGCTCTATTGGGAGACCCAGACGATTGGGACGTCCAAAAGCTGTCCCTGGGTGGGTAACGAAATACCTCATGTTAGAGCTGCAAAACAGCCCTCCCCTACGGGGATGTCACTGCCGCCTGCAGGACTCTTCTACCTAAGCTGGCATCCGCCGAAGCATAGGTATGCACCTGATAATGCTTGGTGAAAGTGTGCAGACTCGACCAGGTAGCTGCCTGACACACCTGTTGAGCCGAAGCCTGGTGCCGTAATGCCCAGGACGCACCCACGGCTCTGGTTGAGTGGGCTTTTAGCCCTGAAGGAACCGGAAGCCCAGCAGAACGGTAGGCCTCTATAATTGGTTCTTTGATCCATCGAGCCAAGGTAGCTTTAGAAGCCTGCAACCCCTTGCGCGGACCGGCGACAAGGACAAAAAGTGTATCGGAACGGCGCATGGGCGCCGTGCGGGAAATGTAGATCCTGAGAGCTCTCACCAGATCTAGCAAACGCAAGTCCTTTTCATACCGGTGAACCGGATGAGGATAAAAGGAAGGCAAGGATATATCCTGATTAAGATGAAACGAGGATACGACCTTAGGGAGAAACTCCGGAATGGGGCGCAGCACTACTTTGTCCTGGTGGAACACCAAGAAGGGAGCCTTGGATGACAGAGCTGCCAGCTCAGACACTCGCCGAAGCGATGTGATCGCAACAAGAAACGCCACTTTCTGTGACAGGCGAGAAAAAGAAACTTCTTTGAGAGGCTCGAAAGGCGGCTTCTGGAGAGCAACTAGTACTCTGTTCAGATCCCATGGATCCAACGGCCGCTTGTACGGGGGCACAATATGACAGACCCCCTGCAGGAACGTGCGCACCTTAGGAAGACGTGCTAGACGCTTCTGAAAAAACACGGATAGTGCCGAGACTTGCCCTTTAAGGGAGCTGAGCGACAAGCCCTTTTCCAACCCTGATTGCAGGAAAGACAGAAAAGTGGGCAATGCAAATGGCCAGGGAGACACTCCCTGAGCAGAGCACCAGGTTAAGAAAATCTTCCACGTTCTGTGGTAGATCTTAGCAGAAGTTGACTTCCTAGCTTGTCTCATTGTGGCTACCACTCCCTGGGATAAGCCTGTTGACGATAGGATCCAGGACTCAATGGCCACACAGTCAGGTTCAGGGCCGCAGAATTCTGATGGAAAAACGGCCCTTGAGACAGCAGGTCTGGACGGTCTGGAAGTGACCACGGTCGGCCGACCGTGAGATGCCACAGATCCGGATACCACGATCTCCTCGGCCAGTCTGGGGCGACGAGTATGATGCGGCTGCAATCGGATCTGATCTTGCGTAATACTCTGGGCAAGAGTGCCAGAGGCGGGAATACATATGGGAGGCGGAACTGCGACCAATCTTGCACCAAGGCGTCTGCCGCCAGAGCTCTTTGATCGCGCGACCGCGCCATGAATGCCGGGACCTTGTTGTTGTGCCGAGATGCCATTAGGTCGACGTCCGGCACCCCCCAGCGGCGACAGATTTCTTGAAACACGTCCGGGTGAAGGGACCATTCCCCTGCGTCCATACCCTGGCGACTGAGGAAGTCTGCTTCCCAGTTTTCTACGCCTGGGATGTGAACCGCGGAGATGGTGGATGCTGTGTCCTCCACCCAATTCAGAATGCGCCGGACTTCCTGAAAGGCTTGCCGGCTGCGCGTCCCTCCTTGGTGGTTGATGTATGCCACCGCTGTGGAGTTGTCCGACTGGATTCGGATCTGCTTTCCTTCCAGCCACTGTTGAAAGGCTAGTAGGGCAAGATACACTGCCCTGATTTCCAGAACATTGATCTGAAGGGTGGACTCTTGCGGAGTCCACGTCCCCTGAGCCCTGTGGTGTAGAAACACTGCTCCCCACCCCGACAGACTCGCATCTGTCGTGACCACTGCCCAGGATGGGGGCAGGAAGGATCTTCCCTGAGACAATGAGGTGGGAAGGAGCCACCATTGTAGAGAGTCCTTGGCCGTCTGGGAAAGAGAGACTTTCCTGTCTAGGGAAGTTGTCTTCCCGTCCCATTGGCGGAGAATGTCCCATTGAAGTGGACGCAGATGAAACTGCGCAAAGGGAACTGCTTCCATGGCTGCCACCATCTTCCCTAGGAAGTGCATGAGGCGCCGCAAGGGGTGCGACTGGCCCTGAAGGAGAGATTGCACCCCTGTCTGTAAGGACCGCTGCTTGTTTAGCGGAAGCTTCACTCTCGCTGCTCGAGTATGGAACTCCATGCCAAGATACGTTAGTGACTGTGTCGGTGACAGATTTGACTTTGGAAAGTTGATGATCCATCCAAAAGTCTGGAGAGTCTCCAGCGTAGCATGTAGACTGAGTTGGCATGCCTCTTGAGAGGGTGCCTTGACAAGTAGATCGTCTAGGTAAGGGATCACCGAGTGTCCCTGAGAGTGCAAGACTGCTACCACCACCGCCATGACCTTGGTGAAGACCCGGGGGGCTGTCGCCAGACCGAATGGCAGAGCTACGAACTGAAGATGGTCGTCTCCTATCACAAAACGTAGAAAACGTTGATGTTCTGTAGCAATTGGCACGTGAAGATAAGCATCTTTGATGTCTATTGAGGCAAGGAAGTCTCCTTGAGACATTGAGGCAATGACAGAACGGAGGGTTTCCATCCGGAACCGTCTGGCGTGCACATGTTTGTTGAGCAGTTTTAGGTCCAGAACAGGACGGAACGAGCCGTCCTTTTTTGGCACCACAAAGAGATTGGAGTAAAACCCTCTCCCTTGTTCCTGAGACGGTACAGGAACCACTACTCCTTCCGCTCTTAGGGAGTCCACCGCCTGCCGCAGGACATCTACACGGTCTGGATGTGGGGAGGTTCTGAAGAACCGAGCTGGAGGACGAGAACTGAACTCGATTCTGTACCCGCGAGACAAAATGTCTGTCACCCACCGGTCTTTGACCTGTGACATCCAAGTGTCGTAAAAGCGGGAGAGCCTGCCCCCGACCGGAGATGCGGAGGGAGGGGACTGGAAGTCATGAGGTAGCCGCTTTGGAAGCGGTTCCTCCATTTGCTTTCTTGGGGCGTGAGTGAGCCCGCCAGGAATCTGAGTTTCTTTGCGTCCTCTGAGTCCCTTTGGACGAGGAGAATTGTGTTTTGCCCGAACCTCGAAAGGACTGAAACTTCTGCTGCCACTTTCTCTGCTGAGGTTTGCTTGATCTGGGCTGGGGTAAAGAGGAGTCTTTACCCTTGGACTGTTTAATGATGTCAGCCAATGGCTCGCCAAACAGTCTATCTCTAGATAAAGGCAAGCTGGTTAAACATTTTTTTTGCTAAACCAGCTGAAATAGCTTGGAGTGCCCATACGGCTGCGAATGCTGGAGCAAACGACGCGCCGATAGCTTCATAGACAGATTTTAACCAAAGGTCCATCTGTCTGTCATTGGCATCCTTAAGTGAAGCGCCATCCTCCACTGCAACTATGGATCTAGCTGCAAGCTTGGAAATCGGGGGGTCCACCTTTGGACACTGGGTCCAGCGCTTGACCACATCAGGTGGGAAAGGATAACGTGTATCCTTAGAACGTTTAGAGAAACGCTTTTCTGGATGAGCGTCGTGTTTCTGGATTGATTCTCTGAAGTCAGAGTGATCCAACAGAGCACTTAATTTACGCTTGGGATAGAGGAAACGAAACTTCTCCTGCTCTGCCGCTGCCTCTTCTGCTGAAGGAGCTGGGGGAGAAATATCTAACAGCCTATTGATGGCTGAGATAAGATCGTTTACCATGGCGTCCCCATCCGGGGCATCGAGATTGAGAGGGGTTCCAGGATTAGACTCCTGATCACTCTCTTCAGACACATCACATGGAGACTGATTGCGCTGAGACCCTGAGCAGTGTGATGACGTTGAGGGTCTTTCCCAGCGAGCCCGCTTGGGGTGGCTGGGGCAATCATCTGAGTCATTATACTCATCCTGAGAAGCCGGGGACCCCCTTGCAGTCTGGATTAAATCCAACTGCGGAGGATTAGAGGACATAGACCTCGCCGTGTCCATAGACTGAGCCCCAGGCATGGATTGCAAAGTTTCCAGGATTTTTGCCATAGCCACAGACATATTATCCGCAAAAACTGCAAAGTCTGTCCCTGACACCGGGGCAGGACTTACAAGCGTCTCAGCCTGGGTCACTACCTCTCCGGACTCCGGCTGGCGAAGCAGCACCGGATCTGAGCATTGCACACAATGGGGGTCATTGGAGCCTGCTGGTAGAGCAGCCCCACATGCAGCACACGCAGTGCACACAGCCCTAGCCTTGGCAGCCTTGCGTCTTGTGGATGACATGTTGCTGCCTCCTCAGAGCGATCTGGGGTATTCAGCCAGGAAGCGACCTCACAGTGCAAGAAATCAATAAATATCTATGTCCAGTGACACAGTACACTAATACACAGTAAGGCACTAGAGGGGCCAGCTGAAAAGCCGCTTACCGCCCGCTTAAGAGCGGGTGTGTGGTCTCCCAAAGCCCCTCAGTCTAGGTCTCCCAGAGCCTTGCGTCCTTCCTCCAGCCAGACATGCATGTAATGGCTGCCGGCGTCCTGAGAGAGGAAGGGGGGCGGGCCCTGGGCGTTCCTGACCAAGAGCGGGAAGCCTGCTTCCCTCTGTGCCTAGTGAGAGGGCTGGAGCATGTAAATCAGGCTCCAGCCCTCGTCGCTGCCGTGAAACAGCGTCTCTCCCCTACCCTGATTGACAGGGTGGGGGCGGGAACGATCGGAGCTGCCGGCGTCCTAGGCCCAAAAGCCGGGGACTAGAGTTATAAACGCCCCCGCCGTAAAAGCGCGGTCGGCGTATCCCCGGCGCACCACAAGTCACAGCAGCGCCGCCGGTCCAGTGAGGGTCGGCGCTGCGTTCCCAGAACACAAAGTCCCCCAGATAACTGTAGGAACACCAGCTCAGTGTACGGTCCCCGGCGCACTACAACGCCCAGCCAGCCCGGAGTGCATCTGTGCCTGCCGGGGACACAGAGTACCTGTATGATGCAGGGCCCGGTCCCTGATGGTACTCCTGCTCGGCATCCACCAGGTGCTATGGGTCTGTGGATGGAGCCCGGCGTCAGAGCTTTGAGGCCGGCAGGATCCCACTTCCACAGAGCCCCCAAGGGGATGTGGAAGGAAAACAGCATGTGAGGCTCCAGCCCTGTACCAGCAATAGGTACCTCAACCTTACAACACCATCCAGGGGTGAGAAGGGAGCATGCTGGGGGCCCTATATGGGCCCTCTTTTCTTCCATCCGAAATAGTCAGCAGCTACTGCTGACTAAAATCTGTGGAGCTATGCATGGATGTCTGACCTCCTTCGCACACAAAGCTAAAACTGGAGTACCCGTGATACCACGGGGGGGTATAGCCAGAAGGGGAGGGGCCTTGCACTTTTGGTGTAGTGCTTTGTGTGGCCTCCGGAGGGCAGTAGCTATACCCCAATCGTCTGGGTCTCCCAATAGAGCGCTGAAGAAAATGCAGCTACCTAAAGAAAAGAAGTGACATGCTCATTCTTTTTCTCAAGAAATTCTGCAGAAGGAATGTTCTTGAGAAAAAAACGCAGTGTGCGCACAGATATTTTTTTTTCCCATAGGTTTTGCTGGGGAATGTCTGCAGAAAGGTTACAACCATTTTCTCAAGAAATGTCTGCAGCTAAAACGCACAAAAAACGCAGTGTGTGAACAAGGCCTGAGGTGGAATTTGGTCCAGATAGATTGGCTCCCAGCTCCTGTTACATGGAAAGAAGTGCCAGCAGTAAGGAGACAATTACCTCTCTATCAAACCGCCCGGGCCGCCGGAGAGCCGAGTCTATCACATCTGGCTGGTTTGTAGCAGCGATAATAACCATCTTGTTGTCACTGTGGATCCCATCCATGAGTGTCAAAAGTTGGGCGACAATCCGGTTTTCAGGGGCGTTACCTGAAATCCCTCGTTTAGGGCACAAAGAATCTATCTCATCGATAAAGAGGATACAAGGACCCCCACTAGAAACATTTCTGGCATTTTCAAAAATCTTCCTTAAATTCTCCTCAGCTTCTCCAGGTCTTGATCCATGAACTACCGGCCCACTCAGGCTAATAAGATGAGCACCTACCTGTGTGGCCACAGCTTTCACCAGGAGCGTTTTACCAACGCCAGGAGGCCCAACTAAGAGGACACCTTTTGGACAATCAAGGCCTAACTTAATTATGGTCTCAGGATAAAGGAAAGGTAAACGAAGAATCTCTATTAGTGCACTACACACATCGTCCATTCCCGCCACCTGATATTGAGCGTTATTGTCCAGTCCGGTGTTGTGCCACTCCAGTGTGGTCGTCTCCTTTATCTGCACACTTGTCTTTGCCGTTATTAATCCAGCTCCTTCTGTTACTGGGTCCATGTCTAATATTTCCACTTTCACGACGGGGGAAGCTCCTGGGACTGTGACCACATATTTAGGTAAGACATATACATTTCTTAGTATGTCTCTGACAACCTCTAGGAGACCAGGCCCAGAGACGGATTGTTTCTCTTTTATATTCTTTAATACTGTTTTCACAGTCACTTTTTTTAATTTGACAGAATTGAGTCTTTTTATATGGTTTAGAGACAGGGGTTCCTTATATTCCAGCACAGGTGTAGGTGATGTGGAACACATGAGATCCGCTTGTAGGAAGCCATCAGACAGATCTCTTCTCGGCCAGGCCGTACACAGGCAGCTGCCCCCGGGAAGAGAGATCACAAGAGGGACTCCAATCTTCAGTCCCAGATCAGACATTGCTCTGGGTCCTAATCTGCATCTTTGGGTCTCGTGGTCTTCATGATTCAGAGGCAATAACCTCAGCACAGTGTCCATCTGTGACAGAATAAGCCCACATAAGATAAATAGTATGTTCTATATTCCACTCAAAAGAGATAGACAGAAATTAAAGGGGTCGTCCAGCTTTCATGACGTTTTCAGCAGGTGCTGCAGCTTGCCAAATCCTAACAGCACATAGGACACATGTCAGACTCTGGTCCGTGGGCCAAATTTGTTCCGATGGCTAATTTTATTGAGCCCTCGATGTCAGGCGTCCATTATGCATGGAGGACTATGTGGGGCCCATTATTCTGTATGGAGGACGATGTGGGGCCTATTATTATGTATGAAGGACTATGTGCGCCCATTATTCTGTATGGAGGACTATGTGGGGCCTATTATTCTGTATGGAGGGCTATGTGGGGCCCATTATTCTGTATGGAGGACTATGTGGGGCCTATTATTATCTATGGATTACTATGTGGGGCCCTATTATTCTGTATGGAGGACTATGTGGGGCCTATTATTCTGTATGGAGGACTATGTGGGGCCTATTATTATTATTATTGTTTATTTATAGAGCACCATTGATTCCATGGTGCTGTACATGAGGGGGTTACATACAGAATACATATACAAGTTACAATAGACAGACTGGTACAGAGGGAAGAGGGCCCTGCCCTTGCGGGCTTATTCTGTATGGAGGACTATGTGGGGCCTATTATTATCTATGGATTACTATGTGGGACCCATATGGATGACTATGTTGTGGGGCCTATTATTCTGTATGGAAATCGATGTGGGGCCCATTGTTCTGTATGGAGGACTATGTGGGGCCCGTATGGATGACTATGTGGGGACTATTATTCTGTATGGAACGCGATGTGGGGCCCATTATTATATATGGAGGGCTATGTGGGACCCATTATTTTGTTTGGAGGGCTATGTAAGGCACAATATTTTGTATGCAGGACTATGTGGGGCCTATTATTTTGTATGGAGGACTATGTGGGGCTCATTATTCTGTATGAAAGGCTATGTGGGGCACAATATTCTGTATAGACTATAGAGGGATGTGCAGGGCCCATTATTCTGTATGAAGGACTATGTGGGGCCCATTATTCTGTATGGAGGACTATGTGGGGCACATTATTCGGTATGAAGGACTATGTGGAGCCTATTATTCTGTATGGAGGACTATGTGGGGCACATTATTCTGTATGAAAGGCTATGTGGGGCACAATATTCTGTATGAAGGACTATGTGGGGCCCATTATTCTGTATGAAGGACTATGTGGGGCCCATTATTCTGTATGGATGACTATGTGGGGCACATTATTCGGTATGAAGGACTATGTGGGGCCCATTATTCTGTATGGACAACTATGTGGAACTCATTCTGTATGGACGACTATGTGGGGCCCATTATTCTGTATGGAGGACTATGTGGGGCACATTATTCGGTATGAAGGACTATGTGGAGCCTATTATTCTGTATGGAGGACTATGTGGGGCCCATTATTCTGTATGAAAGGCTATGTGGGGCACAATATTCTGTATGAAGGACTATGTGGGGCCCATTATTCTGTATGAAGGACTATGTGGGGCCCATTATTCTGTATGGAGGACTATGTGGGGCACATTATTCGGTATTAAGGACTATGTGGAGCCTATTATTCTGTATGGAGGACTATGTGGGGCACATTATTCGGTATGAAGGACTATGTGGAGCCTATTATTCTGTATGGAGGACTATGTGGGGCACATTATTCGGTATGAAGGACTATGTGGGGCCCATTATTCTGTATGGACGACTATGTGGAACTCATTCTGTATGGACGACTATGTGGGGCCCATTAATCTGTATGGAGGACTATGTGGGGCCAATTATTCTGTATGGAGGACTATTATGTGGGGGCCCATTCCGCTGTATGGAGGACTATGTGGGGCCCATTCCACTGTATGGAGGACTATGAGGGGCTCATTATTTTGTATGAAGGGCTATGTGGGGAACATATTCTGTATGGAGGACTATGTGGGGCTCATTATTCTGTATGGAGGACTATGTGGGGTCCATTATTCTGTATAGAGGGCTGTGCAGGGCCCATTTCTCTGTATGGAGGATTATGTGGGGCCCATTATTATTTATGGAGGACTATGTGGGGCCCATTCTTTATGGAGGACTATGTGGGGCCCATTATTCTTTATGGAGGACTATGTGGGGCCCATTATTCTTTATGGAGGACTATGTGGGGCCCATTATTCTTTATGGAGGACTATGTGGGGCCCATTATTCTTTATGGAGGACTATGTGGGGCCCATTATTTTGTATGGAGGACTAGGTTGGCCCACGACTTTGTTCAAGTTTCTAACTTTAGCCCTCTGTGCATTTTAGTTTACAACCCCTGATTTAGAGCCTTGAGACAATCGTGTGAGACTTGTAAACACGTGACCTCTAATATGCAAATAAGCACCAAATCCTAACAGTATGCACATTACCCAATATTAGGCTTTCACAAGCTGCAGTGAGTGCAGAAAATGTCCCTAGGTATGGAAAACCCCAATAAGGCCTCTTTCACACGTCCGTGACAAACACGCACGTTTTGCACGGACGTGTAAAAGTGCGTATGGCTTTCCATGTGCCGTGATTTGGGCACATGAATGCTCTCCATGTGCTATCCGTGATAACACTCGGAGAGCAGGAACTTTCTGCTCACCTGTTCCAGACGCTGCTCTCTGTGGTGCTGATGTCTTCCACTCTGCGGTCTCCAGCCCTGCCGACTCCCCGCTGCTACTACTTTCGGCCCGAAGTGCAGTGAATATACGATGAGCATAATGATTGGGGGTTGGAAATGAGTAACAGCAGCGGCAGAGACAGCAGCGCTGGAGAAGGGGAGTATAGAAATTCATTTTATTTCACAGACACGTGTGTTTTCTCCGGATCGTGTCACATTGATCACATCCGTGCGGTCAGTGTGCGGTCCGTGCGACACCCATGCTGCCGGAGAAAAATGGACATGTCTACGTGTGGAGCACACGGACACATTTATGCTCCACACAGTCCATGTGAAAACACGCACATGCGCGCAAACTCATTGATTTTAATGGGTCTACGTGTGTCTGTGTCTCCGGTAATAATAATATTTATTCATTTATATAGCGCTATTAATTCCACAGCGCTTTACATACATCAGGAACACTGTCCCCATTGGAGCTCACAATCTAAATTCCCTATCAGTATGTTTTTGGAGTGTGGGAGGAAACCAGAGAACCCGAAGGAAACCCACACAAACACGGGGAGAACATACAAACTCCTTGCAGATGGTGTCCTTAGTGGGACTAGAACCCAGGACCCCAGCGCTGCCAGGCTGCAGTGCTAACCACTGAGCCACCCGGTAAGTGTGAAAATGGACGTCACATGTACCGGAGACACGGACGTCACATGTACCGGAGACACGGACGTCACATGTACCGGAGACACGGACGTCACATGTACCGGAGACACGGACGTCACATGTACCGGAGACACGGACGTCACATGTACCGGAGACACGGACGTCACATGTACCGGAGACACGGACGTCACATGTACCGGAGACACGGACGTGTGAAGGAGGCCTAAGGCTGAGTTAAAAGGGTTATACCACATTTGGAAGTCATGGCTAGAGGATAACATCCTGATCAATGGGGTCCGGTATGTGGGACACGGCACTGACCCTGACAACCAGGGCTCTCTCTTAGTGGTGCTCGGTCACAACAGCTCCATTCATTCTAATGAGTGTGATAAACACCAGCAGGATCTGCACTCGGCCATATCTGGGGTCCCATAAATAATACATAGCGAGGCAGTGACGACCGCAGCTGGGAGCCCTGGTTCTCAGGGTCAGTGGTGGTCCCAGACGTCGGCCCCCAGAGATCAGGAAGGTATCTCCTATTCTGTAGATAGGGAACACCGTCCACACTCGGTGCAACCGCTTTAATGTCGGGTAAGAAATGACAGCGCGTCTGTACCAGCACGGAAGAGGAAAGGAAAGCGGACTGCGATACTAAAGAATGAAAAATAATGTCCGACCTTTTTCGGCGCATGCTCCGTTGTGCGCGCAGACAAGTCGCATAACAGAGCGCGTCATCCAGACAGTGACATCATTGCAGCGCCGGACCAACCGCGCGAGAGATCACGTGATCTACCGTGCTGGCACATGACATCTAGCGTATCTGGCAGTACGCATGCTCCGGATACTGCACTACGCAAAGACTGGCGCATGCGCACTAATGAATAACATATCAGCTCTACACCAGGGGGAGGGCGTAGCTGTGATGAAGCGGCCCTGGTCGCATAGAAAGGATACTGGCGATGGAGTGGAGATGTACGGCTTGTAACAATGGCGCCCACTACTAAAGATTATAACATAGATGTCTGGAATCAAATGTGTGCATATAAATGACTAACAGTCCCATTCAAAAGTATGAAAAGTACAGTCATAAATATGTGTACACGGGCGGACATATCATTGGTGCACTGCAGCCGCTCGGGGGCCCAACAGGTTAGGGGGTCCATTTCTACCTTTGGGCTGCAAAAGGCCCATATATTGTGGTGCACCGGGAGCCTTTCCTTTCTGCGTCCGCCAGTGTGTACAGCAGCACAGCAGACATGTTTGTGCTAATGAGTGAATCGCGGGGTTTTATGGAGTCGGGTGCAAGTGACTAATAGTGATTATGAAAGGACGTGAACAAATCGCCAGTGAGAAGTGTGAACACCAGGGGTGTAACGACCGCGGTCGCAGAGGTCACCACTGCGACCGGGCCCGGGGTGCAGGGGGCCAGCTGGCGGCAGCCCCTGATCCAGATAGATGTGTGTCGGAGGCTGCGCATGACACTGACACACGCTGGTCAGTGCAAACATGCCAGAGTCGCAGGGAGACGCCGGGGGAGTACCATGGCCACCAGTCGCACAGGGCCCCTTCCAGCAGACAGCAGATGCGGCGCCGCAGGGAACAATAGTTCACTGTCACTTGCTGCTCCTGTGGTGCACAGGTTCCAGTACAGGGCGCCCTCCCCTCCTCTGTGTCCTGTCTACTCCCGTCTTCACCACACAGAAAGGGGGGAGGGGCGCCTGCACTGCTAAAGCCGGAGAAGCTGCTTCTAAAGACCCTCTGAACTCCAGGAGGCCAAGAAGGAGGTGAGTATAATGTGAATCGTGTTATGTGCTGTCTGTATGTGTTATGTATGAGATATGTGTGTCCTGTATAGTGTACAATATGTACCTGCCTGTCTGTCTGTATATACTGTCTGTCTGTGTATACTATCTGTCTGTCTGTCTGTCTGTCTGTACATCAATCCTGTCTGTCTATCTTATCTATCCATCCTATCTGACTGTCTGTATCTCTATCCTATCTGTACAAAATTCCATATGCCTCATTATGAAAGTGAACACATAGTACAATCGTTTTTTTTGTTTTGTTTATTGTTTTGTTTTTTTTTACT
Organism: Anomaloglossus baeobatrachus; assembly: GCF_048569485.1. Classification (NCBI taxonomy): domain Eukaryota; kingdom Metazoa; phylum Chordata; class Amphibia; order Anura; family Aromobatidae; genus Anomaloglossus; species Anomaloglossus baeobatrachus. The sequence goes on along the minus strand of NC_134356.1, from coordinate 504,995,778 downwards.
GTGTGCGGCGCGGTGGGGGCTATATACCAGGATGAGTGGGCTAGTCAGACATCAGATTGCATACACTCATACATCAGATCACACTTACACATAAGATTGCATACACTCCTACATCAGATCACATTTACACATCAGATTGCATACACTCACACATCAGATCACATACACATCAGATCGCATACACTCACACATCAGATCGCACTCACACATCAGATCACACTCACATCAGATCACACTCACACATCAGATCACACTTATACATCAGATTGCATACACTCACATCAGATCACACACACATCAGATTGCATACACTCACACATCAGATCACACACACATCAGATTGCATACACTCACACATCAGATCACACTCACCCATCACATTGCATACACTCACACATCAGATCACACTCACACATCAGATTGCATACACTCACACATCAGATTGCATACACACACATCAGATTGCATACACTCACACATCAGATCACACACATCAGATTGCATACACTCACACATCAGATAACACTTACACATCAGATAACACTTACACATCAGATCACACTCACACATCAGATGACACTCACACATCAGATTGCATACACTCACAGATCAGATCACACACATCAGATTACATACACTCACACATCAGATCACACACACCACATATCGCTCATACAGTCGCGCCATTACACATTCACCACATCCAGTGATACCACTTGCTTCCGGCCAGCAGGTCCTAGAAGCTCCACTGCACAGTGTCACATGATGCGTTCCACCCACAGGTCCTGGAAGCTCCACTGCACATACACAGCGTCACAGATCCTTATCCGCCCAGAAGCAATCAATATCGCTGGATGTGGTGTGTGTGTGTGTGTGTGTAATCTGATATGTGTGTAATCTGATGTGTGTGTGTGTGATCTGATCTGATCTGTGCGTTCCGCCACAGGTCCAGATGCGCGCCACTGCTCCAGGTCGGTGTCTGGTGGGTATGATTGCGGGGTCTTCTGTCTTCTTTCTTCTCTCGTTTGGGGATGTCTGCTTTCTATAATGAAGTGTCCTTCAGTATCTTTAACTTTTTTACCGCTGCATGGACACTTCATTATTCATCAGGGAATGTCCTATATGTAGACCTTGCTGAAAACTCCTGCTAGGTCTTATTTTCGAGGGAGGTCTTATTTTCAGGGAAACATGGTAATACCACCACTCTGCCCCTTACATGGTAAAATGCCTTTTTTGTGCTCTCTGGATGGTAAAAAATTTTAATGGTAGAAAATATTAATAGAAGAAAAAAAAAATCCAGCTTCCGGAATAATATAAAATCTTGTGCAAGCTATATTTTAAAGGACGTAAAAAATACTTGTCATTACAAGGGACACAATAGGAAGCCCATGTGCCCATGTTCAACTTAAGAAAATATTAATGCCTTGAGCAAGTGCTCTAGAAAAGTGTCCACAGTTTTCTCCTAGAAAGTAATAATAATGCCCCATGTGCTCCTTTGATGGTTACAATACCCTGAGTGCCCCTATAACAGTAATGGTTCTTAAGTGCCTTCTTAACATTTAATAATGTCTGCTAAGTCTCCCCATGTACACCTCACCTATACACAGTATGATGCAACTACACCTCCCCTATAAACTGTATGATGTGTCCACAGCTCACCCAAAAACAATAGTCCACACATTGTATAATGGCCACCACAGTAGCCGGCACACTGATTATCCCAACAGTAGTCCCCACATTGTATAATTGTTTCTACAGTAGTCCCCACACTGTATGAGAACCCCCAAAGTAGTCCCCACAGTATATGACAGCCCCCCACATTAGCTCCCATCCTGTATAAGTGTCCCCTACACTGTATAAGTTCCCATTACACTGTATAAATGGGAAGGGGGATCTGCATTTCCTGGGGGGTAAACTTACCCCAAACAATGTCTCCTCGAAAATAATCCCTCCCCCGAAAATAAAACATTGTGCTTTTTTCAGGGCAAAAAACATACCGTATTTTTCGGACTATAAGACGCACCAGACCATAAGATGCACCCTGGTTTTAGAAGAGGAAAATAGGAAAATAAAATTTTTAAGCAAAAAATGTGGTCATGATACACTGTCATGGGGCGAGGATCTGCTGCTGACACTGTATGGGGGTAATTTAAAAAAAAGAAAAAAACAAAAAACGGCGTGCGGTTCCCCCAATTTTGATAACCAGCCAAGATAAAGTCTCACAGCTGGGGGCTGATATTCTCAGGCTGGGGAGACTCACGTTGTTGGGAGCCCCCCAAGCCTAAAAATATCAGCCAAAAATAGAGGATAACCTCGGCACCTCCCAATAAAAGTAAAAAGTCACACCGGATAGTAATGCAAAATAATTCTTTTAGTCCTTTTTTGAAAAATTGCATTTATGTTTTTTGTCCAAATCAAGATACAAGTTGACGTTTCGTCCTGAGCCTTCGTCAGATTGGACTTATCTGAATATAATGAAAAAAATAACAATAATCAATATCACACAAGAGTGAGAGGACAATAGTATACAAATAAACAATGTATTGGTACAGTTAGAATGCAACAATGGTACAGAAATGTAACGAACAATGCTGATGCCATAATACAGGATAAGGTAAATACGGTGCTATCATGTATTAGGGGTCAGAGTGAGTCAGTAAACTCTGATGCATGGGAAATGAGCGTACCCGAAAATTGAGGCTTTTCATAATTTACCTCTTTTCTGCCACAAGAGATCCCCTAATCTTAGGAATAAATTAGTACGGGCTGACATAGGTTCCATGAAAACTGTTCCACGCCAGACATTTCTTGATACTCAGCAGAGGGGCAACTTCCCCTGTCTGGGCTGTGCGCAGTGTGCTAACGTGACTAAGGGCAACACTTTCACACATGGTAGGACAGGTAAGAAATTTCAGATACAAGGTTTTTATACATGCGAGAGCACCTTTGTGGTGTACTATATTAAGTGTCCGTGCGGTATCGGATATGTTGGGGAGACCACCCAACATGTCCGAGACCGCATAAGCCGGCACAAGTCCGACATCAGATGTGGCAATACCTTGTTACCTATACCCCATCACTTCCGCATGGCTGGACATCAAATTTCTCAACTTAAGTTTCAGGTCATTGACCAGGTTGAGATCATGCGGAGAGGTGGCAATAGGGTCAAGAAGTTACTTGACAGGGAGGCCTGGTGGATACATACCTTAGGCACATTGGAACCCCACGGTCTCAATCGCAAATATGAGACATCATTTTAGGTCACTATTAATTGTCTCTAATTATATGTAATACATATATAATTGATTAAATTAATGATAATATATATGGAAATGAAATAAAGAATAATAATTATACATGATATATAATAAAAGAACAGATATATACACATACTTTCCCTCCCCCTTTTCCCCTCCCTCTTCCCTTTCCCCCCTCCCCCCCCCCCCTTTTTTTCCTCCCTCCATGGCAGAGATTTGTCAATACTATTGTCAGTTGAATTCAGTGGAGTTGCGGTTTGGTGGGACTTAAAGAACAGCCACATAGGTATTTTTTCGTAAATAATTTTTTTTTTTTTTTTTTTTTAGTACTTGTACTAGTGCATTGACCGTTGGGTATGAGATATCTATTATATATGTTATTCTATCATATCTGTGAACAGGGCAACTATGATAATGCATCCATATTGTGACATACTCTCTTTGGTAATAGTTCACATCACTCTGATTGTTATACATTTGCATATATCTTTTAGGTAATTTTTTATCATAGGAATATTATAATGTAACATTCAAGCAGTGTCTGTTGATACGAGAGAATTGTTATACAATAGTAGTTTCAGCTCCGGAGACATAGAAAAATAAACCCATCAAAACTTTTCCCTTCTTTTTTTTTTTTTTTCTCTTTCTCTGGATTCAATTGTATTTGTGCATTGTTCGTTGGGTATCGAATTTTTATTACATATGCTATTCCATCATTTCTAAGGAACAGGGCAATTAGAATAATGCATCTGTATTGTGATACACTCTCTTTGGTAATGATTCATATCACTCTGATTGTTATATATTCATGTATTTTTCATGTAACTTTTATTATATGAATATTATGATGTAACTCTCAAGTAGTGTCTGTTGATATGAGAGTACTGTTATATAATGTGCATATCTCTTGTTTTCTTTATATTGTATTTGAACCCATGTACCTGTAATGTGCTGTGATACATCTGGAGCCAGTGGATCATGGGTTAATTCTGAGGATTTCAGCAAGAATCTACACCTGTTTGTTTGGAGAACTTTCCCATGTATGGGTATAAAGAGGACTCAGTTCACATAGTAAAGCCACTTGACAAAGGCTACACTCCTGTAGCCGAAACGCGTCGCTGTTGTGTCATTATCCATGGAGGACTATGTCTTGACTGTTCATATGTTTATATGACCGTTTTTATTGGAAACCAAGCAGAATAAAGCACCTGGAAATTTACTGACGTATCTCTCCTTCTTGCGCTGGGCAGAACTCTTCCCTCTTTATTAATTGTCTCTAATCCCAGTTTTTCCAGTCTTTCTAGTTGGTTTAGATATATAGGGCTTTACTTTAAATTTCTATGTGTGGTTCTATTCCCATTATTGGTCTATATGATGATATCCATAAATGCACACTTGCATCTTACTAGTTCCTAATTAGATTATTCTAATAATCATATTAATGTGTGTGTCAATTTCTTCCATTGGTGACTGTTATTACATATGCTGTATCCTATGACATGATTATTATTAGGATTTTCTGATATATCTCTATATACTAATGTGATTCTTTCTCTTTACAGAAAAGTTAATCACCACCGAAATAGTGCACTTACCAGCACCATTAAGAATTACTGCACTACTACCCATAAACATATATGGCACTTGATAACCTGGCAGCGGCTCCCCCTGACCTTCCCAGCACTAATATAGTGGATACTTTCCTCACTTCGCATTGGCCTATGCATATCATGTGGACGCAACTCTAATCACGCCCAGATTCACTTCTGGAGATGTAGCGCGCACTGCGCATGCGCGGCGTGCATTCCACCTCCTTACTTCCTGCGTTCAACACGCAGGAAATGATCTGTATAGTCTCACCCACACCTCCTTCAAGAACCCTCGCACGTTGGACATAGCTCACTGCACAGGAGCACGCGAGCACTGAACGCACGTCCATCAGCGGCGAGGTGAGTAATGGCAACCGACCTTCTGTCCCTCTCCTATCTCATGGCTTTAACCCTTATCCTTTGTGTTATTATCCATATCTCTTCCTCTTTCTCACCATATTAGGACCTTGGCCTGTAACCCCTCCTGTGCTACCGGCTGCATTCACCCTTGGCCATCCACATAGGTAATACCCTGCTCCTTACTACTCAGTTTACACAGCTTACATCAGGGGTCTCAAACTCGGTTGGGTGTATGGGCCGCACACAGGAAAAAAATAATTTGAGGGGCCGCATTCCTTTCAGGACAAAGTGACATTGCTAGTGGTACCATTTTTTCTTTCTATACACCCTTGAATCACTGTTTTTGAACATTTTTCATTTGTCCATTATAACAAATGTGTAGTGTATATATATATATATATATATATATATATATATATATATATATATATATGTATATATATCTCTACATACATACACACTTTTTTTTTACATTTTTTCCCCTTTTTGTAAGTAATACAGTTTTACAATAACCACCGCATAGTAATTTTGGCCAACATCTTGTAGTAATGTGCCCCATCTTGTTTCCCATTCTGTAAAAATGTGCGCATCCTTGTCCCCTTGTAGCAATGTGCCCCAGCCTCAGCTAACACACACACACACCCCACCCTGTGCAGCCTCAGCTAACACCACCCCCCCCCCACCCTGTGCAGCCTCAGCTAACACCCCCCCCCCACCCTGTGCAGCCTCAGCTAACACCACCACCCCCCCCCCCCACCCTGTGCAGCCTCAGCTAACACCACCCCCCACCCCCACCCTGTGCAGCCTCAGCTAACACCACCACCCCCCCCTGTGCAGCCTCAGCTAACACCACCCCCCCACCCTGTGCAGCCTCAGCTAACACCACCACCACCCCCCTCTGTGCAGCCTCAGCTAACACCACCACCCCCACCCTGTGCAGCCTCAGCTAACACCACCACCCCCACCCTGTGCAGCCTCAGCTAACACCACCACCCCCACCCTGTGCAGCCTCAGCTAACACCACCACCCCCACCCTGTGCAGCCTCAGCTAACACCACCACCCCCACCCTGTGCAGCCTCAGCTAACACCACCACCCCCACCCTGTGCAGCCTCAGCTAACACCACCACCCCCACCCTGTGCAGCCTCAGCTAACACCACCACCCCCACCCTGTGCAGCCTCAGCTAACACCACCACCCCCACCCTGTGCAGCCTCAGCTAACACCACCACCCCCACCCTGTGCAGCCTCAGCTAACACACACACACACACACACACACACACACCCTGTGCAGCCTCAGCTCTCACACACACACACACACACACACACACACACACACACACACACCCTGTGCAGCCTCAGCCAGCAACAGAAACACACTCACCACACACACACACACACACACACACGCGAAAACATTCTTCTCACCTGCTGTCAGTGGCATGCAGGCACGTGGACTCGGTGAAGCCACAGCTACCACACCCACCCACCCACACACACACACACACACACACACACACACACACACACACACACACACACACACACACACACACACACACACACACACACACACAGTGCAGTCTCAGCCAGCAACAGAACCACACACACACGGCATGCCACACACACACTGCAGCCTCAGCCAGCAACACAGAACCCCACACACACAAAAACATTCTTCTCACCTGCTGTCAGCAGCACGCAGGCATGTGGACCCGGTAATGATCACAGCTGCTGTCATCGCTGAACTTTCGGCCGGCGCGTGCAAAGCAGTTCTCACTGCACAACAGCCACTGGCCAATCACAGGCAATCATCTGAGGTCATATGCAGCAGGTGCTTGCCTCTGATTGGCAGGCGGCTGTTATTGCGTTCTGCAGTGAGAACTTCACTGTGCGCGGCAAAGACAAAACTGTAGGCTGAAATAAATAACTGGCAGCTGCGGCCCCTGCACCGGTCGCCATCTTTACCAGGTCCACGGGCCTGCGGGCCGCAAGAAGCCACCTGAAGGGCCGCATGCAGCCCGCGGGCCGCGTGTTTGAGACCCCTGGCTTACATGATCATGGATATTTAATGATATTGCACATTTTCCTTGGGATACCTGTATTCCACAGCACACTACCCATAGGTACATACTGTGGTAAACGTCCTATCAATCCTTAACAGCACGTGTGACAGTGTTATACCAGTAAGGTTATTATACAGGTACACTATGTCAGTATATACACTATGCCTATTAGCCGAGATCTACTTAATAATGTTTTTAGTGACATTTATCATATGTTTTTTTATTATAGCATGATTCATACTAGACGCTTCTAATCTATCCTTCCCAGTACTCCTAGGCTGTGACACTATAGCACTTGACAAGTGTTCTTGGTACAATATTACCTTATTAAGGCCATTAAGCAACAGGTATTCTATGTTGTTTGTCACTGTCATATACTTACCAGTCATTATTTACCTGGTGCAGGTGGTCTCTTGTTTAACGTATATGTTTCTCTCCATAGTGATGCACACAACAGAATAAGCTGCTTTGCATTATCCAGCTCTCTTGATTGACGCACTTATTATAATTACATGTATAACTGGTGAGTCATATATACCACCTACCTATTATCCATAGCCGCTGCTCTTTCCTCTTTTCCTCCTTTTTTCTTCCCCTTCCCCACTATCCTTGTCCTTTTTTCTTTGTCGCTCCATTGGGAGACCCAGACAATTGGGTGTATAGCTTCTGCCTCCGGAGGCCACACAAAGTATTACACTTTTAAAAAAGTGTAACCCCTCCCCTCTGCCTATACACCCTCCCGTGGATCACGGGCTCCTCAGTTTTATGCTTTGTGTGGAAGGAAGCACACATCCACTCATAGAACAAAAAAAAAAAAAAAATTTCTCATACATAGTATGACGGATGGAAGAAAAGAGGTCCCCTATGGGGTCCCCGGCATGCTCCCTTCTCACCCCACTATGTCGGCGGTGTTGTTAAGGTTGAGGTACCCATTGCGGGTACAAAGGCTGGAGCCACATGCCGTCTCCTTCACCATCCCTTATGCGGCTCTGGGAGAAGTGGGAGCCTCACCAGTCATTCACCTGCTGAGACCGTGCTTCATCCGCAGCCCCTGTCGGAACCTGCTGGACCGGAGCGATTTCATCCCCAGGGACCGGGCCCTGCACCTTCAAGGTACTCTGTGTCCCCATGGGGGGACGGTATGGGGAGAGAGGTCGCCTTTCTCCCCAGCAGCGCCGTCCGTTGTTTTTTCATCGGACTTCCGCGCCGGCCGTGCCTGCTTGTCGGGCACGGCCTTAAATTTAGTCCCCGGCTTCATCGCGGCCTAGTCGCGAAAAATCCCGCCCCCGGGCCTGCTTGTCAGGGGTAAGGGCGGGATTACCGACAGAGGGCTGGAGCATCTTTGCATATCTCCCCTCCCCTCTCATTGACCACTATGGGGCCTCCAGATTCCCGCCTTTTGCCGGCGCCGCCCATGGCTCCACTCCCCCCTTGAGAGCTCCGGCGGCCATGTTTGGCATTCTGCCGGTGTATGCTGCAGCTGCACAGCTCTACAGCTCCGGGGGACCCACGACAGGGAATCTGGAGGACACCAGCGGTTGGTAAGCCACACCGGTCACCCGGTGCTGGTTCCCCTAGGGTGCCGTGATATACAGTCAGGGCCAGAAATATTTGGACAGTGACACAAGTTTTGTTATTTTAGCTGTTTACAAAAACATGTTCAGAAATACAATTATATATATATAATATGGGCTGAAAGTGCACACTCCCAGCTGCAATATGAGAGTTTTCACATCCAAATCGGAGAAAGGGTTTAGGAATCATAGCTCTGTAATGCATAGCCTCCTCTTTTTCAAGGGACCAAAAGTAATTGGACAAGGGACTGTAAGGGCTGCAATTAACTCTGAAGGCGTCTCCCTCGTTAACCTGTAATCAATGAAGTAGTTAAAAGGTCTGGGGTTGATTACAGGTGTGTGGTTTTGCATTTGGAAGCTGTTGCTGTGACCAGACAACATGCGGTCTAAGGAACTCTCAATTGAGGTGAAGCAGAACATCCTGAGGCTGAAAAAAAAGAAAAAATCCATCAGAGAGATAGCAGACATGCTTGGAGTAGCAAAATCAACAGTCGGGTACATTCTGAGAAAAAAGGAATTGACTGGTGAGCTTGGGAACTCAAAAAGGCCTGGGCGTCCACGGATGACAACAGTGGTGGATGATCGCCGCATACTTTCTTTGGTGAAGAAGAACCCGTTCACAACATCAACTGAAGTCCAGAACACTCTCAGTGAAGTAGGTGTATCTGTCTCTAAGTCAACAGTAAAGAGAAGACTCCATGAAAGTAAATACAAAGGGTTCACATCTAGATGCAAACCATACATCAATTCCAAAAATAGACAGGCCAGAGTTAAATTTGCTGAAAAACACCTCATGAAGCCAGCTCAGTTCTGGAAAAGTATTCTTTGGACAGATGAGACAAAGATCAACCTGTACCAGAATGATGGGAAGAAAAAAGTTTGGAGAAGAAAGGGAACGGCACATGATCCAAGGCACACCACATCCTCTGTAAAACATGGTGGAGGCAACGTGATGGCATGGGCATGCATGGCTTTCAATGGCACTGCGTCACTTGTGTTTATTGATGACATAACAGCAGACAAGAGTAGCCGGATGAAATCTGAAGTGTACAGGGATATACTTTCAGCCCAGATTCAGCCAAATGCCGCAAAGTTGATCGGACAGCGCTTCATAGTACAGATGGACAATGACCCCAAGCATACAGCCAAAGCTACCCAGGAGTTCATGAGTGCAAAAAAGTGGAACATTCTGCAATGGCCAAGTCAATCACCAGATCTTAACCCAATTGAGCATGCATTTCACTTGCTCAAATCCAGACTTAAGACGGAAAGACCCACAAACAAGCAAGACCTGAAGGCTGCGGCTGTAAAGGCCTGGCAAAGCATTAAGAAGGAGGAAACCCAGGGTTTGGTGATGTCCATGGGTTCCAGACTTAAGGCAGTGATTGCCTCCAAAGGATTCGCAACAAAATATTGAAAATAAAAATATTTTGTTTGGGTTTGGTTTATTTGTCCAATTACTTTTGACCTCCTAAAATGTGGAGTGTTTGTAAAGAAATGTGTACAATTCCTACAATTTCTATCAGATATTTTTGTTCAAACCTTCAAATTAAACGTTACAATCTGCACTTGAATTCTGTTGTAGAGGTTTCATTTCAAATCCAATGTGGTGGCATGCGGAGCCCAACTCGCGAAAATTGTGTCACTGTCCAAATATTTCTGGACCTAACTGTATATATATATATATATATATATATATATATATATATATTCGGAACGGCTGTATAACCCTTTCCCATATACCCTCAGTGGTCGCTCTCCTAAGGGACACTTATTGCTTACAGCATGTCGTCCACAAGGAGCAAAGCCCCTAAGGCACAGGTTTCTTTCGCAGCCTGTACCCCTTGTGGGGCTATGTTGCCTGCGGGATCCACCTACCCTCAATGTGATCAATGCTCGACTCCTGCCACGCTTGCTCAGCCGGAGCCTAGGGCACTTGTGGGCCCCTCGGCTTATGTAGATCCCCCTGCTCCTCCTGAGCAGGCTGCAGGGACAGAGTCACCGTCATTGGACTCTTTCGCGGAGAAACTCTCTGTCACTTTCTCAATCCATTGCACAGTCTATGGACAAATGGTCATCTAAGCTCCTTGAGGCATTGCAGTCCAGACCGGGCTCTTCACAGGCCCCGGCCCCTGTTAGTTTGTCTCCTCCAGGGCCTTCTCGGTCCGCGCCGCAGCGCGCTCCCAGGATAGCCCCTAGGTCCCAGGCGGAGGACTCCTGCCCGGATCGCAGTCCCAGACCGGCTAAGCGGCCTCGCTGGGACTCTTCCCCGGCCTCCTCACGCTGCTCTGGATCTCAGCTTGAGGACTCTCAGGATGACGAGGCGGACGTGGGAGCTGACCCTGACTTCGCCCTCAACCTTGATACCCCTGAGGGGGACGCCTTAGTAAATTATCTTATTTCGTCCATCAACCAGGTGTTGGATCTCTCTCCCCCGCCTCCACCTGTAGAGGAGTCGGCTTCTCAGCAGGAGAAACACCAATTTCGATTCCCCAAACGTACGCGCAATACGTTCTTTGATCACTCTCACTTCAGGGACGCTGTCCAGAAGCCCAGAGCGGTCCCGGACAAGCGTTTTGATAAAAGGCACTCTGACACGCGTTATCCCTTTCCACCTGAAGTCGTTAAGGGCTGGGCACACTCACCCAAGGTGGATCCGCCAGTCTCTAGATTGGCTGCTAGGTCCGTTGTGTCTGTTGCCGATGGCTCATCCCTGAAGGATGCCACTGACAGACAGATAGAGCTCTTGGTGAAGTCTATTTATGAGGCCACGGGCGCGTCTTTTGCCCCGGCCTTTGCGGCTGTGTGGGCACTCCAAGCAATCTCGGCATGTCTGACTGAGATTAATGCTGTCACGCGGAATTCTGCTCCGCATGTGTCTTCCTTGACCTCTCAGGCATCAGCATTTTCGTCCTACGCCATGAACGCCGTCCTGGACTCCGCTAGCCGTACGGCTGTGGCATCCGCTAACTCCGTGGCAGTCCGCAGGGCCATGTGGCTGCGCAAATGGAAAGCAGACTCTGCTTCCAAAAGGTTCTTAACTGGTTTGCCTTTTTCTGGCGAACGTTTGTTTGGCAAACGGTTGGATGAGATTATTAAGGAATCCTCGGGAAAGGACTCCTCCTTACCCCAGTCCAAACCTAAGAGACCTCAGCAGAGAAAAATCCAATCGAGGTTTCGGTCCTTTCGTCCCTCCGCCAAGCCCCAATCCTCTTCGTCCAACCGGCCGGAGAAAGGCCAGAGGAACTCCTATGCGTGACGGTCCAAGTCACGCCCCCAAAAGGCCGCAGGAGGCACTGCCTCCAAGACGGCCTCCTCATGACTCTCGGCCTCATCTAGCCACATCCTCGGTCGGTGGCAGGCTCTCCCGCTTTGGCGACGCCTGGTGGCCACACGTTCAAGACCAATGGGTGAGAGACATTCTGTCTCATGGTTACAGGATAGAGTTCAGCTCTCGACCTACGGCTCGTTTTTTCAGAACCTCCCCACCCCTCGCACAGGCCGACGCACTTTTTCAGGCGGTGGACGCTCTAAAGATGGAAGGAGTTGTGATTCCCGTTCCCCTTCAGGAACGTGGTCGCGGATTTTACTCCAACTTGTTCGTGGTGCCAGAAAAGGACGGGTCATTCCGTCCCGTTCTGGACCTCAAGCTACTCAACAGACATGTGAGAACCAGACGGTTTCGGATGGAATCTCCGCTCGGTCATCGCCTCGATGTCACAAGGAGACTTCCTAGCATCGATCGACATCAAGGATGCTTATCTCCATGTGCCGATCGCACCCGAACATCAACGTTTCCTGCGTTTCGCCATCGGGGACGAACACCTCCAGTTCGTCGCATTGCCCTTCGGCCTGGCGACAGCCCCACGGGTCTTCACCAAAGTCATGGCATCCGTCGTGGCGGTCCTGCACTCTCAGGGCCACTCGGTGATCCCATACTTGGACGATCTCCTAGTCAGGGCCCCTTCTCGGGTGGCGTGTCAACGAAGTCTTACCGTCACTCTGACGACTCTCCAGCAGTTCGGGTGGATCATCAATTTCCCGAAATCCAAGTTGACGCCGACCCAATCACTGACTTACCTCGGGATGGAGTTTCATACCCTTCCAGTGTTAGTCAAGCTACCGCGGGACAAACAGCTTTCTCTGCAGGCGGGGGTGCAGTCACTTCTTCGGAGTCAGTCACACCCCTTAAGGTGCCTCATGCACTTCCTGGGGAAGATGGTTGCAGCTATGGAGGCAGTGCCGTTCGCGCAATTCCATCTACGGCCACTCCAATGGGACATTCTTCACAAATGGGACAAGAGTTCGGCTTCCCTCGACAAGAACATGTCTCTTTCACTTGCAACCAAAACATCACTTCAGTGGTGGCTCCTACCCACATCTCTGTCTCGGGGAAAATTCTTCCTCCCCCCAACCTGGGCCGTGATCACCACGGACGCGAGCCTGTCAGGTTGGGGAGCGGTTTTTCTCCACCACAGGGCTCAAGGAACCTGGACTCCAATAGAATCGTCCCTTCAGATCAATATTCTGGAGATAAGGGCAGTATATCTAGCCCTATTGGCTTTCCATCGGTGGCTGGAGGGCAGGCAGATCCGAATCCAGTCGGACAACGCCACTGCCGTCGCCTACATCAACCACCAAGGCGGCACTCGCAGTCGTCAAGCCTTCCAGGAAGTCGGGCGGATTCTGCAGTGGGTGGAAGTCACAGGCTCCACCATCTCCGCAGTTCACATCCCGGGCGTGGAAAACTGGGAAGCAGATTTTCTCAGTCGTCAGGGCATGGACGCGGGGGAATGGTCTCTTCACCCAGACGTGTTTCGAGAGATTTGTCGCCGCTGGGGAACGCCGGACGTCGATCTCATGGCGTCACGACACAACAACAAGGTCCCGGCCTTCATGGCACGGTCTCAGGATCACAGAGCTCTGGCAGCGGACGCTCTGGTCCAGGATTGGTCGCAGTTTCGACTGCCATATGTGTTTCCCCCTCTGGCGATGCTGCCCAGAGTAATCCGCAAGATCCGGTCCGACTGCCGTGGCGCCATTCTCATCGCTCCAGACTGGCCGAGGCGGTCGTGGTATCCGGATCTGTGGCATCTCACGGTGGGTCAACCGTGGGCGCTTCCAGACCGCACAGACTTGCTGTCACAAGGGCCGTTTTTCCATCTGAATTCTGTGGCCCTCAACCTGACTGTGTGGCCATTGAGTCCTGGCTCCTAGCGTCTTCAGGGTTATCTCAGGATGTCATTGCCACCATGAGACAAGCCAGGAAGCCTATGTCCGCCAAAATCTATTACAGGTCTTGGCAAATCTTCTTATGCTGGTGCTCTGATAACGGTTTTCCTCCATGGCCGTTTGCTTTACCCACATTTCTTTCATTCCTACAATCTGGAATGGACAAGGGTTTGTCCCTCGGCTCTCTCAAGGGCCAAGTGTCGGCGCTCTCCGTGTTTTTTCAAAAGCTTCTAGCCAGGCTTCCGCAGGTCCGCATGTTCCTGCAGGGGGTTTGCCACATGGTCCCACCTTACAAACGTCCGTTGGAACCTTGGGATCTTAACAGGGTTCTGACGGCTCTTCAAAAGCCGCCTTTTGAGCCGCTGCGGGATGTCTCTCTCTCCCGTCTTTCTCAGAAGGTGGCCTTCCTGGTGGCGGTCACATCACTTCGGAGAGTGTCTGAGCTTGCAGCGCTGTCATGCAAAGCCCCCTTCCTGGTTTTTCACCAGGATAAGGTGGTTTTGCGTCCTGTCCCGGAATTTCTCCCTAAGGTGGTATCCCCTTTTCATCTAAATCAGGATATCTCCTTGCCTTCCTTTTGCCCTAATCCAATTCACCAGTGTGAAAAGGATTTGCACTCTTTGGATCTAGTGAGAGCACTCCGGTTCTACGTGTCTCGCACGGCGCCCCTGCGCCATTCAGACGCGCTCTTTGTCCTTGTCGCTGGCCAGCATAAGGGCTCTCAGGCCTCCAAGTCAACCTTGGCTTGGTGGATCAAGGAACCGATTCTCGAGGCCTACCGTTCTTCTGGGCTTCCACTTCCTTCAGGGTTGAAAGCCCATTCTATCAGAGCCGTAGGTGCGTCCTGGGCTTTGCGGCACCGGGCGACGGCTCAGCAGGTGTGTCAGGCAGCTACGTGGTCTAGTCTGCACACTTTCATGAAGCACTATCAAGTGCATGCCTATGCTTCGGCAGACGCCAGTCTAGGTAGGCGAGTCCTCCAGGCGGCGGTTGCCCACCTGTAAAAGGGGGCCGTTTTCGGCTCCTTTTATTGAGGTATTCTTTTACCCACCCAGGGACTGCTCTTGGATGTCCCAATTGTCTGGGTCTCCCAATGGAGCGACAAAGAAAAAGGGAATTTTGTTTACTTACCGTAAATTCCTTTTCTTCTAGCTCCTATTGGGAGACCCAGCACCCGCCCCTGTTCCCTTCGGGCTGGTTGTTCTTTTGTGTACACATGTTGTTGATGTTGATTTGTTCTTATGGTTCATGGTCTTCAGTTCTCCGAACATCCTTCGGATTGAATTTACCCTAGACCAATTTATAAGTTTTCTCCTTCCTGCTTTTGCACCAAAACTGAGGAGCCCGTGATCCACGGGAGGGTGTATAGGCAGAGGGGAGGGGTTACACTTTTTTAAAAGTGTAATACTTTGTGTGGCCTCCGGAGGCAGAAGCTATACACCCAATTGTCTGGGTCTCCCAATAGGAGCTAGAAGAAAAGGAATTTACGGTAAGTAAACAAAATTCCCTTTTTCTCTCTCTTTTTCTCTCTCCCTTTCTTCTTCCTCTTTACTCTTCTTCTATGGTCGGTCAACCCATCAGCTCTGCCAAGTATTGTGTAGTTTTTCACCTCAGCACATGAGCCTTTATGGATGTCATTTCCCATGCATCAGAGTTTACTGACTCACTCTGACCCCTAATACATGATAGCACCGTATTTACCTTATCCTGTATTATGGCATCAGCATTGTTCGTTACATTTTTGTACCATTGTTGCATTCTAACTGTACCAATACATTGTTTATTTGTATACTATTGTCCTCTCACTCTTGTGTGATATTGATTATTGTTATTTTTTTCATTATATTCAGATAAGTCCAATCTGACGAAGGCTCAGGCCGAAACGTCAACTTGTATCTTGATTTGGACAAAAAACATATATGCAATTTTTCAAAAAAAGGACTAATAAAGAATTATTTTGCATTACTATCCGGTGTGACTTTTTACTTTTATTGGGAGGTTTAGTGTGCCGAGGTTATCCTCTATTTTTGTCTTTTATTACCTCTGAGCACCTATACACCAGTGTAGCAGAGCTTCCTCTAGTGTAAAAATATCAGCCAGCAGCCGCCCAGAATTGACGCATCCATTAGATGTGACAGTCCTGGTACTTTTCCCAGCTCATCCCGATTTCCCTGATGTGGTGGCAATCGGGGTAATAAGGAGTTAATGGCAGCGCATAGCTACCACTAAGTCCTAGCTTAGTGATGGCAGGCATCTATGAGACACCCCTTCATCACTAAACTGTAGTGAAAGTAAATAAACACAAACACATAAAAATTCTTTATTTGAACTAAAAGACAAAAAAACCCCTCTTTCACTACTTTATTAATCCTTAAAACACCCAGGTCCGAAGTAATCCACACGACATCCCACGACGCATCCAGCTCTGCTACATCTGACAATCAAAGAGAGCGGCCATAGAACACGACCGCTCTCTGTGAGGGTCAGGCCGCAAGTGAAGTGAGCCGCCGGGATCAGCGGTGACTCCAGCTGTCACCGCACATCACCTGACTGAAGTCACCGTGGATCTCGCGATCACTTCAGCAGCAGCCGGATTTGCAGTAACAGGTGTTGGACTCCCACTGTATACTCACCTTTCCTCACTCCACGCAGCATCGCTCGCTTCCTGTCTGTGCCAGCTGACCTGTGTGGAGCGTGTGTACAGGGATGATATCATCGCTGTGCTCACCGCTCTCTACACAGATCAGCTGGCACACAAAAAGGAGGACACCGCGATGCAGGGGAACGGTGAGTATACCGTACTTATTCACTGCCCCCCGCACTGATGATGGTGCATGGGGGCCAGTGAATATAGCCGCACATGATCACTCCAGGCTGTAGTTGCCTGGGGTGATCACGCGGGCCGACTCTTTAGTATGCGCGCATCCCCCGCCCATCATCCCACCCACCTATCAGCACTGGCTTCAGGGTTGAGAGATGATGGGCGGGATGATGGGCGTGCATATGAAATGAGCGGGCCCACGTGTTCTGGGTAGCGATGCTACAGCCTCTGATGACCCGCTCCTGCCTCTGATGACCCGCTCCACCACCACCGCATCCGCCTTCACCTGCTCCACCACCACCACACCTGCAGCAATCGGACTATAAAGACGCACGGCCCACTTCCTCCAAAATTTTTGGAGAAAAAAGTGTGTGTTATAATCCGAAAAATACGGTAAGACAGTGTCTTATTTTCGGGGAAACACGGTATGTGGGGCAGTAAGAGGAGCACGGTTTTTGTGCCACACAGCTGGTGCAGTAATAAGGGCACATACGGCAGCAGCGGCTCAGTGTTGGGGTATCAGGATGAGGAGTTTGTGTAGGTTGGGAATACATGGGACAGGGTCGGAAATGTGACGTCAAATGTGTCTTTTGTTGTAATCTCTGCAGATGAGTTGTTCCTGGAAGAAGTTATGTCAGTCTGGACCAGATGGAAAAGATGGGAATAGTGAACAATTCCATCCAAAAGAACATCAGCAGTAAGTCACCATTTATAATTGCACTGTAATCTCTTGTATGTGCTGCAGCACCGATATCTACCACTATATAGTCACCATACAGTGGTAATATCAGTGTCATCTGCTGAGGTTCCACTATACCCATGATTAGGCTGCGCTGCTGTAGTAATCATGGTTACCTGGTTAGGGGCCCACTCTGATGTTTCACCCCCCTGAGCTAAACCCCTAGCTACCTCTATATTCTAATTATGAATCGTGGTATCTGTTAAAGGGGCCCACTGGGAATCTTTCCCCTAAGGCCCACAAAAACCTGGAGCCGGCCCTGCATCTGGCATTTGCCAGAGTTGCTAGATGGCCAGTCCGTCCGTGATTACAGCTCCTTTCATTGTGCCCCTTTGCTACTGCGCCTGACTTTGTGCTCCTTGCTCCTCTGATACTGTCGCTGGCATTGTGCTCCTTGCACCCCCGCTGCTGCACCTGGCATTGTGACCCTTGCCCTACTGCTACTATACCTGGCATTGTACCCTTTACCCCTTTACTAGTACACATTGCATTGTGTCCGTTGCCCCTCTGCTACTGTGCCTGGCAATGTGCCAGTCTTTCACTACTTGCACCTGTCAGGGTGCCCCTCTGTTAATTGTGTATGGTAGGGCATCCCTCACCCCTGTGCTAATTGTGTCAGGCAGCATTCCCCTCGCTCCTTCGCTCTGGTGTGGCAACTGGCAGCACGTCTCTCTGCTACTCCCCTTGCCTCCCTGCGCCTGCACCTGACAACGTGCCCCTCTGCTACTGCACCAGTCAGCATGCTCTCTGCTGTGGCACCTAGCAGCACACTACTCTGCTGCAGTGGGATTCCTTTAGGTTTAGCACTCTGCTGCAGTGCCTGGCAGCATGCCCCTCACCTCTTTGCTATTGCACCTGGCTGCTGAACCTGTCAACGTGCCCCTCTGCTACTGTGCCTGGCAGTAAACCTCTCTGCTGTCGCACCTGGCAGTGCGACACTCTGCTGCAGTGCCTGACAGTGCCCCGCCCCTTTGCTACATCCTCCTGGTAGCGTGCCCCTTACCCCTCTCCTACTGCACCTGTCAGCATGCCTCTGTCTTGTAGTGACTGTCATGGTGCTCCTCTGCTGTGGTGCTTCTCGAACCCTTTGTGCTACTTGCGCCTGGTCCCTTTCCCTCTGCTGCTTGAACCTGGCAGTGCAGCCCACAGCCCTCTGCTACTGCGACGTACCACATGTCCAGGGCTGTATCTACAGAGTAGCTCCTGGCTGAAGGAGCGAGCTTGAGGCTGGAGTGGCTGAATCAACCCTAAATGAAAAAACTGTCTACTGCGACTCTCTTGTTAGGACCTGTCTGAGGCCATCGGCTCAAAAAGGCTTCCTAGGACAGAGTTGATAAGGATAACTGTGGAAAAAAAAGGCGCAAAATAGGGTCTTACCCGGTATGACACGTGGGGGCAAGTGTGGGTTAGTACACTCACCTGAAAGGGTTGTGCAAGTCACAACCCCTATGAAGGCACGTAGTAAATGTGGAAGGCAGCGGTCCCGCAGTATAGATGTATTCCAAAAAGGTAGAGCAGAAAGCAGGTTTCAAAATCCGCGCCAGACCACAAAGAATCCAGATGCTTGTCAGTAAATTCTTTATTTATTTATTTTTTCACAGATCTACGCGTTTCGAGGACATATCCGTCCTCATCATCAGGACAAAGTACAAATAAAGACTATAGCAGACAGGGAGTCGCAGCCTCCTATAAATGTGTTAGAAAGTGGCCACGTATACAGGCTGTATACGTGGCCACTTTCTAACACATTTATAGGAGGCTGCGACTCCCTGTCCGCTATAGTCTTTCTTTGTACTTTGTCCTGATGATGAGGACGGATATGTCCTCGAAACGCGTAAACCTGTGAAAAAATAAATAAATAAAGAATTTACTGACAAGCATCGGGATTCTTTGTGGTCTGGCGCGGATTTTGAAACCTGCTTTCTTCTCTACCTTTTAGGACAGAGTTGACGCTAGCCACTCTATCCTACAGGTTCCAAAGGAACCCTGGCCTTCACTATTACACCCCTGTACAGAGATAGAGACTTACCACAGGCAATGGGTTGCATCTACAGAGTAGCTGCTGGCCAGAGGAGCGAGCTTGAGGCTAGTGATTGATTCAACAATAAGTTAAACATAGCAAACGAAAAGGCAACAGTATTTATCTGCCCCGGTCACAGAAACCGATGCACTAAAAGGATACGGCAGCCCTCCTTGATAAAGATGAAGGCAGCACAGGGGCAAAATACTGATGAGACAACCACTCACAACCTACCAATTCATGGAGGGGGTGATTGCTCAGTATTAAAATTGCACAGGCATTATGCTTGTATACGGGGCGGGTAATTTAGTGCACAGAGCGCCTGGCTTACAGCCTTTTACTGAAGCCCCTACTATTGGATCAAACGGACTACCCAGCACTCTATCATTGGACTCCACAGGGACAGACACCCTACCCAACACACTTTAATTGGACTCCACAGGGACAGACACTCTACCCAACCCTCTATCATTGCACTCCAATGGGACAGACACCCTAGTTTACAAGACCAACATAGATGGGATTGGCTGTAATCGAGAATCGTGTACATAAAATATAAATAAATGAGGTATTGGTTAATATCTTGGCCAAAATACGCAAGCTCACAACCCAACGTCAACGGTTCTCATTGTTTTGTGAGTCCCTATACTAAAATTCTAAGCAAAGCCACAGAAAAATTAAAATTTCCCAAAATTTCACAAGTTCAATATAGGAAAAAATGGGCAACAGTATTTACCTGCCCAGGTCACAGAATGTAATGCAGTTACCGGATGGAGCAGCCCTCCTTGATAACTATGGAGGTAACTAAGGTGCAAAACATTGATGAGACAAACACTCACAACCTGCCAAATCATGGCGGGGGTGATTGCTCAGTATTAACATTGCACACAGAGAAGGCCTGAATAGGGGCTGGTCACACATCAAGTGCACAGTGGTTGGGCTTACAGCCTATTAGTGACACCCGTGTTAGATTAGGTGGGCTGCCCAGCACTCTATCAATGCACCCCACAATCACAGACACCCTAGTTTACAAGGCCAAAATAGAAGGGCTTGGCTGCATCCTGCATAAAAAGAGATATAATGTGCAAAAATATATAATTTATGTGGCATGGGTCAATATTTTGGCCAAAATATACAAGCTCGCAACCCACGTCAAGGGTCCTCATTATCTTGCGAGTCCCTACCTAAAATTAAATGCAAAGCCACAGAAAAAGGAATTAAAATTCCTCGAAAGTTCAATATAGCAAGAAAAAAACCCGAAATCTTTCTGTAGCTTTGCTTTTAATTCACCCTTAAAGGAGTTTCCCCACGAATAAAGTTAAACTTAATCAATTGAACAGGATCACAGCTGATTCTTTTTGTGAGGTAAAACATTTCCCTACTTGCTTTTAAAAAATCTTTTTCCTCAAAGAAAGAATAAATTGTGATCCTGTGCTGTAATGTCTGCATACTTTTTTAAGTCCTCCCCTGCCTAGGAGTATGATCAGACCATGTCCCTGTACGGTCAGACATATCCATTACACACTACATAGCAGGGGCACAAATATAAGATTATCTCACCTTAGGAACATTTTTTTTTTAATTACATCCAATTCTGGAAATTATTATTATTCCAAGATCAATTGATGAAAATTTATGTTAGAATTAAGTTTGCTCATGGGAAAACCCCTTTAACTAACTAAAGCTTTTTTTCCCCCCAAAATGTTGGGATCTGTCTAAGGACATCAGCTCAAAAAGGCTTCCTGGGATAGACTTGGAGCAAAACACTCCATTAATGCTGTTCCCATAGAAACTCCGGCCTACACCCTTGTGCCTCAATACAAAGACAGTTTCATAGCTTTCAGGTTGAAAGACCTAAGTTTATCAAGTTCATTCTAAAAGCTAAAGTGCTGATCCAGAGGAAGGCAAAAAACCCACGAGGCAGATGCTAATTGCCCCATATTAGGGGAAAAATTCCTTCCTGACTCCACATATGGCAATCAGACTAGTTCCCTGGATCAACGTCCCATAACAAAATCTAGTAACAATAACCTGCAATATTCTATTATTCACAAAAGGCACATATGCCATCCATGAACTTTTTTCTTTCAGCCGGGTTAGTAATGGAGGTGTCTGATAGACACCTCTCCATTACTAACCCCTGGGGTTGATGCCAGCTGTCAATTCACAGCTGACATCAGCCCCAAAAGTATTGATCCGATTGCCAGTACACAAGGGCAATCGGGGAAAGCTGGGCAAAGTGCCAGAATTGGTGCATCTAATGCATGTTCCACTTCTAAAGTGGCTGGGGGCTGCTATTTTTAGGCTGGGAAGGGCCAAATTGTTAATTGGCTGCACTGCAGCCTTTCAACAAAGTTTATTAGAAAACAATCAGCATTCAAACTCGGACACAGACTTTTTTTTTAAAAGTCCGTGTTGGCGTTCGAGCCCTGAACACTGTGTCTGGTATGAACCCCGAACTTTACAGTTCAGGTTTGCTCATCTCCAATTATAACACAATATATTATAACTGACATGCAGATACTTAGCCAATATAATATTAGAACTTGTGAAATATTTTAATCCGGTACCTTGCAATTTAGTACAAGATAAAACATATCTGTTGATAATAGCACTCAAGGGTAATTTACTTCAGTACTTAAGACAATGTCTCTAACAACAGACAAGGAGAATGTACAAGACATGATGAGATAAAAGTTCCCTCGCACTCCTAGACCTGAGGTGCTGAGATAAAGTCCAACGACACCGCCTCTTTATATCCGGAGACGTTCCCGTTCTTAAAATCAGATATTCAGAGCACCAACGGCGCGGACTCTACTAACTCCACAGTGATCATGACAAGGTCCCACTCGACCGCCACAGGTCTGACCCTGCGTCCACATTTGAAACGTGGAGGTTTCAGTCACTCAGTGTTATTAATAGAAATTCACATATAACAATATCTATATAGGTATATAAGACAACAAGAAATATCTATATGAGATCAGGGGGCGTATACCTGGGGTGTAGTGTATAATACCCTATCTTTTGTCTTCAGTCCACAAATGACTGTCGACCACACCTAGATGGACTCCCTTATACACATTCAGGATTTTATAGGTAATCCATATACATTCACTCAAGTTTCCTTTCAAGGAGACTCATTGTAACATAAAACAGATATTCTATGGCGTTTTAGTTTTACAATTTTAAAAGACTGACAAGTGGAAATGATACAAATTACCAGGAGACAAAATCCAATAAAGTACAGAAGACAACAAAGTACTGGAATAAAATACACAAAAGTTCATCTTATTTTGGGTTTCTTAATTAGTATTATGTTTTCTTGGTTTACATAGCTGACATCACCCATTATTAGTCTACAGGTTATATAATATATACACCTGTTGTACTGTAATTACATAAGGGTATGTGCCCCCGATCAGGACCCGCTGCTTCCTGGACTCAGCAGGTCCTGACCTGCAGGGCAGAGAGTCTCCTCTGTAGGAGAATGCAGGAGACCGCAGCGGCCCATGCCCACAATCGGGGTTCAGGGCACTGCGGTCTCTCGCTTGGGTTCTCCCTACGGAGGACACTTGCTACTCCGCAGTAAACAACTGGCATGTTGTGGCTCAGGAAAGCCGCACCACAGGTCAGTTTTTACTGTGGGCCGTGTATATAATGCAGCCACTGGTATGGTATATCAATGTGAAAGACCTGAAATACAGCAATAATACCTAAAATATAACTTTTAATAATTCCTCTAAAAATAGGGAAGGATCACCTTGCCTATGCATAAAAATCAATTCAGGGAATAAATCAACTGCTGGAATTCTCCCGACTCAAAGGAGAAACCAGCAAACCCTGTGAAGTAGCAAGCACACCTCAAAAACAATTGGTGTTGGCAAATATACATTTAAATAATCAACCAGATGTACAGTTTTCACAACACAGCTGCTTATTCACACTCTGTTGATATCACTAGCAGCAGCGTCATCCATCAGATTATTAACCACCAGTTAACTAATAGCAAGAAGTCCTTAGGAGACCCCAGCTACCAGTGCAATTAAAGGTCATTTCACAACTGGTTGACACTGAAAAACAATATCCAGGGATGCAATACTCATTGGTTAACCTGATGCTCTCTATCAGGGAACAATCTCACCCAAATCCTGGTGTCTTGTTTCCCAGAAGGTCAGTGTGTCATCATATTCGGCGTAATCCAAAAGACCTTTATCAAGCAGGTCTAGGACCCCTTATGAATAGACCCACTTTTCCTCTCCCAGACTCTCCTTCTCCCGACGCGTTTCCTGTGTATCATTCATCAGGGGAGCATTAGGGAGTAAACCTGCACTGGGTTAATCTATAACAAAATAAGAGGGTTTTAGTTACGGCCCCCAAAACATGAACCTCCCTCCATGCAAGAGGAGACATTAAAGAATAAACAGAGCGACTCACCGGGCGGTCACAGTGCTGGTCCTGTATGCTGTGCACCGCCGCTCAAAGGCAATATCTTTTTAAATGATCGCCACTCTGCCGCCGGCGTCTGACATCACTTCCGTCGCCGCGCCCACCACTTTCGCCCGGTGGAACGCATCTGTGGAACGCTATTGCGTCCCACAGGAAGCGGTCATCAGAGCCTTCCGGCGCGCTCCCCGTGTCATCATAGTGACACGAGCGTGGGCGTGTAAGACGCCCAGCGGTCCGCCCCCTTTACTCGGTAGGGATAGCACAGCCTGCACCACACCAATGCGCATGCGCTAAGTCCATAATCGGACTACCCCGACCATATGGGAATATGAGTGATAGGCAATAACCGCACATCACCCAGAAAGACTATTGGTAAAACCAACGATACTTTTAGCGGGCATAACCGCTTAGAATACCAGATGACATGGTCCTGTTTTCAAGATTATGCAAATCAAAAATTAGTATGGATAACAGTGCAGAGGTAAAGAAGGAAAATAAATAAAACTCCAGACAAAAGGAAGAACAAACAGTGGCAGATGTTACAACATAAATCAATATAACTTATTCTATACATCAACAATGGATCACCATAATGGTTCAGAGAGAAGCATTAGAGATTGACACTGGATGCCTAAGCATGGATATAAAAGATGGAAAGAATTAACAACTCCATCAATAAAGGCTCAGAGGGAAGCATTGGCACTGGATGCACAAGCATGAATATGAGAGATGGAAAGACAGTGGAGAGAGCTAACAACTCCATCACCAGCTATACTAGTCTAATGATTCTAGCCCTGCCTGGCTGCGGAGGTCGGCACCCTATTAGGACGGTGAATGGCGCCCCCGCTCGTCCGGTGGCTGTCCCTCCTATCTGTCACTGTAGGACTTATCTCACAAAAAGGGTGCATAGGAAATACATTCGTTGAGACCATCGGGATGGACCGTTTTTAGTCGAAATATCCATCTACATTCTTTCTGGAGGATTTTTTTATCCCAATCTCCCCCTCGCCTCAATGGAGAAACAACATCAATCCCTTGAAAGGTGATTTGATTGATGTCACCCTCATGATAAATGTTCAGATGTTTTGCCAAGGGCGTGTCATTTCCAACTCTTATGTCTCTCAGATGTTCTCCCACCCTTCTTCTGAATTCTCTCCTAGTCTTCCCTATGTACTCCAATCCGCAAGAGCATGTGACCTTGTATATGACTCCCTTGGTGCGGCAGTTTACAAAGCAACGAATATCATATTCCTTCTTTGTGTTGGTACTCCAGAATTTCTTGCCCACTTTAACCACACTGCATGCCACACATCCACTACAACGATGGCAACCTTTCGGACCATTTTTGAGCCAATTACATCCAATGTTCCTATTATCCACAAAATGACTATGAGTCAGTCTGTCTTGTCTAAAAGTGATCTGTAGTCTTTCTGGCACCAAATTACCAATGTCAAGGTCCATCTTCAAGATGGACCAGTGTTTCTCCAATACCTCTCTCATGGCCCTTGATCCATTGTTGAATGTTGTGATAAACCGAACTAAATCGGTAGCATCATCCTGTTTAGGTGGTGGATATAACAGAGTTGGCCTGCTGATCCTGTTGACCTCTTCACGTGCCTTTTTTATGACTGCGATTGGATACCCCCTATCGCGAAATCGATCCTCAAGGTCGTTGAACTGCAGCACACATTTCTCTTTGTTAGAACAGTTTCTTTTTATCCTGGAGAATTGCCCCTTGGGGATGCCCCTCTTTTGAGACATCGGATGACTACTTTCCCACCGTAGCAACGAATTTGTCGCCGTCTCTTTACGGTGGGTACTGGTGGCAATACACCCATCACTAGTCTTTTCGATAAGGACATCCAGAAAGGGCAATTTAGATTCACTAGCTTCAAATGTAAAAAACAAGCCCAGGTTATTACTATTCAGTTCCTTCACAAAAGAAGACAGTTCAATTTTTGTGCCCTTCCACAAGACAAAAATATCGTCGATAAATCTGCACCATAGCAGGATTTTATCTGTGGGTAAGTTGGAATTGCCTCCAAAAACAACAGTCTCCTCCCACCAGCCCAGGGTCAGGTTTGCATATGATGGCGCACAGGGACTGCCCATTGCAGTCCCCCTGAGCTGGTGGTAGAGTTGACTGCCAAAGGTAAAAAAATTTCGTGTCAGGCAAAATTCCAAAATCTCCATTAAAAAGGCATTGTGTTCCTTATACTGTCTTCCGCGACCCTTCAGAAAGTGTGCTACAGCTCTCAGACCCACATCATGTTTAATTGAGGAATATAACGATTCTACGCCAATACTAGCTAAGATGACATCGTCATCAAGTGTAATACCTTCAAGCTTTTTCAAGAGGTCTGTCGTATCCTTCAAATATGAGTTGAGGGAGGAGACAAAAGGCTTGAGGAGTTCGTCCACATAGACTCCCAGATTTTGAGTAAGGCTACCCACCCCTGAGACTATCGGTCTTCCTTTCAATGGGTTCAACCCTTTATGTATCTTCGGGAGGCAGTAAAAGGTTGAAGTTACCGGAAATTTAGGGAGTAGAAAATCGAACTCATTTTTATTTATCAAGCCCTTGTCTCTTGCTTTCAAAAGAATCCCTCTCAACTCATCTAATAAAGTCCTCATAGGGTTATTGGTAAGTTTACCGTATCCCCCAGCATCATTCAGGATGTCCAGACACATGTCTCTATAGTTATCTATGTTCAGCAGGACAACATTGCCGCCTTTATCAGATTTTTTTATGACCAAATCAGGTGACTGTTCTAGGGATAGTAAGCCCCCCATTTCCACTTTGGAGAGATTAAAATCCCGAGAACGTCCCAATTTCAGCTCCTCAATATCGCGGGTGACTAGATTGCAAAAGATATCAATAGATCCTACATCACTTGTTGGTGGTGGCATTTTTTCACTTTTTTGTTTTAGTTCTGTGAAGGGGCCCAAACCACTCAAATTAGGATCACTTTCTCCAATACTGTAGAGCAGCCTGACGTCTTCCAAAATATCCTCTGAAATACCCAATTCAGCACTCTGCCTTTTCTTCTCTCTTATAAAGTGTTTTTTCCACTTCAATTTACGGATAAACAAGTTTAAATCTTTTACCCCCTCAAATTTGTCAAAATCTGATGTTGGAACAAACCCAAGGCCTTTATTCAAGACTGCCCTTTCGGCATCAGTTAGCATATGTCCTGACAGATTAATTATCTGGGCTATCCCAGTAGTGTGGGAGGGTTGTTGTTCTGTCGCTGTTTGTTCCTGAGTGGATAATTTGTTGGCTCTAAAAAACGATATCCACCTCGTCCCTTCCCCTTGTTCTTACCCCTACCACGAGAGGCTATTGCCCTACCATCCACATCTGACGCTTCAGTATCTGTGGAGGTCCTATGCACCCTTTTTGTGAGATAAGTCCTACAGTGACAGATAGGAGGGACAGCCACCGGACGAGCGGGGGCGCCATTCACCGTCCTAATAGGGTGCCGACCTCCGCAGCCAG
Organism: Anomaloglossus baeobatrachus; assembly: GCF_048569485.1. Classification (NCBI taxonomy): domain Eukaryota; kingdom Metazoa; phylum Chordata; class Amphibia; order Anura; family Aromobatidae; genus Anomaloglossus; species Anomaloglossus baeobatrachus. Next base: position 504,968,172 of record NC_134356.1, on the reverse strand, counting down.
GCAGGGCTAGAATCATTAGACTAGTATAGCTGGTGATGGAGTTGTTAGCTCTCTCCACTGTCTTTCCATCTCTCATATTCATGTTTGTGCATCCAGTGCCAATGCTTTTTTTGAGCCTTTATTGATGGAGTTGTTAATTCTTTCCATCTTTTATATCCATGCTTAGGCATCCAGTGTCAATCTCTAATGCTTCTCTCTGAACCATTATGGTGATCCATTGTTGATGTATAGAATAAGTTATATTGATTTATGTTGTAACATCTGCCACTGTTTGTTCTTCCTTTTGTCTGGAGTTTTATTTATTTTCCTTCTTTACCTCTGCATTGTTATCCATACTAAATTTTTGATTTGCATAATCTTGAAAACAGGACCATGTCATCTGGTATTCTAAGCGGTTATGTCCGCTAAAAGTATCGTTGGTTTTACCAATAGTCTTTCTGGGTGATGTGCGATTATTGCCTATCACTCATATTCCCATATGGTCGGGGTAGTCCGATTACGGACTTAGCGCATGCGCATTGGTGTGGTGCAGGCTGTGCTATCCCTACCGAGTAAAGGGGGCGGACCGCTGGGCGTCTTACACGCCCACCCTCGTGTCACTATGATGACACAGGGAGCGTGCCGGAAGGCTCTGATGACCGCTTCCTGTGGGACGCAATAGCGTTCCACAGATGCGTTCCACCGGGCGGAAGTGGTGGGCGCGGCGACGGAAGTGATGTCAGACGCCGGCGGCAGAGTGGCGATCATTTAAAAAGATATTGCCTTTGAGCGGCGGTGCACAGCATACAGGACCAGCACTGTGACCGCCTGGTGAGTCGCTCTGTTTATTCTTTAATGTCTCCTCTTGCATGGAGGGAGGTTCATGTTTTGGGGGCCGTAACTAAAACCCTCTTATTTTGTTATAGATTAACCCAGTGCAGGTTTACTCCTTAATGCTCCCCTGATGAATGATACACAGGAAACGCGTCGGGAGAAGGAGAGTCTGGGAGAGGAAAAGTGGGTCTATTCATAAGGGGTCCTAGACCTGCTTGATAAAGGTCTTTTGGATTACGCCGAATATGATGACACACTGACCTTCTGGGAAACAAGACACCAGAATTTGGGTGAGATTGTTCCCTGATAGAGAGCATCAGGTTAACCAATGAGTATTGCATCCCTGGATATTGTTTTTCAGTGTCAACCAGTTGTGAAATGACCTTTAATTGCACTGGTAGCTGGGGTCTCCTAAGGACTTCTTGCTATTAGTTAACTGGTGGTTAATAATCTGATGGATGACGCTGCTGCTAGTGATATCAACAGAGTGTGAATAAGCAGCTGTGTTGTGAAAACTGTACATCTGGTTGATTATTTAAATGTATATTTGCCAACACCAATTGTTTTTGAGGTGTGCTTGCTACTTCACAGGGTTTGCTGGTTTCTCCTTTGAGTCGGGAGAATTCCAGCAGTTGATTTATTCCCTGAATTGATTTTTATGCATAGGCAAGGTGATCCTTCCCTATTTTTAGAGGAATTATTAAAAGTTATATTTTAGGTATTTTTACTGTGGGCCGCACACGCAGAGTGGGCACGGGATTTCTAGAAATCCCATCCACTATGCCTGTACTGTACAATGCAGCGTTTTGGACGGAGCTGACGCATGCTGCATCCAAAACGCCGCTAACACTGATCGTGGGCACGCAGCCTAAAGCGGACTTTACACGCTACGATATTGTTAATGAATTATCGTCGGGGTCACGGTGTTTGTGACGCACATCCGGCATCATTAACGAGATTGTGGCGTGTAACAGTTATGTCCGACCTAAAACGATCACAAAAGTAGCAAAAATCGTTTGCCGCGGAGAGGTCATCCTAAAACAAAAAATCGTTTACCTCTCATTAGCGATGTTGTTCCTCGTTCCTGCGGCAGCACACATCGCTATGTGTGACACCGCAGGTGCGACAAACATCTCCTTACCTGCCTCCACCGACTATGCGGGAGGAAGGAGGTGGGCGGGGTGTTTACGTCCCGCTCATCTCCGCCCCTCCACTTCTATTAAACGTCTGCCTTGTGACGTCGCTGTGACGCCGCACGACTCGCCCTCTTAGGAAGGAGGTGAGTCACCGGCCAGATCGCAGCGTGTAAAGCCCGCTTAAGAGTTCACTCCTCAAGCAGTTTGCACCAGAAATTTTATAAAGGGAACTATTTACTTTAAAAGGGATTTCCCGTCGTGGACAATCATTTTAATATATTTAATATATAATAAAATGTCATTTTTGTCTTAAAGGGGATGTCCAGGCTTGAGGTTAACGACAGACTTTTGAATCCTAAAAGGAACTGCACTGCGCGCTGTGAGGATTCGCCTGTGCCAGTAGCAGGCAGTCATGTGACCACAACTATGTGACTTGCATACATGTGTTCAGGTGCTGACACCTAGAGCAACTGCAGACTTTTACCTCAAGCCTGGAAAACCCCTTTAACAAACCTAAATTAAAGTTCTGAAAAAAAAAAAAATATTTACCCATAGATTTTTCCCAGTACTTATAACCAGAAAGCTCATAAAAAAAATTGCTAATTATTTTGCATATTTTACACTTCACCCTGTAGATGAGTCTCCCAAGGAGCTGAAGATACAGGGAGAAGTCACAAGAGACCCAGATTCCAGTGATGTGTCACTTACTGAGCTGTTTGTTGTCATTTTGATAAAATCAATGTTTTCTCTGCTGCAGATTTATCAGTTATACAGAGCTCATGAATATGCTGGACTACCTGCAGCACGCCAAGTAGTCCTCTAATGATAATCTACTGCTGATTACACAGTGATTTTATCAAAACTACACTAAGCAGCCCAGCAAGTGACACATCACTAGAATCAGGATCTCTGCCCGTACGTTATGCAGATTAAGGTGGCAAAAACCTCCTGACAGATTCCCTTTTAAAAGATGAGTCAAATTCATTAGGAGGAAATGAATTTGGTGCATCTTACTCCAACAGGCGCTTCATGAAGGTTGGTATAGAAAAACACCAGCCTTGATTAAACGCCACCAAAGGGTTACATGACACTAGCATATACAGAGCAGGGGAGTGGTATACGTCACCAGGTTCATATCATGCTCCTGGGTCGTCCTCCATCGCCTCTTGTAGCATTCTTATCCTGTTTCTCTCCAAAATGGCAATAAGGGTTCAGGGCTCCACGGTTTATAATCCAAAGGCTCGTTCTTGTCCTTTGTCCTATATAAGAAAGTAATATTGTTGCAGGGCTCCACATTTATATTCCCAGAGCTCCACTTACGTCTTTCTGGCTGCCATAGTTCGGCTCTATCGTCCTGCCTCTATAGTAAACAAGTGGCAAATGGCTGTAAAGCTGACAGGAACGGTTTGTTTAGAGCCTTTGAGCATTGTGACATCACAAAATGATGACATAGCAAGGGCAGCTTTATTAGTCATTGCGTGTGGTCAGATGCAATTTGCATATTCTATGAAGTTGGATGGAATTTGCATATTTCATGATACCTTAAACCTCTGATGTCACTACAATGAGAACAGACATGAACATTCCATTTGGGGCCCGGCCGTCATCGTGATCTGAACCATTCATGGCTGTGGCACACAGATGTCAGTGTTCAGTTTTCTTGTCTAGTTACAAAGCAGAGGACTTGTTGCTATAAAAAGCAAATGTGTGATCAATGGTTCCCTGAATTCACAGCTCTAGATCCAGAGGATCAGCCACTAAGGATTCTGGGAAAGTTGAGTGACAGATGTTAAAGTAAATAAAAACTCTAAATTTTTACAAAGAGACCCCTGGAGATGTAATGGGGGGCCATGTCTTGTGTTATACAGACTTGTACGAAAAAAATAAAATATATAAATAGTACGCTCCAATAAACTATATCATGGGTGTAGTGTCTCACAACAAGTCTCCTTTTGGTGATTTTGGTTCTGCTGTCATGCTTTGCACAGTACATCTCCTCTCTTATCCCGTTATATACAGCCACTTACTACAGTACATCACTCCTCTCAGCCCCATCCTGCAGTACATGGCTCCTCTCATCTATATACAGCCTCCTCCTCTAGTACATGGCTCCTCTCATCTATATACAGCCTCGTCCTCTAGTACATGGCTCCTCTCATCTATATACAGCTTCCTCCTCTAGTACATGGATCCTCTCATCTATATACAGCCTCCTCCTCTAGTACATGGCTCCTCTCATCTCTATACAGCCTCTTCCTCTAGTACATGGCTCCTCTCATCTATATACAGCCTCCTCCTCTAGTACATGGCTCCTCTCATCTCTATACAGCCTCTTCCTCTAGTACAAGGCTCCTCTCATCTATATACAGCTTCCTCCTCTAGTACATGTCTCCTCTCATCTATATACAGCCTCCTCCTCTAGTACATGGCTTCTTTCATCTCTATACAGCCTCCTCCTCTAGTACATGGCTCCTCTCATCTATATACAGCCTCCTCCTCTAGTACATGGCTCCTCTCATCTATATACAGCCTCCTCCTCTAGTACATGGCTCCTCTCATCTATATACAGCCTCCTCTTCTAGTACATGGCTCCCATGCTTAATCCTCCCCCTTGTGCAGGACATCGCCGCTATCTATTCCTCTTCAGAGCAGTTGAGCCCGGCACTGTGATACAGGAGGCTCCGCCCCTTCCTGCGACATTATCATCGTTGTAGCCACGACCGAGCTCCTGCGCTGTTAGTTCACTTTCCAGTAATAAAGATGGCAGAGCATATGGATTTGACAATGGGAAAGGTGAAGAAAACCTTCTCTATTATCTGCTGATAAACACAAACTGGCCTCTGGACCCAATGAGCAGGTGAGTGGCTGATACTAGAGAGTTGTGATCAGTCAGCAGCTGTTTCCAGTGCAGACAACACATTAGTGGACAGGACAGGACGCATAGCGATGAAATCACAGCAGTCTGGAAGTTGTAGTTCGAAAGTTTGATAAGTCTACCTGTGCCCATAGGAAACATAGAAGTGCACACTTGGTATAGTGACTGCCTGAGACACCTCCTGGTCAGCAAACCCCTCACCCGCCAGTGCCTCACTCGCCTGCAACTGTCTCTGGCAATGTGTCTCTTCATCCCTCTGCAACTGTGCCTGGCAATGTGCCCCTCTGCTACTGTGCCTGGCATTGTGCCCATCGCCCTCTGCAACCACATTTGGCCTTGTGCCCCTTTTGCTTCTTTCTTCTGACATCACACTCCTCTGCTCTTACACCTAGCAGGCTGCCCCTCTGCTACTGCGCCTGACAGTGTGTCCCTCATCCCTCTGCTACTTACACCTGGCAGCATGCCCCTCAGCAACTGTGCCTGGCAATGTGTCTTTTGCCCATCTGCAACAATGCCTGGCATTGTGCCCTTCACCCCTCTTAAACTGCACCTGGCATTATTCCACTTGCCCTTCTGCTACTGTGCCTGGCATTCTGCCTCTTGCCCCTCCGCTACTGCACCTGGCATTGGGCCCCTTTCCCCTCTTGCTATTTGCGCTTGGCAGCATGCCTCTTTGTTACTGCACCAGGCAGAGTCCCCTTTGCCCATCTGCTACTGCGCCTGGCAGCTTTCCCCTCACCACTCTACTGCTGTGCTTGGCAGCATGCCCCTCTGCTTTGGCACCTGGCAGCACACCCGTCTGCTGGGGTGCCTCTCAGCACACCACTCTGCAGTGGCACCTGGCAGTGCCCCCTCCCAGCTGCAGCGCTTCCCCTGCTGCGGTGCCTGGCACTCCTCATCCCTCTTTTACTATGGCTGGCAGTGTGTCCCTCTGCTGCAGCACCTGGCAATATGCCCCCCTGCTGTGGTGCATACTAGAGCACTCATTGCCCTCTGTTACTTTTGCTTGCCACACGCTTCTTGCCTCACTGCTACTGCGCCTGCAGCGTGTGCTTTGCCCCTTTGCTACTACGCCTGGCAACATACCCCTCTGATACTCCGTCTGGCAGCATTCTCCTCACCCCTCTGCTACTGTGTCTGATAACTTGCACCTCTGCTACTGCACCTTGCAGCTTGCCCCTCTGCTACTGCGCCTGGCACTCCCTGGCAGCACACCACTCTGCTGCAGTGCCTGGCAGTGCACCCCTCTGCTACTGCACCCAAATCCTTCTATGGCTTATTTTTGGAGTAAGTCTTATTTTCAGGGAAACAGGGTAGCTGTTGGCCAAATGACAGCTGCAAGTTATCTGAAAATCTTGAGCATTACATTTGTTGGTTCTATTAATCTCTCAAAATGGTATATTTCATACAACGATGTGTACTACTCTCTTCAGAGGAGAGCACAAACAGGCTCTAAAAAGAGTAGAAAGAGAAGTGGGAGGCCGCGCTGCACAACTGAGCAACAAGACAAGTACATCAGAGTCTCTAGTTTGAGAAATCGACGCCTCACAGGTCCTCAACTGGCAGATTCTTTAATTAGTACCCGCAAAACGCCAGTGTCAACATCTACAGTGAAGAGGTGACTCTGGGATGCTGGCCTTCAGGGCAGAGTGGCAAAGAAAAAGCCATATCTGAGACTGGATAATAAAAGGAAAAGATTAATATGGGCAAAAGAACACAGACATTGGACAGAGGAAGATTGGAAAAAAATGTTATGGACAGACAAATCGAAGTTTGAGGTGTTTGGATCACACAGAAGAACATTTGTGAGACGCAAAACCACTGAAAGAAATGCTGGAAGAGTGCCTCACACCATCTGTTAAGCATGGTGGAGGTAATGTGATGGTCTGGGGTTGCTTTGGTGCTGGTAAAGTGGGAGATTTGTACAATGTAAAAGGTATTTTGAATAAGGAAGGCTATCACTCCATTTTGCAATGCCATACCCTGTGGACAGCGCTTGATTGGAGCCAATTTCATCCTACAGCAGGGCAATGACCCAAAGCACACCTTCAAATTATGCATGAACTATTTAGGGAAGAAGCAGGCAGCTGGTATTCTATCTGTAATGGAGTGGCCAGCCCAGTCTCCAGATCTCAACCCTATTGAGCTGTTGTTGGAGCAGCTTGACCATATGGTACGTAAAAAGTGCCCATCAAGCCAATCCAACTTGTGGGAGGGGATTCTGGAAGCATGGGGTGAGATCTCCAGATTACCTCTGCAAATTAACAGCTAGAATGTCAAAGGTCTGCAAAGCTGTAATTGCTGCAAAGGGAGCATTCTTTGACGAAAGCAAAGTTTGAAGGAGAAAATTATTATTTCAATTAAAAATCATTATTTCTAGCCTAGTCAATGACTGGACTATATTTTCTTTTCATTATGCAACTCATTTGATAAATAAAAGTATGATTTTTCATGGAAAAGACAATTGTCTGGGTGTCCCCAAACTTTTGAACTGTAATGTAGATCCGCCCACCGGCGTCTGTGATTGATTGCAGTCAGACAGCTGTCACTCAGCGTGGAGGCGCATCTGACTGCAACCAATCATAGCCGCCGGTGGGCGGACGAAGCAGTGAATATGAAATGAGCCTAATGAGCGGCTGGCACTTTCCGAAGCAGAAGAGGCTGCGGAAGCAGTGTGACAGTCGCGACGGTTATCGGTGAGTATGAAGCAGAGAGAGAGAGAATTGAGAAAAGTTCGTGACCTGCGTTTCTGTTGACAAAAATGCATCCAAAACGCAACCAAAATGCAGTGCAAACGCACAGCTAACCTGATAAGGTGTTTTATGCCACAATTCTGGGTGTAAACACCTTAAATCACCATTCTGGTTTTTTTTGTTAGATTTACAGCACCAGTTCAATGGTAAAACAAAGTCCCCTGCTCGTGTTCTTATACTCACCCTCCAGTGTTTTCACCTTTTTTGGTGTCACTCCATCCCACAACTTCTGACTAGCAGGAAGTCAGAAGTTACGTCACAAGTGCTCAATACAGGTGTATGAGAGCAACAGCTAGGCTAGAACGAGGCTCTCATAGAGTTGTATCGAGTTGTGACAGCATGAAACACTGAAGCTGCCGGCAGGTCACAAATCTCAGAAGTGGCGGTGATGGAAGGTGAGGCGCTGGAAGGTGAGTATAAGACTGGAGGCAAGGGACTAAGGCGGGCTTTGCACATTACGACATGCTGCGATGTCAAGTGCGATAGTCCCCGCCGCCGTCGTATGTGCGATATCTTGTGATAGCTGCCGTAGCGAACATCATCGCTACGGCAGCTTCACATGCACTCACCTGTCCTGCGACGTTGCTCTGGCCGGCGATCCGCCTCCTTCCTAAGGGGGCGGGCCATGCGGCGTCACAACGACGTCACACGGCAGGCGGCCAATAGTAATGGAGGGGCGGAGATGAGCAGGATGTAAACATCCCGCCCACCTCCTACCTTCTCATAGCAGCCGGGATGCAGGTAAGGTGATGTTCCTCGCTCCTGCGGCTTTACACACAGCGATGTGTGCTGCCGCAGGAACGAGGAACAACATTGTACCTGTCGCTGCACTGGCATTATGGAAATGTCGGAGAATACACCGATGATACGATAACGACGCTTTTGCGCTCGTTCATCGTATCAAAAAGGTTTTACACACTACGACATCGCAAGTGACGCCGGATGTGCGTCACTTTTGATTTGACCCCACCGACATCGCACCTGCGATGTCGTAGTGTGCAAAGCCGCCCTTAGATTCGAAGCGCCACTCCAGCAGTGAATAGAAAAAACTCCCAAACGCTGCAGTGTTGCCTTAATGAATCAGAACCTACGATTACGTTTGGTCTGAGCATTGTTAGTGAAACAACTGATAACACACCAATTTTTACTGATACATTTCAATTCTTTGACATGCGAAACTGTATTTGATCTTTCAAATTGTATTAACTGCTGATGTATAGAAATGGATGTAAAAGGCTGATGACAGTTGATATTAAAAATACCCCCCCAAAAAAAATGTAATAATAGTAAAAAAAAAATTTTTTGGGATGAAGATGAGACAATTTTTTTATATGCTCTTGTAAGTTTAGCCAAATAGGACAATTTATTTAATATACTGTAAAAATAATTGTATGACATCTGTTTACATACATCAGTTAAAACGAATCTGTCACCTCTGAAGACATGATGTACCTGTAAATATAGAATTAATATGTAGGCAAATAGCATTACAATGCTGTGTAGCCGTCTTACGGAAAGTGCGGCTACCTGGAGAAAAAATAATAACTATTTCTTCCCAGGAGCCGCCAACTTTCAGTCATGGAGGCGTTTATGGAGCCTCCATGTCTAACTGAGGCTTAACAGTAGAAGCTTTGTCGATGAGAAATGACAACATCTCAGTCACAACCTGTGGAGAAACATACGTGATCTGACCAGCACTATAGATGATAAATCTACGTCAGCTCAATTTATACTGTGGATTTCACCCGTTACATAGAATGATATGTGTGGCAAATCCACTGCATTTCATTCAGTAGAATCTGCAGTGTTTTTTTACCGCTGTGTATTATCTGCAGTGGATAAGCTTCATGGAAAAATATTTTTATAGGTGTTGTCTGAGCCTCTAATATTGATGGTTTCACCATAGGATCAGTCATCAATATCAGATTGGTAGGGGTCAAACATCTTGTACCCCCTCCCCCATCATGTGTTAAATAACTACTGAACTCATCACCAATTTTCTAAGTAAATATATTTCTAATAGTGCTATTGACATGAATTTCTCACCAGATGTAGGTAAATAACCCATCCAATCCACACAGGAAAAGTAAACAAACCATAGATGTACATAAAGTAAGTTATGTGTAATAATAAGAAATGACACAAGGAAAAAGTATTGAACACGCTTACTGAAATATATTTAATACATCATACAAAAAACTTTGTTGGTGATGACATCTTCAAGACACCTCCTGTATGGAGAAACTAGTTGCGTGCTTGCTCAGGTGTGATTTTGGGCCAATCTCCAACACAAACACTCTTCATGTCCTGAAGGTTCCATTCTACCAGCTTTATTTTTTTTCACTGAAAACAATTGAGAGATTGTATAAGGTTTCATAGAGATCCAGTACTTTTATGGGAGTTATCATTATATAGTAACAAATGACCCATAAATTATACACATTAAGGCTGTGTGCGCACGTTGTGTTCAATTTAGCAGCGTGTAAGTCACTGCCTGTGTGTCGCAGAACGCAGCCGAAAAAGCTGCGTTTTGAGACGCATTCGGCAGAACGCAACGTGCGTACATTCCTGGAGAATTCATGCGTTCTGGATGCTTGCTCTGCCATAGTGGGAAAAGCATCCAGAACGCACATTTTTCACAGTACGGTCCCATTCGGCTCTGCAGCATCCCCATAGACTTGCAGCAGAGTCGAGTGGGACCGCACTGTCAAAAAGAGCATGGCTGCCATCGAGACAGTGCCGCGCGATCAGAATGAACTCGGATGAACTTCACCCAACTTCATTGTGATCGCGCGGCTCTGTGCGTGTGCCGCGACTTGATTTGCGGTCACACGTGAAGGACTCACCAGTGATCGCAAATCCCCTGAGTGACTGCAGTGAGCCACGCGATCAGCTGTGTTTTCACTCAGGTTACTCGCGGCCACAGCTGCAGTCCTCCTCCTGAGAGCGGTGGCCGCGAGTAACCTCAGTGACAGCACAGCTGATTGCGTGACTCACTTTAGTTGCTGCATGGAGCTCACAGGAGCGGCGGTGTTCTACTGCCGCTTCTGTCAGCTTCCGATGTAGCAGAGCTGAAAGCGTCGTGGGACCTTGCGTGAATTAGGTCGGACCTGGAGGTGTTTTTCAGGGGTTAATAAAGGGGTGAAAGAGGGTGTTTTTCCGTCTTTTATTCCAAATAAAGGATTTTTTGGATGTGTGTGTTTATTTTCTTTAACTTACAGGTTAATCATGGAAGGTATCTTGGGGAGACGCCTGCCATGATTAACTTAGGACTTAGTGCCAGCGAAGGGCTGCTGCCATTAAATCCTTATTACCCCGTTTGCCAGCGCACCAGGACAATTCGGGATGAGCCGGGAAAAGTCCCGGGACTGTCGCATCTAATGGATGCGGCAATTCCGGGCGGCTGCTGGCTAATATTGTTAGGCTGGGGCCGCCCCATAATGCGCAGCTCCCCATCCTGAGAATACCAGCCTACACCTGTGTGGATTTACCCTGGCTGGTATACAAATTGGGGGGGGACCGCACGTCATTTTTTTTTTCAATTATTTATTTATTTTTTTTACTGCTCGATATAGACACGCCCACCGGCGGCTGTGATTGATTGCAGTGAGACAGCTGTCACTCAGCGTGGGGGCGTGTCTGACTGCAACCAATCATAGGCGCCGGTGGGCGGGGGACGCAGACGCAGGGAATACATGATGGATTAATGAGCGGCCGGAATTTTCAAAAGAGGAGAAGCCGCCACAGTGTGAACGCCATGCAGCGCCGCGCCAGTGATCGTGGATCGGTGAGTATGAGAGAGGGGGTGGGAGGTAGAGACCGACATGGACAGAGAGAGAGATAGAGACATAGCGAGAGAGAGGGACCAACCGACTGACCGACCGACAGAGAGAGAGAGACGAAAAACCTGCATTTGGTATGTTAAAAAAACATGCGGATCGCAACAATAATGCAGTGCAAACGCACTGCTTAACATTTTTGGCAGTGTTTTTCTACAACAACTCATTGTTTTCAATGGGTGTAGAACGCAGCCAAAATGTCAAAAACAATTGACCTGTTGCTTCTTCAAACGCAGAGTTTTTGACAAATTTTTGACAATCAAAACGCTGCGTTTCAAAAAGCATCGTGCGCACAGATTTTGCATGATTCTCGTAGACTTTGCTGGGGAACCAGAACGCATGCAATGTGACGCTGCGGCTCAAAACGCTGCAGAAACACAAAAAAATAAGCAACGTGCGCATGAGCCCTTGTACTGAATCCAGTTTCCTTACAATATGATTGCATGTATATAATGAGCACACATGGATCGATTTATTAAGACTGGCGTAGTGCATGCCAGTCTTAACGATTGCCCTGCTGGAGTAAGATGTACCCAATTTTTTAGACGCATACAACTTAATGAATTATGTGCATCTTGCAGCTGGCATGCGCCTCTGCCATAAATGTCAGGACTGGAGTAATATTCCCGGAGTAAGCTATACCATAACTTTTAATGATTTTCCAAGGTAGGCTTTTCCATGCCCTGTCCTGTGTCCACTTTGGTGGAACTGATTGGAACTTGCATGAAAATGTCAAAGGTTACAAAACGTTTTGCACAACAGTGTGTGGCCCAAAATATTGTGACATTTGAAGATGTTTTAGAACAGAAATGTGGTGAAAACATCTTTATGAATCTGGTCCACAGTGCACAAATCATCTCTTTATAGAAAACTCTAATGTTGCCATGGTTATTACTAAGCTTCCCAGGGACCCATGGCGAAACTGTGCCACCCCCGTGCCAGCAGCCGTGCTGCTCGGATCCGGATCTGCGGTATGGCTCGAGGGACTCTACCGGACCCGGGGGTCACGCGGACACTCCGAATAAAAGGGGGACATATTTGTACGGGGGTTGTTGAAAACTGTCTGTGACGCCACACACGGTGTGTGGTGAGATGTAGCACCACTGCTGCTGTTGTGGGTCTTCCAGGGGCGATGGGCTGGCAGCTGGATGTTAACCCCTCCGTGGGCAGGTTTGGATGCCCCGGGGCCCAATGTCTCCGTGCAGGGGATGATAACGGCAGGGACTGGCGCAACCGGTCAGGCCGGGAAAGTTACTCACTCTTGAATCAATCACACAAGTCTTTTGGTAAACCAAGGTGATGGTGGCCGGCTGCCGCAGACTGGTGTATCTGGTCCCACACCCGGGCTGATGGTCACAGCCCCTTTCCTCTGCACTTTGTGTTTTCTTTTGTAGACTTCCCGATGTGTAACACAGAAGTTCACTCCTGGTCCTCTGGTTGGGAGCTGTGCCCATCAGACGCTGACCCGTGGGATCTACCGGGCCCTGGCGGATGCCCTATCCCTCTCTGTGGGTGATTGTCTACTTTTCGGGACTTAGGTTGGGACAGGACCTGGAATCCTGCCCTCAATCGGTTAATTAGCTAGGCCGTCGGTGCCGGTCCTGGCTTCAGGGTCCAAGTACCCCCTGGTGTGCACGGTTTCCGGGTCGGTTCTCCAGTGTCGGTACCGGCGGGCTACAACCCTGCCCCAGCCTACCTCGGATCTGCCAAGCCATCTTCCCGTCTCCTGCTGGCGGTAACCACCTTCTGTCACCTAGCCTTTGTGTCAGGGCTCCAACCCTGACACCTGTCAGCTTCACTTCACTCCTCTCCACTTCAACTCCAAACTTAAACTCATCTGTCTGTTTTCTGGGCTCTCCAGACCCCTAGGTGGGTGTTTTTCTTTCCGCCTGGTCCCGCCCACTGGTGTACCTGTCGTTCCCTGAGGGGGTGACTAGGGTTTCAGGTCGGCTAATTTAACCCTGTGTGGGAGCGGTGTTATGCGGGGGTCTGAACTGTGTGACTACCTGGTTTTGCCAGGGCGTCACAAAACCAGCGCAGAAAAATCTCAACAATCACTTTATTACTATTTCCACATCTCTAAACAGTTCTTCAAAGAGAGACAGTAAGTGCTCAACACAAGTCCCCATGCGTTCCACCATTGAACCTCCATCTTGCCCACACATTACAGGCTGGGAGATGTTGTTCTACTATTAGTATTACTTCGGTCCAGCATGAAGATAAAGTGTGTCTTTATAGGCATGGAAATGGTTTTGTGTCTTTAATCTTAAAGGGAACCTGTCAGGTGCAATATGTGTGATGCCCTGGCCTATCAGGTCGTCACAAGGGTGCAGTGCAATCTGCCCTTCTGCATGGTACCCACTCCTCCTTGGTTACGGGTCCTGTCACTATGGTGTTGCTACCAACAGGTGTACACAAATCCTGAGGAACACTCTGCACCACACCCACCAAACACCCATTGGGCAGCCTGAGGGGAATAGGGCCACCCAGATGGAGGGCTGGTAGAAGGAGGGCAGAAGTGTCAGTGCAGTTGTAGAGTCATAGAGTTAGAGAGTGGAGGTTGAAGGAGAGACAGCGGTGACAGTCCAGGTCACGCTGTGGAGCTGGGCTCCTGTACCCGTCCCAGGTGCCAGACGTTGGCCTGGCCAAAAAGAGCTGGAACCCCGGTAATTCAGCCCAGTAATTCACCCGACAGAAACGGAATCTTCAGGAACCATTCCCCACCCGCTCCAGAATCGGGGTACTAGCGCAACGAGGGGGATAGGACTTCCCACAACCGTCCAGAAAATCCCAAGTGTGAACCCTGAGAGCAAGCTCACCCTGCTAGCCACCCAGGTTAGCGGGACCCGAAACACTTCAAGTATAAGGGATCCACACGTAGGACACACAGTGCCAAGGGACAAGGCTTCAGGTCAACAGGCAACACCAAGAGGACACGGACCCAGCGTGCCCGTCCAAGGACTACAGAGTGCTCAAGAGTTTGGTTTACCTGGTGTCAGCGTCAGTGACCTTGGACTGTGTGAGTACACGTTACCCCCTTGCACCCGACTGGTTCCCCACGCCATCCATCACCGGACCCTGGGACACCACTCCCCTGCCCACGGAGGGGTTAACAACTTAAGCTGCCACACACCAGCGTCCCCGGGCTCCCCAAACCAACAGCGGTGGTCCCTCACGTTACCACACACCGTGGGTGGTGTCACGAACATTATCCCAAAACCACAAACAATCCCCCCTTTTATTTCCGAGGGTGTCGCGTGACGCTGCCTCGAATCCGGAGACCCCTCGAGCCACTACGGATCCGGGTCCGAGCAGCCCATCGGCTGTTGCGGGGGCGGCACATATGCACCCAGAGCAACGAGCAGTTCTGAGTGAATATTGCTAATCCCTGCCTAAGGGCCGCTATACACGCTACGACATCGCTAAAGCGATGTCGTTGGGGTCACTGAATTTATGACGCACATCCGGCCGCGTTAGTGATGTCATTGCGTATGACACCTATGAGCGATTTTGAATCGTTGGAAAAATGTTGAAAATCGCTAATCGGTGTCCTGGGGGTCCATTCCCAATTATCGTTGCAGCTGCAGGTACGATGTTGTTCGTCGTCCTGCGGCAGCACACATCGCTATGTGTGACATCGCAGAAACGAGGAACCTCACCTCACCTTACCTGCGGCCGCCGGCAATGAGGAAGGAAGGAGGTGGGCGGGATGTTACGTCCCGCTCATCTCCGCCCCTCCGCTTCTATTGGGCGGCCGCTGTGTGACGTCGCGGTGACGCTGAACGCACCTCCCCCTTGAGGGATTGTTCAGCAGTCACAGCGACGTCGCTGAACAGGTATGTGCGTGTGACACTGCCGTAGCGATAATGTTCGCTATGGCAGCGATCACCACATATCGCCTGTACGACGGGGGCGGGTGCTATCACACTCGACATCGCCAGCAAATGCTTGCGATGTCGCAGCGTGTAAAGCGGCCTTAACTGTCCCTGTATCTAGTAGCATAGATAAAAAGATCTTTGGAAAAAGTATTTCTAAAGATCGTTTATCATATGCTAATGAGGTCAGCAACTAGTAGCAAGGGCATTACTTCCCTTGGCTAGTCTGCCCAAATAGCATGGTAGCACGCCCCTGTGGGCGTACTAACATGCTAATAAATACCTCAATCTTAGGCATGTTTCAGACGTCAGTGATTCTGGTACGTTTGTGCTTTTTTTTATACGTACCAGAATCTCTGACATACGCAGACTTATTATAATGAATGGGTCTGCGCACACATCAGTGATCTTTCACTGACCGTGTCTCCATGCGGTGTACACGTGTAAGTGATTGCCGCATTGAGACATGTCCGTTTTTTTCTGGCATTACTAATGTCACACAGATCACGCAGTGGTGAGATCCAGAAAAACACTGACATTTAAAATAATAAACATTTTCAACTTACCTTTCCAGCGACACTCCCTGCATCCCTCGCTCCCTGAGGCTTCCTGGCCTGCTCATGAATATTCATGAATGCAGTCAGAGCCAACCCGGAAGTAGCTGCAGAGAGCGGTAGCCGGACGCTACAGAGCTGGAGACTGCAGCACCACGGAGTGCAGGAACGGGACAGGTGAGCATACGTACATGTGCAATCACGGATAACGGATCACGTATCGCGGATTGCACATGGACAACCCACGTGTACCGTGAATCACGGAACACGGAGGTACATGTGCGTGTTTTAAACGTAAGTGAAGAACATCTGTGTTTTTCACTGACGTGTGAAACAGGCCTTAATGGCGGCTGTGGAGACACGGGGCTTAGTGGGTGCTCTCGTCCACTAAAACCCGCCGCCTTTAGAAAGACAGCGTGGCTCAGGGCTCATCCCAACTGAACGCCGGCCTCCTTAACCGTGGGCGTAACACTACTCAGACAACACAGGGTGAGGGAACCACAATAATTAGACTTTATTGGATCCCCAAACAATTAACAGCACATAACACATAACCAGCAAAACACAAATGTAACAGGCAACAGAGTCTCTCCCTTCCGCTGGCTCTCCAGGGATTACAATGTCCGGGCCTCCTAGCTTCCAGGGCCGCTTACTCCAATCCAGCAGCACCCCGCTTTCAGCGGGCACCCACCGAGATAGGAATAGCGCCAGATTTAGGAAGCTGTGTGAGGTCTGTAAAGTCTGTAGCCAGGTGACCGGATTGTCCCAACCTGTGTGTCCTCCTTAGGTAGTCCTGGTTTGATGTTAAAATCCTGGCAGCCGGAGTCGAAATCCCTAGGCTGTGGATATGGTCTCCAACCGGGACCAGAATCCCTAGATTGAAGCCATAAGATATCCTGATCCTCTAGTCAGCTCCAAAGAGCTTAGACTGGATCCATCAGCATCCATCAACCTTCATCAACCCTGGTGGCTTAAAGAAGTCCCTTTTATAGCCATAACCTTCCCTTAGGATACACTGCGTCCTCATCGATTGGTTGGACAAGATTGCTTCTCTCATTGGATGAATTTCAAGCTGCATGGATAATGTTCATTTAAATGATGTGCATAGAAAGACTCAGTATATCTACATGGAATCGGCAAGTCACCGAATAGACAATGGCTACTAAGGTAATTACATTATCAATACACAACTACAATACAATGGTTACTGGAAATGTCTGGAGAACAATACGTCTGGCTTTCAGTGGCCAACACAATTACATTGAGTCAACAAGAGTCTTGTAAAAACAATGAGGGACTTCTCCCCCGTCTATAGACAATCTATCATGCTGTCTGGCTGGAGTTTAAGAAACTTTAACCCATGAGAGTCCATGTCGTCACATTCCTCCCCCTTCTTAATATTAGCCAGACATGATAGGCTTCCGATCATCCTTGTCCTCTTGACGGCATTGTCCTTTTTAATGGTGAGGTCAGCAACAGAGGCTTGCATCTATACACCTCCCCCTGATTACCTCCCCCAAGTTGAGCAGCCATATTGTGGACAAGCACTAAGGTGGGCTCCATGAGTTGGGCCTGCACAAATCTCCCACTATCAATCCTCCCCCAGTCAATAGCCACAGTGTGGTTAGGCTTACTCACGGTTCTTGGCTCAGAAGTGGATGATGGAGACCGGGAATGCAAACCATCCCTGGAAAAGATGTTAGAAAGATCCACATCAGGGTCCTGCTTGGCTTGGAGGTGGATGATGGCTGCTTCAAACTGACTGGATAGTCCTTGTCCTAGATCATTCTCCAAAATGACTGGTGTGAGCAGGTAATTCACAAGCCCCACTTTCACTTCCCTTTGAGTGGTATCCGAAACAACAGGCTTGGTGGGGCCATCTATGAACCCCACTTCAACTTCCTCCTGGCTAGTCCCGAAACCACAGGTGTGGGGAGGCTGTCCATAAACTCCATATGGACCTCTTCCTGGTCAGACCCCAAAGTAACTGGTGTGGGGACGGTGTCCATAAGCTCCACATCAGCCTTGCTCTGATTAGTCTCCACAATGACAGGTGTGGGGAGGCTGTTCACAATCTCCACCTCGACCTCTCCCTGGTCGGTTTTTAGGTCCAACTGCACACATGCCAGAGGGACGTCTGAGCGCTGGCCCTCAGCCAGGGAGATGGATAATTGGGAATCTGGTACAGGGTCTTCTGGAGAAACAATAACTGGGCTTACCAGAGTGATGGAAGATCCAATGTCTCGAAGTCCCTGAGCCTGTATATCACCGACCTTGACTGTCTGGATGTGGGGATGGAGGTTGGCTGGTGTACGGTGTCCGGCCTGCCGTAGGGTGTGGACTGGATAAACCACTTCCTCAGCTATTGGTGTTTCTTGGGAGTAGCATTCCTTAGGTCTCATTGGTTCATCTCGGCATATGTTGACTGGTTGGAGTGGCAGACGGGCTCCAAGCATGCGGCCTCGGTTTTGGAGACAATCTTTATCTATATGTCCATTGCGCCCACATGTATAACAGCGCCATAGATTGGGCGAGTCACAGGCCCTGTTTGTAGTCCTTTGTTTTGGCGCAGCTTTCTGCTGGGTAGTGGGACCATCCTTCTCGACCGGCTGATGTTAGCAGTACTGCAGCTGGAATCCCATAAACATATTCCAGAACATAAGCCCTCTCTTCTCTTGAGGATCTAGGCCCCAATGCATCCAACAACGCTGTGGCTTGGGCCATTTTGGACAAAGTTGATTCCCAATTGTCACTAGATCCATGATGTGGCACATAGTTTAAATCCTCTGGGTCAATATCGGCGGGATCCTCATCGTCCTCTGCATCATTCTGGGCATCCCAACGGACTAATTTCTGGATCAAGGCTGACCGAGTCTCAGCGTTCCAGTAGATAATCTTTCGCCTCTGGCACAGATCCTGTAGCATCCATTTACTGCAGCGGTTGTAACTCCTCTCTTGTCCTTGTCCCATGGCTGAGCTGGTGGGGTTGGACATGGCAGCGTCCGAAACCTGGGTGCCTCCCATATGGCCTGCTGGGTATGCTTATGTGCCTCCCTGGTTGTTGAGCCCTGGACGGTGTCTGAAAACACCAGTCCACTGCAGCTCCCCTGGGTAAACCAGGCTGAGTAGTATCCCACTGCTGCCACCAATTGTGGAGACACGGGGCTCAGTGGGTGCTCTCGTCCACTAAAACCCGCCGCCTTTAGAAAGACAGCGTGGCTCAGGGCTCATCCCAACTGAACGCCGGCCTCCTTAACCGTGGGCGTAACACTACTCAGACAACACAGGGTGAGGGAACCACAATAATTAGACTTGGATCCCCAAACAATTAACGGCACATAACACATAACCAGCAAAACACAAATGTAACAGGCAACAGAGTCTCACCCTTCCGCTGGCTCACCAGGGATTAGAATGTCCGGGCCTCCTAGCTTCCAGGGCCGCTTACTCCAATCCAGCAGCACCCCGCTTTCGGCGGGCACCCACCGAGATAGGAATAGCGCCAGATTTAGGAAGCTGTGTGAGGTCTGTAAAGTCTGTAGCCAGGTGACCGGATTGTCCCAACCTGTGTGTCCTCCTTAGGTAGTCCTGGTTTGATGTTAAAATCCTGGCAGCCGGAGTCGAAATCCCTAGGCTGTGGATATGGTATCCAACCGGGACCGGAATCCCTAGATTGAAGCCATAAGATATCCTGATCCTCTAGTCAGCTCCAAAGAGCTTAGACTGGATCCATCAGCATCCATCAACCTTCATCAACCCTGGTGGCTTAAAGAAGTCCCTTTTATAGCCATAACCTTCCCTTAGGATACACTGCGTCCTCATCGATTGGTTGGACAAAATTGCTTCTCCCAGGAAGTACGCCGCCGCCTCGAAATCACTAAGGTTGACAAATCTCCGGGCCCGGATGGCATACACCCCAGAGTACTACAGGAATTGAGTTCTGTGATAGATAGACCATTATTTTTAATCTTCTCAGATTCCTTAATAACAGGGTCGGTACCGCAGGACTGGCGCATAGCAAATGTGGTGCCAATATTCAAAAAGGGGACAAAAACTGAGCCGGGAAATTATAGGCCGGTAAGTTTAACCTCTACGGTTGGTAAAATCCTTGAGGGTTTCTTGAGAGATGCTATACTGGAGTATCTCAAGAAAAATAACCTTATGACAGAGTATCAACATGGGTTTATGAGGGATCGATCCTGTCAAACTAATTTGATCAGCTTCTATGAAGAGGTAAGTTCAAGTCTGGACCAGGGAAATGCAGTGGATGTTGTGTATATGGACTTTTCAAAAGCTTTTGATACGGTGCCACACAAAAGGTTGGTACATAAAATGAGAATAATGGGGATAGGGGAAAATATGTGTAACTGGGTTAAAAACTGGCTAAGTGATAGGAAACAAAGGGTGGTTATTAATGGTACGTACTCGGACTGGGTCTCAGTTCATAGTGGGGTACCACAGGGGTCAGTATTGGGCCCACTTCTTTTCAACATATTTATAAATGACCTTGTTGGGGGCATGCGGAGTAGAATTTCAATATTTGCAGATGATACTAAACTCTGCAGGGTAAACAATACAGAGGAGGATAATTTTATATTACAGGGAGATTTATGTAAATTGGAGGATTGGGCTGAGAAGTGGCAATTGAAGTTTAATGTAGATAAATGTAAGGTCATGCACTTGGGTAGAGGAAATAACATTTATGATTATGTACTTAATCGTAGAACACTGGGTAAAACAGACACAGAAAAAGACTTGGGTGTATTGGTGGATGGTAAACTTCACTTTAGTGGACAGTGTCAGGCAGCTGCTGCCAGGGCTAATAAAATAATGGGATGTATTAAAAGAGGTATAAGTGTTCATGAAAAAAATATAGTTCTACCTCTGTACAAGTCACTAGTGCGACCACACTTAGAATACTGTGTACAATTCTGGTCACCGATATATAAGAAGGACATAGCTGAACTGGAGAGGGTGCAGAGAAGAGCCACCAAGATTATTAGAGGAATGGGTGGGCTGCAATACCAAGACAGGTTATTAAACTTGGGGTTATTTAGTTTGGAAAAACGAAGGCTTAGGGGGGATCTAATCACAATGTATAAATATATGAGGGGACAGTACAGAGACCTTTCCAAAGATCTTTTTACACCAAGGCCTGCGACTGGAACACGGGGGCATCCACTACGTCTTGAGGAAAGAAGGTTTAATCATAATCACAGACGAGGATTCTTTACTGTACGAGCAGTGAGACTATGGAACTCTCTGCCACATGATGTTGTAATGAGTGATTCACTACTAACATTTAAGCAGAGCCTGGACGCCTTTCTTGAAAAATATAATATTACCAGTTATGTATATTAGATTTTATGACAGGGTATTGATCCAGGGAACTAGTCTGATTGCCGGATGTGGAGTCAGGAAGGAAATTTTTTCCCCATTGGAACTTGTTTGCCACATTGGGGTTTTTTTTGCCTTCCTCTGGATCAACATGTTAGGCTACAGGTTGAACTAGATGGACTTAGAGTCTCCCTTCAACCTTAAAAAACTATGACTATGACTATGAACTATGATTGGATGAATTTCAAGCTGCATGGATAATGTTCATTTAAATGATGTGCATAGAAAGACTCAGTATATCTACATGGAGTCGGCAAGTCACCGACTAGACAATGGCTACTAAGGTAATTACATTATCAATACACAACTACAATACAATGGTTACTGGAAATGTCTGGAGAACAATACGTCTGGCTTTCAGTGGCCAACACAATTACATTGAGTCAACAAGAGTCTTGTAAAAACAATGAGGGACTTCTCCCCCCGTCTATAGACAATCTATCGTGTTGTCTGGCTGGATTTTAAGAAACTTTAACCCATGAGAGTCCATGTCGTCACAGCGGCCGATGGAGGATGGATGTGCACTACGCATGATCCGGAGTCCTCAGCACTTCCGGTCATGTACACTATACCTCACTGAAGCCAGGAAGCTTACACCCGGCATCAGTTTAGTGCGCATGATTGGAAGTCTCCGGGACTCTAAATCATGCGCAGTGCGCATCTATCCTCCGCCGGCCGCCATCAAGAGTGAGGTATGTGCGGCGTCGCTGTGCATTCATTAGCATGTTAGTACACCCACAGGCACGTGCTAGCATGCTATGTGGGCCGACTAGCCAAGGGAAGTAACGCCCTTGTGACTAGTCGCTAGCCTCATTAGCATATAATAAACGATCTTTAGAAATACTATTTTTAAAGATCTCTTTATCTATGCTACTAGATATAGGGACTGTAAGGCTATGTGCACACTAGAAAATTGACTTTTCTTCAGAAAAATCCGCACCCTCTGGCAGAATACCGCACCCGCAGTAAAAACCGCGATAAAACCACATTCGCGGTTTTGCCACGATTTGCCGCAGTTTTGCCACGGTTTTATTGCAGGTTGGTTCCTGCAGTTTTTTACCATTATCTATGGCAAAAAACGCAGGTGCCTACAGAAAAGAAGTGACATGCACATTCTTTTTGCTGCAGAAATTCTGCAGCAAAACCTGTAGGGGAAAAAAGCGCAGTGTGCGAACACCATTTTTTTTTTACCATAGGTTTTGCTGGGGAATGACTGCAGAAAGGTTATGAACATTTTCTGCAGCAATTCATGCAGCAAAACAGCGGCAAATCCGCGGCAAAAACCGCAGCGTGCGCACATGGTTTTAGGCAGAAATCACGAAGGCTAGTTTCACACTTGCGTTGTGCGGCATCCGTTGTGTGACGGATGTAACGGATGTGTTGCATATAGTGGCACAACTGATGCGACGGATGCTGCAAAACAACGGAATCCGTTGTAGCTTCTTTTTCAGCAATTTACTCAGCTTACTTACTTACTGAGCATGCGCAGTTGTGTAAAAACAGATCCGTCACAGGAATCCGTCAAATGATGGATTCCGCCGGATTCTGCCACCATAGGCTTCTATTATAAAAATGACGGATGCTGACGGAATCCAACACATTGCATTTTTTTGACGCTCTGGAAAGCGCAGAAAAACGCTACATGCTGCGTTCTTTCCACCCGGCGGATGCAACGCAGCGTCGGCAGGCGGATGCAACGCAGGACCATTAGTCGCAATGCGTCATCCATACAAGTCTATGGGAAGCCGCGGAATCCGTTAACGGATTCCGCTGTTTTTCAAAACGGCGGATTGCGACTGAAGAAAAAAAAACGCAAGTGTGAAACTAGCCTAATATGTACCCAGAACTGCTCGTGGTTCTGGGTGCATGTTGGACCTGACAGATTTCTTTTAATGATTTCTTTGCAGTTTTAGCCATGAAATAAACTGCCATTCTGTCATATTACCACAAGATGGCAGCATCACCCTTGTATTTCATGTAATATGGCAGTGACCAGTTGCAGCATGTATATACAATATTATGAAGCACTTTATCTGTCAAGTGCTGCATAAATTAAAAGTCACAGTGGAAAAAGGACAGCTTTCAGAAATCACATTTCCATAAGTATAATGTGCCCTTTTCGAGTGATACTGTTTTCCGTTTGAATAACTTATATATGTCTTTCATGGCATAACCACTTCAATGATGACTTTATTTCCAGTTTGAAATGACTTAATAGATTATTTTCTCCTCTGTACCATATTAAGTTCATTTAGTGATAGGCCATGGCTTTCTGACCTTGCTGCGGTGGTTTCCTCTGAAAGCAGGAACATACATCGTGAACGCAGGAGGAAAATCGTGATCATCTGGTGCAGTTATGTAAGACACAACAAAGCTTAGAAACAGCTGCAGCAGCCCCATGTGTAATCAGCATCAGGTTGGAAAGGAAGGGGTTAATCCTGAGCTGCGGATGGAATGAAGAGAGAAGTAGATATTCCTGCATTGTAAATTATAAGTCAATGCGTTTCGGAGTGCTCAGACTCCTTCATCAGGACTATCATGTTGCCAATGTGATTGTCCTGATGAAGGAGTCATAGCGTTATGAATCGCATTGACTAATAAAATCAAATTGTTTACATAAAGGCGACAGCTTGTTCATACGCACCACATCACTAGATCCCACAGACCCCTTTTTTTTTACCATCCAGTGCCATAATCTTGGTTTTCCAAGTACTGTTGATAAATCTGGCTCTGGCAGACCAGGCTTTTTTATCACAACATCACTTGATGACGTTCATGGATGGCATGTGATTTATCCTCATTGATAATACAAAGATTACCTGGAAGTGCATATGAGTCAGTAAAACTGGTCCTACATGGAAACCTCATTTTGCCAAACACTTTTTATTGTTTATGTGTAAAAATTTTTATCTAGAGTAAATGCAGTTCTCCGGAATATGACGCTGTTGAGTCTTTGTTCCTGCGTCTGTTCCTGAAATATGGCCTCTCTTGGTTATATGCATTGCTTGTGCCAAGGGGGCATAAACCTCATGAAGATGCCGACAGAGAACTGTTGAAGGTCATGCTTACCTTGCCTTACAGGACTAGCATTACATACAGATAAAAGGAATTAAACATTATTGGAAAATAAAAGGTCCTCTGTAATTCTTGCTAGTGTGAGTGGGAGTGGACCCACTGGGCAACAGTACTGGTTCTCTGTGAAGGGGTGTGACTTAGGCGCACATCGGATTTCCACCAGAGCCTCTGGTGGTGAGGATGGACTGGGATGCTGGTAGCAACCAGGTACAACTCAGGGAGACACGGTACTGCGACAGCTGGCCCCAGTGGTCGGGGTAGGGATACAGACAGTCTCTGATGACTAGCTGCAGATGGGATGGCTGATGCAGACTGCATGGCTGGGACCAGTAAGAATGGAGGATTTGGCTGACACAGGTGCAGCATGTACGGCAAGCACAGAAGACACAGTTGGTACAGATAGGTGCAGCAGTGGGTACAGAAGGTATTAGGGGACAAACAATAAAAAAGTGTTAGTGATACAGCAATACAGCAGCAGCACAAGGGTAAGGGACCTGACAACACACAACGATTTTATAGGATAAGACCACGATGCCCAGGTACCTCACATAGGCACTTTGTAATGCCCATACCAACGTTTCCGCACTGTCCTGCTCCCCTACCCCCAGCCAGGATGTCGGCTCTCTCACCTGCCCGGACGTTCTGCGGTGGCTGTCCCGGTCCACGCTGCTGCCTCCCAGAGCCTGTCTGCATATCACAGGATTCCTGATTCTGACCAAAGGGTGTGCACACAGCCATGCCCCTTTTCTTAAAGGGCCAGCATACCCTAACCCAACGTGTCTCTCAGGTCAGCTGAGAGGCTGCAGGTACTTAAGGCACCTTTTTCCTATGGTAGGTGCCTGGGCAACGAGTTAGTTAGGTTGCTAGTTCTCAGGTTCCTTTGTACTGCTGCTGACATTGTGCTGAGTGCTGCGTCTGACATTTGTTGATATTTCAGTGCTGTGCCAGTTTGCTGATCTGCTGCTGCCACTACCATCCATGTCGGCCGGCTATCATGATACTAGCCACAGTAGTTATCCATGCCCATCACTGCTGCCACATCTATCTATCCATCCAGCCATCCATCCCGGATGGTTCCACGACTCTACCTGCTGCCAGTACCACCAGAGACTGTACTGTGTCCGTGGCACCAACTGCTGGGGTGCCGCAGATTTCTTGGGGCTGTGCTCTGCCGGGTGCTTACCAGCGTGTGTACCTGCTGCCTCCTCCAGGTGGCAGTAGTGAAGACTCGGTGGCCGGTCCAGTTCGTTCCCCAAGGCAAGTGAATGGTAGCTTCGGTCCAGTGGACCCACTAATACAGTGCTCGCCCAGTGAGCATAGCACACTTCCAGGTTAGGACTTGCTGGCCATTTAAGAATAGGTGCGTGCTCCCTAAGCGTGCTCCCAGGAGATCTGTGTGGCATGAGCAGGCCCTGGGAGCCAGTAGCAGTGACTGAAGATGCAGAAGCCATTGCTGAGTGACCAGGAGGCTCAGGGGGAGGGGGGGGAGGACAGTGCAGGGACGCCTGCAATTGCGTTACATCCTCTTTAACGCATGCTCCATCAGACCCCTCTATGAGCATTATAGTCTCTGAGGGTTAATAAAAAAAGGAAACAAATCAAAAAGAAGCAACAGAGCTAAAATAAAAATCTTTGTGTGAATCAACATATACAAAGACTGTGATGGGAGGTTACCATAAGGTTAATTTGGGCTGTCATATATGGAGTTAAAAACAAATAACAGCACAAAAATTCCACTAACAGTAAACTTCCCTGATGCTCGCAGTCACTTTAGGGCACCCCAGGGGAGTAGCATTGTGACAAAAAGCAAATTTGATTTTAAATTCGCAAATCATATGTCTGATGAAATGCCAGCAAAACTGTACCCGCTTATTTACCAGTATACAAAAGTGTAATGTAAGGTTCAACTGATTGAAAAATGTGGGGCTTATGGTATAGACAAAAAAGCATGGACATTACAACATTAAAAAATGTGCAAAGAGAATTTAAAAAAACCCATATACACTGCAACACATCTTGTCCGCAGGCGTTTGAACAGGTTAACTTCCCCTGGTAGTGAGAGCTTAATTTACACATCACTGCCAACTTGATTTGACCGGCACATTCTTGCAAGATTAAAAATGGAATAGCGTTCCTTTGTTTCCGAAGCTTAACCAAAATGTTAAAACCTGTAGAAGTGGGAATGTTTTGCTTTAAAACAGGGAGTGGACGAGATGCCACTTAAGGAATTCTCAAGAAGTAGATGAATACATTCATCATAGCAAGAGACATTTTATATTTCTATCTTGTTTCAAAAGAGAAGCGCAGTCCTCAGAACCAAATAATGTTATTCTAGTAATAATGTTTATCATTGCCGTAAGTCGGCTCCTAGAAGAGAGCATCCCAGGTCACAGCAGACATGCAAATAAACATCACGTTCTTCTGGGCACTATTCATACTGTTTAGATGAGCATGGATTAGGAAAGCTTTCACTTGGAGATGAAAAGTTATACAAAAATCCAGCTTAACATGAAAGCATTGGATGTTCTAAGAACTGTTGTGAATAAATTCAGTTAATTGGCCACATTTTTTTCCTTTTCTGTCCACTGCTTAGGAATAAGGTTGGGTGGTGGTTAGAGACTTGGAGTACGGGCCCTTATACCCGTTAGGCAAATGTCAGCTGAACCTGGGTAGGATTGGATGACAGTCTAATGGGTATGGGGGAGATGAGGATCGGGCAATTTGAATTTTAACACCCCTGACTATTTTTGTTATTTAGGATATCAACGTCTTCTAGAATTATTTGAACTGAATCTTCATGAATATGAAGGAGATAGGAGAGAGAGCTAAAAGTCGAATGAGGATTCAACCGTCTGTTATTTTATGTGTATGGCCAACCCAAGGCCTTATTCACACCTCATTATTTAGTCAAGTATTTTGATTAGTATTTGCAAGTCAAAATTAGGTTTGAAAAATCATAATGGAAAATCTCACTCTAGTGATGAGCAAGCACTAAAAAGTGTTAAGTGCTCAGTAGGTCAGATGCTCGGACGGGCTCAACTTGAGTACCAAGTATAATGGAATTCAATGGGAAACACAACTATTTTTCAGGAAGATCAATAACAGGAGCGCTAGTGAAGAGAGGAAGAGGGTGAGAGAGAGAATTAATCCCTAGGGTGGGGACTCAATTTGTCATGGGTGTGTTTCGTTCTGGGGAGACCTCTGGCAAGTCTGGGACCAGAAAGTCACAACGCCTTATTATGTGCAGGTCTACAAATTGTTTTTGAGGGAATCTACTTTTGTTTAGTACTGCAGGGGTTAAAGACACATACCATCTGATTCCATCTGACACCGATTATAGATTCTCATTTCTATGCTGTCCACTTTGGAAGGAGCCTGTCTCTGGAAGATGCTGAGGAGTAGTGACTTTTGCAGCTGTGGTATTTAGCTGCATTGGAGGAGCTTGGAGTGTTTTTCCTTTTTGTGTCTGTCTGTCCCTCTGTCTGTCTCCCTTACCATGGGTAGTATTATTGCAATGGTGAGACTCGTGTTCTTGCCAGCCTACTCACTAGCCAGGATGTGTTCAGGGCAAGCGAGGGACTAGGCACTTGACGGCGACGGGGGGAAGAACCCGTATAAGGATGTTAGGGAGCATAGGTTAGTTGAGGAAGTGAGTTGAAGGAAGTGTCCCCTTTCCCTATTGACAGGGCCTTCCTTCTATACCATTGCCATAATTTCCATAGTGTCACTCTGCACACTTAGCGTCCATACACTTTGTCATGACTCAGCAATATCAAGCACTCACAATACTTGGCCAACTACCGAGCGTGCAGGAGTACACTGATACTCAATTGGGTATCAAGCAGTGCCAAGCATGCTCGTTCATCGCTAGTTGACACCTATTCTGCGTTTTGATGTTTTCCTAATCGGACGCTCAGAAAGGCTAGACTCACGCACCGAGTATAATCAATGGCAAACTCAAACATTTTTCTGGATGACCCTAACAGAAGGGCTGGGGAGAAGGGAGAGAAGGAATGAATCCCCAAGATGGGGAAGAGAGCATATCGAGCACATGCTATACTTTTCCAAGTAACCAGCGTGCATGAGCACCCCGATGCTCGATCGAGTATTGAGCAGTGCCGAACACGCTCTCTCATCACTAGCTCACAGCTGTCATGATCCAGGCCGGCTTTTCCCTGCTGCTGGTTACACCCATCTCTGGCCTGGTCATGTCAGGGGTTAACTTCCCTTGCCTCGTTCTGGATCCCAGGACGCTATATATTGCCTCCCTACCTATGGCTCAGTGCCAGTGATATCTCTGCTTTGCAGCTTGTATACTGGTTCTGGTGAGTGTTCCTGATCTGTTCTGCCTCCCTGCTACTGTGTCCTGATGTTGACCCTCCCCCGTTCGTCTGCCTGCTCTGGTCCCTGATTTCCCTCTCCTGTCAGTTGTTTGAGTTTCCCTTTACATACCTTATCTCCCGGCTTTCGACTCGGTTCTGTTTTCTGACTTTGATATTGATCCTCCCTTTGCGGTGACCCGACTTTCCTGGCTAGACCCTGATTGTTTGACTACTCTATTGCCCCCTGGTCGTTCGCCTGTTTACTGTCTCCTGAAGTTAGTCTGCTGTACTTTAGCTGCCTGTTCGTTACAGTGTTTTTGTCTCTCCTTCACTACTCTGTTGCCACCTAGTGGGGATTACGTTGTACTACGTGTTATTAGCCTTTGTTCAATGTGACACAGCTGTTCTGTGGTTTGAGCTATTCCTGGTTTTGGCTTGGAAATGCTAATGAAATACTGAACAAAGAAACAGACGTATGAATAAGGCTTTAAATGACTTATCCACTTTCAGAGAACCCATCTTCCCTAGTTGTAGTTTTCTTTAACTCCTTCACAAACTTGGACATATACAGTGGACATATACAGTTGAAACCAGACTTTTATGTATACTATCTAAAAAGACACATCTGCATGTTTTTCTAACTATCTGACATGAAATCAGACTAAATCTTTCCCGTTTTAGGATTACCAAAATTATGTATATTTGCCAACTGCCAGAATAATGAGTCAAAAGTTTACATACACTGAGTACTATGCCTTTAAACAATATGGGACAGCCCATATGATGATGTCATGTCCTTGGAAGCTTCTGATAGGTTTATTGGCAACATCTGAGTTAATTAGAGACACACCTGTGGATGAATTTTACTGCATTCCTGAAAAATATTGCTTCTTTGTGTAGCATCATGGGAAAGTAAAAAGAAATCAGCCAAGATCTCAGGAAGAGAATTCTGGACTTGCACGAGTCTTGTTTATCCCTGGGTGCAATATCCAGATACCTGAAGGTGCCTCATGCATCTGTACAAATAATTAACTCAGTTACACCAGTTCTGTTCGTAGGAATGGGCTCAAATTCCTACCAACTATTGTAAGAAGCTTGTGGAAGGAGATCCAAAACGTTTGACCCAAGTCATACAGTTTTAGGGCAATGGTACCAAATACTAATGAAATGTATCAAATCTTTTGACTTTGCAGAAAGTAATAAAAATGCCTTAAAACATTCTCTCTCATTATTCTGGCATTTGGCAAATATAAATAATTTTGGTTCCTAATTGACCTACAGCGGGAAAGGTCTATTCTGATTTCATGTCAGATAGTGAGTAAAACATGCAGATGTGATTTTTTAGATAGTGTATGTAAACTTCTGGTCTCAATTGTAGATACATCCAAAATCGCCTCCCCCCCAGTTACCGTAGGATCTGGCGGCGAGCCAGCGGTGATTGATCCATAAATAACAGGCGTGGGTGGTCTACCCGCCCCTGCTAATCACTTAGATCGCCCTATCAAAATGTGACAGCGAGATTTAAATGGTTGCAGCCGGGATTGCGCCATTCCTCGTCACCATTGGCGGCCAGTGACGCAATTACAGGGCACCATGGTGTTGCCATGGTAGCACAGGGTCAGCTGATGACCCCTGACACTAGTCTGACTCACTTCTTGTAAGAGCCAGGGAAGCGCCGATGCTCACAGGAACATTGTAGCATTCCTCTGAACAGCACAAGCGATTGAACTGTGGAATGATAAAGTTCCCTAGGCAGACAAGTAAAATGGTAAAAAAAAGTTTTAAAAAATTTGAAAAAAACCCCTAAAAGATCAAATTGCTCGCCTTTCACCTCATTGAAAATAAAAAAAACAATAAAATATACACATATTTGGTATTGCCGGGTCAAGAAATTCCCAATCTATTAAAATCTAAAATTAATCTGCTTGGTTCACAGCGTAGCAAGAAAAAAATTCCAAATGCCAAAATTTAGTTTTTCGGTCTGTGTAGCATTGCACTAAAATTCAATAACAGGCGATCAAAATGTCGCATCTACACAAATATGGTATAATCAAAAGCTTCAGCTCAACATCCAAACAATAAACCATCACTGAGCCCCAGATCTGAAAAATGAGAACGCTACAGGTCTAGGAAAATAGCAACAAAAACTCTATTTTTTAGGGGACAAAGTTCTGATTTTTTTTTCACCACTTAGATAAAAGTAAACCCATGCATGTTTGGTATCTACGAACTCAGAGATACTTGAGAAAAAGATTGCCAATACATGAGAGATCAACCAAACTCGTACCAACATGAGGCATCACACCTACACATCAGTTTTACCACATAGTGAATGTGGTAAATAAAGCACCCCAAAAACAATCATGCAATTGTACTTTTTTTTGCATCATGACAGCATTTGGACTTTTTTTTCCTGTTTTCCGGTACACTATATAGTTAAGCTAATGATTTCATTCTAAAGTACAACTTGCCCTGCAAAAAAAACAAGTTCCTTTTTGCTATATTGACTAAAAAAAAAAAGTTATGGCTCTTGGAAGAAGGGGAGGAAAAACAAAAACGAAAAATAAAAAATCCCCGGAGTTTTAAGGGGTTAAAACTCCCCAAATCCTGTGCTTTACTTACCCTCCACAGGTCCAGCTCTAAGTCTCCACTGATGATAGTGTATTATATTGTTAGCAGCACTGAATCCATGTCCACTGTACTGCAACTAATAGCTGAGCCGAATGCCCCCCCCCCCCCCAAGTTGACGGCACAAACCACTTAGAGCCGCTGAGCTCACTGATTAGCTGCAGCGCTGTTAATGTGATGTCAGTATTGTGAAAAATAACAGACACTGGGAGAGAAATGAAGCCAGAAAACCCCTTGAAGGATTTTATGTTGTGTTGATTGTTATTTTTGGAGTTTTTGTAATGTTTAAAAAAAAATGGAATAAAATTAAAAAGTAGAATATTTTTCATCAACATTTTTCCAGCCAGGTAGGAAAGATCCATTAATGACATTTATGCAATTAAATAAAATAAAAATAAAAAGAAATAAATCTTTATTTTTATATAACGCTAACATATTCTGCAGCGCTTTACATACATCAGGAACACTGTCCCCATTGGAGCTCACAATCTAAATTCCCTATCTGTATGTCTTTGGAGTGTGGGAGGACACCGGAGTACCCGGAGGAAACCCACGCAAACACGGGGAGAACATACAAACTCCTTGCAGATCGTGTCCTTGGTGGGATTCAAACCCAGGACCCCAGCGCTGCAATTCTGTAGTGCTAACCACTGAGCCACCGTGCCGCCCCTAAATATATTTTTCTGGCATATACAATAGTCTATATCTATTTGTTATTTTTGTTTACTAACTAGCATTTAGCAGATTGTAACAAAAAGTGACTTTGTATCTGTTCTGAGTCATAATTTATTTATTCATGTTAATTAAAATACATTAATTGTAGTAATTTCCCATTATTATTCCAAGTATTATAAGTTCCATCTTCTAAATTATCCACAATTAATTTTCCTGTTTAGGTAAAGCATTTGTATAAGGGGCATATTTTTTTCTGATTCCAATTGATTCAATGGCCAATTTTTGAGTTTTATTCAGACAGAAACATTTCAAGAATTGAAGTGTCATGGGTGTGTTACGGTTGACAAACAGTCCTGTGGTCTCCAGATTTAGAAGGTCGCATTGTTTGGCTACATAAACTGCTCCCTGACATTATTTTCTTCCTGCTGTGGTGTAAATGGTTTCCTATTATTGTATGTATTTTCTCAGCTTGGGGTTAATCCCTTTCCTTTTAGGACTCTGTAGATATCCTCACCTTTCAGCTGTTAATCAGCATCACTTCCCGTTGTGTCTTTAAATACCCACATTTCCCTTTGGTGTTTGCTGGTGATAGTTATATTCCTATACAGGCATATTGGATGCAAGCAGTCGGCTTGTATTCATCTGAAGAAATGTTGTGTTTTCCTGTTCCTCTCCTTGAGTCTTCTTGCAGATAAGTTGTTTGTTTACTTCCCCTGTTTTGTGCTCTCTGTGTCGTCTTTAGAGCTTAGTGGGGTTGAATAAGCTCTCATCCCATCCGTTCCCTACCTAGGGGCAAGTTCAGGGTCAGCCAGGGTCAAGTATCCTGCTCAGTGCTAGGTGTGGAACAGGGGCCAGCGGAAGGTTTGGTCGGGGGTCATAATTTCTCCCTTCCTTAGGCACAGAGTTTCCCTTCCCTTTCGCCGTATGGTACTTCCCCATACCAAGTGTTACATTATCACCAGCTATGTAAAAAAAACAAAACAAAATCCTGGACCCAACTGGTCCCTGTACAGACTAGAAGGACCTCAGTTGCACAACGCAAAACAGCACCTCAGATCTAACTCCGAAAAAGGTAATTGAGGGGTTTCTCATACCTCCTGAAGGACCAGAGGGCAGGCTGTAATGCAGTGCCAACAAGGGGAGAGGAAGGTTTGCAGTAAGATAAAAAAAATCCAGAGTGAGAAAAGTAAAGCACATTCATATAAGGTAGACAGGGAAAGCTAAAGAGAGGTACAAATAAGTGGCTAAAAACAAACTCCCAGAAACCTAAAACATGTGAGAGGAAAAGTTGCTGGGAAGGAAAACAAACCGACTCACTACAGAAATAAAATTGATGGTTACCCAATAAGATAAACTCCTTAGCTAAAGGGCTGGAATTCCCAAACACAAGTCCACCTAGATGTATAGCCAATAAGGAAGTGCAGTGAAAGGTGAACATATAAAACCCAACCCAGAATGTGATAGGGCAGACCAAAATGGAAAAATGAGAAACACCCGGAGAGAAGTGAACCAAGAAGGATCAACAAAAGCAATTGGAACCATCAGCATTTGAACAGGGAAGAAAAGGCAATAGCTCAGCACACAGAGGAACCGACCATGCAGCAACAGGTCACCAGATCGACTTCCCAAACCGAGCCATTACTGCAACAACCTCTATTGATGAGGTTAGGCAACATGGGACTGTCATGGGAGATCTGATAGAGACTTCAGGTAGTTTAATTAATGATGAGACATTTTCCCTGATCTTCCTTATCTGATTTTGAGAGGAATGTGTTAGAGTCATAGCCCTGGAGTGCACCTGAATTCCAAGAAGGCAAGAGATTGAAAGGGAATTAGAACTTATTTTTCAAAATGAATAAAACAAACCATGTGTAGAAGGGAAGTGTTTGCACATAACATAAATATACATATATTGTGTGTGTGTATATATATATATATATATATATATATATATATATATATATATATACGGTGCCTACAAGTAGTATTCAACCCCCTGCAGATTTAGTAGGTTTGATAAGATGCAAATAAGTTAGAGCCTGCAAACTTCAAACAAGAACAGGATTTATTAACAGATGCATAAATCTCACAAACCGACAAGATATGTTGCTCAGTTAATTTTTAATACATTTTCAACATAAAAGTGTGGGTCAATTATTATTCAACCCCTAGGTTTAATATTTTGTGGAATAACCCTTGTTTGCAATTACAGCTAATAATCGTCTTTTATAAGACCTGATCAGGCTGGCACAGGTCTCTGGAGTTATCTTGGCCCACTCCTCCATGCAGATTTTCTCCAAGTTATCTAGGTTCTTTGGGTGTCTCATGTGGACTTTAATCTTGAGCTCCTTCCACAGGTTTTCAATTGGGTTAAGGTCAGGAGACTGAATAGGCCACTGCAACACCTTGATTTTTTCCCTCTTGAACCAGTCCTTGGTTTTCTTGGCTGTGTGCTTTGGGTCGTTGTCTTGTTGGAAGATGAAATGACGACCCATTTTAAGATCCTTGATGGAGGAACGGAGGTTCTTAGCCAAAATCTCCAGGTAGGCCGTGCTATCCATCTTCCCATTGATGCGGACCAGATGGCCAGGCCCCTTGGCTGAGAAACAGCCCCACAGCATGATGCTGCCACCACCATGCTTGACTGTAGGGATGGTATTCTTGGGGTCGTATGCAATGCCATCCAGTCTCCAAACGTCACGTGTATGGTTGGCACCAAAGATCTCGATCTTGGTCTCATTAGACCAGAGAACCTTGAACCAGTCTGTCTCAGAGTCCTCCAAGTGATCATGAGCAAACTGTAGACAAGCCTTGACATGACGCTTTGAAAGTAAAGGTACCTTACGGGCTCGTCTGGAACGGAGACCATTGCGGTGGAATACGTTACTTATGGTATTGACTGAAACCAATGTCCCCACTGCCATGAGATCTTCCCGGAGCTCCTTCCTTGTTGTCCTTGGGTTAGCCTTGACTCTTCGGACAAGCCTGGCCTCGGCACGGGAGGAAACTTTCAAAGGCTGTCCAGGCCGTGGAAGGCTAACAGTAGTTCCATAAGACTTCCACTTCCGGATGATGCTCCCAACAGTGGAGACAGGTAGGCCCAACTCCTTGGAAAGGATTTTGTACCCCTTGCCAGCCTTGTGACCCTCCACGATCTTGTCTCTGATGGCCTTGGAATGCTCCTTTGTCTTTCCCATGTTGACCATGTATGAGTGCTGTTCACAAGTTTGGGGAGGGTCTTAATTAGTCAGAAAAGGCTGGAAAAAGAGATAATCCAAACATGTGAAGCTCATTGTTCTTTGTGCCTGAAATACTTCTTAATACTTTAGGGGAACCAAACAGAATTCTGGTGGTTTGAGGGGTTGAATAATAAATGACCCTCTGAATAAACTTTTCTCAATTTAAAAAAAAAAAATAAAAAAGAAATAACATTCTTTTTTGCTGCAGTGCATTTCACACTTCCAGGCTGGTCTACAGTCCAAATGTCACAATGCCAAGTTAATTCCGAATGTGTAAACCTGCTAAATCTGCAGGGGGTTGAAAACTACTTGTAGGCACTGTATATATATAAAATGTACAGTATATATATGCAGTGGGGAGGGCAGACCATGTGTTTAAATTTATGTTTTTAAGCCTGAGGAGTCTTCAACACCTGGCAATGCAGGAGTCTTCAACACCTGGCAATGCACACACCTCCATTACTTCACACTTTTCAGCCAATGATAGGGGGAACTGAAACTTGGTAACAGGCCAAACATAAGCCAAACAGACTTCATGTGAGCCCTATTTTCTTCCCTCTTTGTTGTTGGTCCAACATGCAGCATGGATGAGTATTGATCCATATAGATAGTGTTAGTGTTGGGTGGGCTGTAATGTTGTGAGTGTTTTAGCCAGTATGGGCGGTATATTATTAGATAATTGTAGATTTAATGGTGTATTTTTGAAAGTATTATTTACTGGTGTTTTCCTGTATTGTAATTGCGCAAAATTTAGTATATGCTTTTCAGATTGATTCATATATGTATTGACATGTGCTAGTATTATATTGTGTATTAGGCATAGTCTTGTTAGTGAATAAACTTGTTATATTTTATTATAACAAAGTGTCTTGAGTCTACACGTGTGTGGAATACATCAGATAGATTGGGAAAAGTAGCAGAAGTAAAGTAAAAGTAACAGAGAAAGTATACCCTCGTATATCCTTTGGGTAGGAAGAAGCAAATAAATAAGTTATTGTATTCTCGATTTTTTTTCTCCTTTTACACCATGCAGTTGAAGAAACTCCAGTAAATGTTTGAGATGACAATTCCAAAGGACTTCAGAGACGACTCTGACCAGCCAGTTGTGATGCACATACTGGAGTCCCCCTGCTGTCTGCCCCCCTCTCCCAGCGGGGAAATTGGTTCTCTCACCTGCCCGGTCGTCCTGCGTTGGCTGCCCCATCCTCGGTTCAGCTTTCTGTTTAAAGAGTATTTTAAGCTATAAGGCTTTTTTAGCTGAATTAGTGAGAGCAAGGGTTCTAGAAAATAGTTGGTATCGAGAGCCAAAGTAGGTTATAAAAAGAATTAGGGACAGACTTTTTCTTATCCAAGAAATCTTAAAGGGAATTGCTAGGCATGGCATCTTCAATATCACTGTCAAGTTGACATTACCAAATTCTTACACTCATGCTACAGGTACTGATGCTGAAGTTGACTTAGTTATTGTGGATGAAGAGGAGTCGCTTTATTTAAGGGTGAGTCTACCTTCCTGTACTTTGGATGCTTAAGAAGAATAGAGTCTTTGGTAGAAAATATGGACCTATTTGCAAGTTATGCCAAAGCTATATTCACAGTGCAAAGGTCCTCTTGTTCTGCAGAAAATGCAGAATGTTAGGGAGTAAATGGCTTTATATTTTGCATCAATATCTAATTCTAATTCAATATTTAATTTGGATGTTTCCAATTTGCTTGTAAGAACTAAGTTAGAGCCAGGGAGTCTGGAAAAATTGGCATTCCTATTTAGGGAAATAGAATAGTCTCCTTTTTTGGTTTGTCTTCTCTGGTGCCATCCAATTCCATTCTGCGCTTAATATTATTTTTTTTTTTCACGATGATATTTTACCTTTATAGAGAAAGAAAAGGTCAGCTGACAAATCTTCATTAGAGCAATCTGAAATTAGCTCACTCTCTGAAACAGATTGTATTAACGTTACAAAGTCCAGAGAAGAAAATTCAGGGCTTGATCTGTGATCATTACATTTCATTGACAAATAAGAAAACTCACTAAATGTTTTTGATTTTTAAACCAGTGAAAGAATTGTCTATCCTCATTTTGTATAGGAGACAATTTCTTCAGCATAATTACCGTACATAAGAGACAAACAGTCTCGACTAATAGCCACACTAAATCTAAACCTCCCTCTCCCGGCTCAAAGACTTCTCCCGAGCTGCACCAATCCACTGGAATGCTCTACTCCAAGAAACTAGGAGGATCCACAACGTGCACAGCTTCAGACGCTCCTTAAAAACATCTTTTTAGGGTGATCTGACACCCTCCCTAATCGAAGTACATTCATATATATCCCCTACAATATTTTTTAGAACATAATTCTCCCTCAAACTCCACCGCACCCAAATGCATTACTAAAATTGGCTGATGACTGGCTCATGCAGCCTTTATCTATCCCCTATTTTTTCAAGATGGCTGGACCGTCATCGTAAATAACCACTTGAACTTGTCACCCCCACCTCAACCCATTCTGAATTGTAAGCTCTTACGAGCAGGTTTGTTTTTATTTGTGCTTCATTTAATTCATTTATTGAATCGTCTATAGCTGTTAGTTATATTTGTTTGTATATTAACCTCTGAATTCTTAATTATAAAGTGCTGCAGAATATGCTGGCGCTATAGAAATAAAGATTATTATAATAATAATAATTATTATTATTATTATTATTACAGTCATGGCTGAAAGTGTTGGCACCCTTGAAATTGTTCCAAAAAATGAAGTATTTCTCCAGGAAAAGAATTGCAATTACACATGTTTTGTTATACACATGTTTATTTCCTTTGTGTGTATTGGAACAACACAAAAAAATAGAGAAAAAAGACTATTTGGACATAATTTTCACATAAAACCCTAAAAATAGCCTAGACAAAATTGTTGCCAAATTTCCAAAATTGTGGGTAAATAACTTTGTTTCAAGCATGTGATGCTCGTTTAAACTCAACTATAACAAGTGGCAATATGGGCAATATGAAAATCATGCCTTAAACCACATAAAAATGGGAGAAATTGACACAATCTTTGCATTATATATCTGTGTGTGCCACATTAAGCATGGAGAATAGAAAAAGAACTGTCTGAGGACTTGAGAACCAAAATTGTTGAAGAATACCCACAATCTCAAGGTTACAAGTCCATCTCCAAAGATCTTGATGTTCTTTTGTCCACAGTGTGTACCATAATCAAGATGTTTACAACCCATGGCACTGTAGAGAATCTATCTGGACGTGGAAAATTCATGAAAGGCTGCAATGCAGGATTGCCCACATGGTGCATAAGCAGCCCCAATCAAGATCCAAAGAAACACAAGCTGTCCTGCTGGATGAAGAGTGCATCAGTGTCAGTACAAACTATCCGTACACATTTGAATTAAATGAAAGGCTATGGTAGGAGACACAGGAGGACCCCACTGCTGACATAAAAAAGCTAGACTGCAGTTTGCCAAAGTGTATGTGAGTAAGCCAAAATCCTCCTGGGAAAACATCTTGTGGACAAATGAGACCAAGAAAGAGCTTTTTGGTAAAGCACATCATTCTACTGTATACCGAAAATGGAATGAGACCTATAAAGAAAAGAAAACAGTACCTGTGTTATGGACAAGATTATGAATTATTATAAGTATATAAGAGTTACATGGAGATATCCATAAAGAACAGGATTTAAGATGGTGTTTGAACTGTACCCCACATATCTCTTGGCATAAGACTCAGACAGACAGTCTGGGCTATTCTTGTGACCAGTGAATCATGCTGACATTGCTTAATATAAATGAGGAACCAAGCACATTACAGTAAATTGTATATCACAGAATAAGCTGTTCTACTTTATCCAATAGGAGATGTGTTACGTATTCTTGGCACCTGGCCAATAAGATTATATATATCCGTACAACTTCCGTATTAAAGTCAGTCTTACTTTCTATTCATATCTGAGTATGTCTCTGGTGTGTGTGAAAGATAGTTGTTATTAGTGATGGGAAATCTAGTTCATTTTGGTGATTAGTTCACCATGAACTAGTTCACTGAAAAGATTAGTTCAAAAGATTAGCTCATTTAGTTCATTTAGTTCAGTATTTCTCTCCACCCTATCCTGTGAGGAGCTGACAGGAAATGCATCATGTGACCTGTGAACTAAATGAACTATATGAGCTGCTGAACTAAATGTTCTACTGAGAATGAATCAGGACGACCTAGTTCAGTCTGATGCATCTCACTGAGCCCAGCAGCGCCCCCTGTGTAGAGTGTAGAGTACTGACCCATAATGAATGTGTATGAGGGAGCTGAGAAGCAGTTCAGCAGCCACCATTTTGAGAACAGAACATGAGCCAGTGGTAAAGATTTTAGCAAGACTGATCTAGGCTACAGGAGGGTGATCCTCTACAGGAGGCTGATCCTCTACAGGAGGGTGATCCTCTACAGGAGGCTGATCCTCTACAGGAGGGTGATCCTCTACAGGAGGCTGATCCTCTACAGGAGGCTGATCCTCTACAGGAGGGTGATCCTCTACAGGAGGCTGATCCTCTACAGGAGGGTGATCCTATCACACAGACGGGTGAGGGGCATGAACCACACACAGAAACACTCTCTCCCATACACACATATGAGCTGTGTCTGTCTACTGTGCAATTTCAGTTTTTATTAATATT
Organism: Anomaloglossus baeobatrachus; assembly: GCF_048569485.1. NCBI lineage: Eukaryota > Metazoa > Chordata > Amphibia > Anura > Aromobatidae > Anomaloglossus > Anomaloglossus baeobatrachus. The sequence goes on along the minus strand of NC_134356.1, from coordinate 504,928,317 downwards.
ATTATTACTATTATATTTGTATTTGATGTGTGCTAGTGTTTTACTACCTTCTTTTCCAGCATCAGGGGCTATAAAGAGCCAGTGTGAGAGCAGGAGCCTCCTGGAGCTGTAGAGGATCACTCTGTCTCCTCAGTAGTTCATTTAGTTCAGTATTTCTCTCCTGAGGAGCTGACAGGAAATGCATCATGTGACCTGTGAACTAAATGAACTATATGAGCTGCTGAACTAAATGTTCTACTGAGAATGACTCAGGACAGTCTAGTTCAATCTGATGCATCTCACTGAGCCCAGCAGCGCCCCATGTGGTAGTGTAGAGTACTGACCCATAATGAATGTGTATGAGGGAGCTGAGGAGCAGTTCAGCATTCACCATTTTGAGAACAGAACAGGAGCCAGTGGTAAAGATTTTAACAAGACTGATCTTCTAGACTACAGGAGGCTGATCCTATACAGGAGGCTGATCCTCTACAGGAGGCTGATCCTATCACACAGACAGGTGAGGGGCATGAACCACACACAGAAAAACTCTCTCTCATACACACATATGAGCTGTGTCTGTCTACTGTGCAATTTCAGTTTTTATTAATATTATTATTACTATTATATTTGTATTTGATGTGTGCTAGTGTTTTACTACCTTCAAGTGTGAGAGCAGGGAGCCTCCTGGAGCTGTAGAGGATCACTCTGTCTCCTCACACTGCTGTTTAGTTCATAATGAACTAATCTCTGTCAGGATGGTGAACTAGATGAACTAGTTCACTCTGAAGATTAGTTCATTTTGAACTACTCACTCACGAACTACCCATCACTAGTGGTTATGCATGCTACCACGAGTGACTCATAATTTGGACTGCAGACAGTTTAAGAGGGATGCATGATTAGATTGCATCAACCTAAATTATGGCCTTATCATTTGGCGCCCAACGAACCTTAGGACGGAGCTCTGGATGGCGGACGGCCGTGCTGACACCTTCAGTCGAAAGGCAACTACGCGAGAGGTTGAGAATTGCGCAACTCCAGCTGTCCCAGTCTAGACACCTAATGACCGCCATCTCGCATGAGATAAGCCGTCCTAAGAGATCTCACACCAAGGTGGTCAGGTTCACCTTAAGCTGTCTGTAATTTATGTAATGTAATTGTAAATCACATGAAATGTAATGTGGTTTGAGGTTTTGTCTGCTCGTTGGAGAAAAGCAGAAGTACTATGTTTTAATTTTCTCTGACTTAACTGTAGGGGAAAATGATGAAGTTGTTATATACGCTGGATATATGAATATATATGGTTATATCTGCAGGTGAGATCAGCCACCTGGATGGTGTATATAGTGTCCTTATTGTTATGTCATTGTGTTGACCTGTGTCTACCTGTTGAGATGTCTGTCTATTTGCAGCAGGTGGAGTACTTGCTGGTTACAAGAACCGTGAAGTTCTGTGTGCTTTGTTCGTACTTACTGGTTTATGCAAAAAGAGGAAGTGGTGTCACTTTGATCACTTTGATATATTGAAGCTGTTTATTCTATGAGAAAAGGAGCAATGTACTTTGAAGTATGCTGTTTGAGTATAGTGTATATGTCACGCTCCCCGGGTCCCCTGCTCCGCTCCCCGGCTCACCTGCCACGCTCCACGCTCTCCAGACTCCATTGCCCGCGCTTCCCAGGCCTCCTGGTCCCCGCTCCCGGCGCCCGTCGGCTTCCCAGCCCCAGCCCGGCTCTGCTGCTTCCTCCTCACAGCTTCCTGCTCTGGCTTCTGGCACCCGGGCCGCGCGCATGCGCATTAAGGCGCGCGCGCGGTCACTGACCCTTTCTTAAAGGGCCAGCGTCCACTGACAGGAAATGAAGCACACAGGTACAGGGTATAAAGGGGATTAGTGTCCAAGTGGGCGGGGCCTGTTCTTCGTGTTTCCCAAGCTAGGAGTCAGGTCTCCTTGTGTTTCTGTGAGATACTTACCTCTCTCTCTTCTAGAGCCGATCCTGCCTTGCCATCCGGTCCTGCCGAATCCCGAACCCCGTACGCTGCCTATCTGCCATCCTGACAGTCCGTACCATCTCTGATCCCTGCGGTGACCCGTCATCTCGCTCCAACGGTTCCGGACCCCGCCTGACATCATCCCGGCTTCCGAATCTGAGCTCCGTCACCCGGACTACCATCAGTGACTCCGTGGTCCCAGGGACTTCTCCATTGTGCTCTTGTGCCCGGACTGTCCTGCTACCTATAGTGCTCCGGCTACCGGACCCCTTGCCATCATCGGGGAGTTCGGCCCAGTGGATCCACCTCCTGGGTCTGCCCGTCCACCTGGCCCTAACAGTAAGAACAGGCCATGGATCCCGCCGAAGCACTAGCGGCCTTGCATGAGGAACTCCAACGCCAGCGTGAGACTCAGACCCGCATGCTGAACTTTATGACTTCCGTGGACGCCCGCTTGAACACGCTACAAGCATCGGTCACATCTTCAGCGTCTCGGGCCTCCACTAGACAATCCACGGCCCCTGCTCCCGTGGCAGCCTCCTCGGATGCTTCCAGGCTTTGTTTGGCCTCACCACCCCGATACGCCGGAGATCCCAAGACCTGCAGGGGATTTATAAACCAATGCTCCCTCCATTTCACGCAGCTGCCGCATTTGTTTGCCTCCGACCAAGCCAAGGTCGCCTTCATAATGTCTCATCTAGAGGGCGAGGCACTGGCGTGGATGAACCCCTTGTGGGAGAAGGAGGACCCTATGACCAAGAACCTCCAGGAGTTCCTGCAGGCATTTCGTGGCACCTTTGACGAGCCCGGACGCGCCTCCGCGTCTGCCTCATCTCTTCTCCGGTTACGTCAGGGAACTCAGACGGTGGGTCAATACGCCATCCGTTTTCGCACCTTGGCTTCGGAACTCGGGTGGAACAACAAGGCCCTAACCGCCGCCTTCTGGGAAGGACTCTCGGGTCGAATCAAAGATGAGCTGGCTGGTCGTGACGTACCGTCCACCCTGGATGCCCTGATTACCCTAGCGACTCGAGTGGACATTCGCTTTCAGGAGCGATCCAAAGAGGTGTCCCGTGAGAGACGCCCGGTACGGCATTCCTCTCCTCCGCAGAAGCCCACCGTACTCCAGTCAACGGCATCTGGTGTCTCCGTCCATGAGCCCATGCAGATCGACCGTGTGCGGCAGTCTGAACAACGTCGAGCAGAGCGGCTCGCCAAGGGTCTCTGCTTCTACTGCGGAGAGGGCACACACCTGCTACGCTCCTGTCCAGAGAGCCCGGGAAACTCCAAAGCCTAGGGTTGGTAGGAGAGGCCACCCTAGGTGCTGGGACTCTCTCAGACCTGGTCACATGGACTGTGCAAGTGACAACGGGAGAGACGCGGTTCACGGCTGAGGCGTACCTCGATTCTGGGGCAGCAGGCAATTTCATCCAGCAGGCCACGGTGGACAAGTACCAGGTGCCTGTTACTCCACTCGACAAACCCCTCGTGATAGCCTCTGTGGATGGGAGACCCCTCTCTGACACCATCACCAGGCCGGTCGAACTGCGTATCGGTGCTCTGCACACCGAGAACATCGCTCTCTACGTCCTCCCACACATGTCACATCAAATCCTGCTGGGACTTCCCTGGTTACGGACACACGAACCATCAGTCAGCTGGGGCACTGGTGAAATCACCCGATGGGGCTCTTCTTGCCATGCGAACTGTCTGAAGACCATACAACCCATCCGGCGACCTCCGGTTCCAGAGTCCCTACCGGGACTGCCCTCGGCCTATTGGTCCTTCGCGGACGTCTTTGATAAAAAGGAGTCAGAGGTGCTTCCGCCACATCGTCCTTACGATTGTGCCATTGACCTGCTCCCGGGAACTACACCACCTCGAGGACGGATATATCCACTGTCTCCAGCCGAAACAAGGGCCATGTCTACGTACATCACAGAGAGCCTGGCAAGGGGATTCATTCGGAGATCCTCCTCTCCTGCTGGAGCCGGCTTCTTCTTCGTTAAGAAGAAAGAGGGCGACTTACGCCCATGCATAGACTACCGGGGATTGAACCAAATCACCGTGAAAAACAAGTACCCCCTGCCGCTCATCCCCGAATTGTTTGATCGGCTTAGAGGAGCTCGTGTGTTCACCAAGTTGGATCTTCGGGGTGCCTACAACCTGGTCCGTATCCGCTCGGGGGACGAATGGAAGACCGCGTTCAATACTCGCGATGGGCACTATGAATACTGCGTGATGCCCTTCGGCCTGTGTAACGCACCAGCAGTCTTCCAAGAATTAGTGAACGACGTTTTCCGGGACCTACTCTACGTCTGTGTGGTGGTGTATCTGGATGATATCCTTGTCTTCTCTCCGAACCTCCAGACCCACAGAGAGAACGTGCAACTGGTTCTACAAAGACTGAGAGAAAATCGTCTGTACGCCAAGTACGAGAAGTGCGTCTTTGAGCAGTCTTCTCTCCCCTTCCTGGGTTACCTCATCACCGATACCGGACTGCAGATGGATCCAAAGAAGGTCTCTTCCATTCTCAACTGGCCTCCTCCTTCTGGACTGAAGGCAATCCAACGCTTTCTGGGATTCGCCAACTATTACCGCCAGTTCATCCCTCACTTCTCTGCTCTGACTGCTCCTCTCTCCGCCTTGACCAAGAAGGGGGCTAATCCAAAGGACTGGTCACCTGCGGCCGACGCCGCGTTTGGCTCTCTGAAGCAGGCATTTGCCTCCTCTCCTGTACACCACCGTCCGGAGTTAAACCGCCAGTTCACCTTGGAGGTGGATGCCTCCTCCTCGGGAGCCGGAGCAGTGCTCATGCAGAAGTCCTCCTCCGGGAAGATGGTTACTTGCGGTTTCTACTCCAAGAGCTTCTCAGCGCCTGAACGCAACTACACCATCGGTGACCGAGAGCTATTGGCAGTCAAACTGGCTCTGGAGGAATGGCGCTATCTTCTGGAAGGAGCTGTGTACCCCGTTATTATTTACACGGACCACAAGAACCTGGAATACCTGCGGTCTGCTCAGCGACTGAACCCACGGCAAGCCAGGTGGTCCTTGTTCTTTGCCAGATTCGATTTCCAGCTCCATTTCCGACCCACGGACAAGAATGTACGCGCTGATGCCTTGTCCAGGTCTTTCATGCCCAAGGAGCAGGAGGAGGAGACATCCCAACCCATCATCTGTCCTAGTAAAATCATTCCGGTGGCTCCTGTCACCCTGGCCCAGATACCGCCCGGGAAGACCTATGTCTCTGAGACTGACAGGCAAAAAGTGTTACACTGGGGCCATGCCTCGAAAATAGCCGGTCATGCTGGTCAGAAGAGAACATGGAGTACGATTGTACGTCATTACTGGTGGCCATCCCTTCGCACGGACGTCGCCTCTTTTGTCTCTGCCTGCTCCTCTTGTGCCAGGAACAAGACGCCCAAACACCTGCCATATGGCCGTCTTCTGCCTCTGCCTATACCCTCAGTTCCGTGGCAACACATTGCGATGGACTTTATTACGGACTTGCCATTGTCCTCCGGACACACAGTCATATGGGTCGTGGTGGATCGGTTCTCCAAAATGGCTCATTTCGTCCCTATGGCTGGACTGCCCTCTGCCCAGGAACTCGCGGACGCCTATATACATCACATCTTCCGCTTGCATGGCTTTCCATCACACATTGTGTCCGACAGAGGAACTCAGTTCACCTCCCGCTTCTGGAGGGCTCTCTGCAAACATCTGGGAGTGACTCTGGACTTTTCTTCAGCCTACCATCCTCAGTCGAACGGCCAAGTGGAACGGGTCAATCAGATATTGACCTCCTTCTTACGTCACTACGTCAACGCCCATCATGACGATTGGTCCACGCTTCTTCCTTGGGCTGAATTCTCCCATAATCACCACGTCAGTGAGTCCTCCTCCAGCTCTCCCTTCCATGTCGTTTACGGACTGCAGCCTACCGTCCCATTGCCTGTATCCTCTTCCTCGGATATCCCTGCTGCTGATGCTGTAGCCCGTGACTTCACAACCATTTGGGACTCAGTTAAGGCGTCCCTTGCACGTGCCTCCCTGCGGATGAAGAGACACGCAGACAAGAGGCGTCTGGATCCTCCGTGTTTCTCTCCAGGAGATCTCGTCTGGCTTGCTTCCAAGTACGTCCGATTGAAGCTACCATCATACAAGATGGGCCCTCGCTACATCGGGCCGTTTAAAGTCCTCAGCAAAATAAATGAGGTCTCCTACAAGCTGCAGCTCCCGGCCACGATGAGAATACCAAACTCCTTCCACGTCTCCCTGCTCAAGCCGGTTGTCCTTGGTCCCTTCTCCGCTGCTGCCAGTTCGGCTCCTCCTCCTATTGCCGATGACGACATCTATGCGGTAAGGGATATCGTGGCCATGAAGACCGTACGGGGTCGACAGTTCTTCCTGGTGGACTGGGCAGGGTATGGTCCTGAGGATAGGTCCTGGGAGCCCCGGGAGAATGTGGGCACTCCTCTGATCCGTGCCTTCCTGTCCCGGTTGCGGGGAGGGGGGCGTGGGGGGGGGGGTACTGTCACGCTCCCCAGGTCCCCTGCTCCGCTCCCCGGCTCACCTGCCACGCTACCCGCTCTCCAGACTCCATTGCCCGCGCTTCCCAGGCCTCCTGGTCCCCGCTCCCGGCGCCCGTCGGCTTCCCAGCCCCAGCCCGGCTCTGCTGCTTCCTCCTCACAGCTCCCTGCTCTGGCTTCTGGCACCCGGGCCGCGCGCATGCGCATTAGGGCGCGCGCGCGGTCACTGACCCTTTCTTAAAGGGCCAGCGTCCACTGACAGGAAATGAAGCACACAGGTACAGGGTATAAAGGGGATTAGTGTCCAAGTGGGCGGGGCCTGTTCTTCGTGTTTCCCAAGCTAGGAGTCAGGTCTCCTTGTGTTTCTGTGAGATACTTACCTCTCTCTCTTCTAGAGCCGATCCTGCCTTGCCATCCGGTCCTGCCGAATCCCGAACCCCGTACGCTGCCTATCTGCCATCCTGACAGTCCGTACCATCTCTGATCCCTGCGGTGACCCGTCATCTCGCTCCAACGGTTCCGGACCCCGCCTGACATCATCCCGGCTTCCGAACCTGAGCTCCGTCACCCGGACTACCATCAGTGACTCCGTGGTCCCAGGGACTTCTCCATTGTGCTCTTGTGCCCGGACTGTCCTGCTACCTATAGTGCTCCGGCTACCGGACCCCTTGCCATCATCGGGGAGTTCGGCCCAGTGGATCCACCTCCTGGGTCTGCCCGTCCACCTGGCCCTAACAGTATACACGGGTGTGTAACGTGTCCGGTTGATAGTCAGTAATTGATAAGACTGAAGGCTAGGTACAGAGTTACGGTAAGCGCCCTGACTGTATCCTAGTGCGTCTTCCACAGAGAGGAGACGATAGGGGGATTGGTTTTGGCCGGTACAGTGTCATGGTGAGACCCTGACTGTATTTGATGTTCTCCGCGATCCTAGGTAGGAGGAACATTGGCAGAATCCCGTGACTTTGGTTTTAAACAGTATTATTGATGTTCTGGACGGACCGTTCGAAGAAGGTGTATATAGTGTGAACAGAGGTTACTAGTACATGAAGTAAGAGATAGTGAGGGTGAATTTAGTATCTATCACCCTCGTGACACTACTTCCTGGTAGGACAACCCGTTTGTGTTGTGGTTTGTGGACTGAGGTAGAAATTCTGTGTATTCTGTGGATGTGTATAGTCGCTGGTCTAGGAGAGAAAGTGGCTAGCTCAGTCGGTAGAGCATCAGACATCCAGGTTGACGTGTTAGTTTTAAGTCGTGTACCCTTGAAGCATGGGGTCTAATCAGTCCACACCTGTCAAGTTAACAGCAGAAGAATTAGTAAGCGAGCAAAAAGGTAAAAAGTATGTTAAAAATGATGAAGTCGCTCTTGAAGATGGCAGGAATCACTGCAAAGAAAGGGAGATTAGAGGAGCAAGAATGGAAAGATGTTTTGTTAAATAAGCAAGGGATTTTGAAAGATAAAATTGGCATAGTAGATATTTCTATATTGCACCAGATCAGAAAATGGCACCTCAGGAAGTGGCCAAGCCCATTAGGAAACAACGCCCCCCTCCTCATAAGTCGTCCCCAGAGGGTTGGACTTGTGTAGTTGACCCCCTGCCCACCAAACACCCTCCCTAGCCTGCCCAGACGTCATTTCAGGTCGGGCCGCACCTAGTTCCCTTTTCCAGCCAATTTTCAGTCCCAAGGCCACTGGCCTATTTGTTGCTGGAGCAACAGAAGACACCGAGGGGGGGCAGGAAGATGACAATGATTTAACAATGATTCACCTCACCACCAAAACTGATTTGTATAGGCTCACCCAGATTAAAGCTGGGGATTCTTTCTGGCCAGTAATGGAGCCAGGTTTACAGTGAGGGTGCGTGTACCTTATCACCCAAGTGACACTGGAAGATGTTTTATGTGTAATGTACGCAGTTTTTGGTGTATAACACCGTAGGGCTGAAATTGGAAGAAAGGGAAAAAAAAAAAAAACAAAAAACAGGGAAGTGTTAGTTTCCATTTCAGTCCTGTGAATGAAATTCTGTGAAGTTTAGTTGTAAATGACACACGTATGTTGAAATGGAGAATTCTAGATGAGAATTGATGAGTAATTCTGAATCTAGCAACTACACTATGTGTATTTTACCTGTCTGTGAAAATAAGAAACATAAGCTGATATATAGGGTGGACTTGTGTGCTGTCTGTGGAGCACTGTGTCTACGTAAGCCCACCCTATTATTTCCTGTTTTAAATGTAGATTTCTTTCTGTCACTCTGTGTTTTGCCCAGTGGGGTATGGTATGGGGATATTATTGCAGGGGCTGACAGGAGATAGGGATACGCTGGAGCCTCGGCCCTGACCACCATCAGGTCTACCGTCGAGATGAGGGCAAGTACAGGGTCCCTAGTTACAGGGTCAGCCCAGAGGTCCCTATATAAACCGTATTCCCAGTGACAGATTGAATACCTCCTGAATGTAGATGTCACAATACATGTCACTCCCTCCCAGGACTCTTCAGACGCCATTTTTGGCCAACACCTACTTCCTCTTTTAGCGGCTGTTTCTTATCGGTAATTATCTTTAGTGGACGTTTTAACTCAGACACTACATAGTTCATCTTTAGACGCCATTTTAGTCCAGCCGACACCCAGTTCCCCATTTTTGTTTCAGCAGCCACAGCCACTGCTCTGTTTATTGCTGACATAGCAGGGACTGCAGAGGGGGGAGACAGGGACCTGGAACACACACACTCCATTTTTGGTCATATATGCAGTTTTTCCCACTAATGAACCTTAGCAGAGGTTATTGCTGATAGTCCTGTGGAAACCTTTTCCCTTCACTTTTCAATGTTTGTTTTTGCTGTATCTAGTATAAAGTCTAGACCATATAGACTGCTCACTATTAGTCCTGGTGGACAGTGATTATTTTTCTGCCTATGATAGTTGCTGCTTAGCCTAATTTGAGATATTTTCATTTGTATGTTATCCTGCCGGTAGCTTGCACAAGAGTTCCCTGATAGAGAGGGTGGAGGTTCATGTGGTCCCAAGGGGACATTGATCATCAGGAGTTGGCATATATTAGGGTTTTTCGTTGGCAGCACCCAGTAATCCTTTGTGTCTTAGTTTGCAGGTTCTGACAGGAGAAAGGGATACGCTGGAGGCCCGACCCTGACCACCATCAGGTCTACCGTCGGGATGAGGGAGAGTGCAGGGCCCCCAGTTACAGGGTCAGCACAGGAGAGGTAGAGTAGATACGCTCCACTGTTTTTTTCCTAGTTGTGTATATGTAGTCAGGGGGTGCTGTTTGCTAGTTTCCAAACCCTCTTGTGCTCTTTTCTCTTTCCCCGGGGTTTTAGGGAGTCTTAGTTTTTAGACTTTCAGTGTTCTCCTGACCCCAACTTACACCCATTGCTCTTTCTTACAAACCTGGGTGTAGTCCTTTGTATCAGGTCTCCGAGAGCCCACATGTAAACTACAGCTGGTAAAGACCAGGACACCCTCCTTCAAATGGCAAGACGTATGGAGATGAATCTAGCAGCTTACAAGATCACCCCACATACAGAGGTGCAGCAGTCACAGTCACCTGAGCTACAGTCACAGTCACCTGAAGAGTATCATCACGTCATCTCCAGCCCAGAAGTCATTCTACCTGTTTGCCATGGAGTAAGAGAGCAGTCCTTTGAACACTACTCAGCCAGATTGAACACCTACCTAAAGCACCAGTTGAAGATCAGTGCCCGTATGACATCACTGCTCCCTGACAAAGTCACCATCTCCCGGTGTGCGGTCCTTAATCCTGCTGAACTTCTCCCTCTTCCAAGGGGGGAGTGTCCCACCTCTGACACCTTGGTGGAAGAGGTAGTCGACTCTGGCATAGCTGAAACTCTGGATTCGATACAGTGACGGATACACCGTTGGACCCTGACTTAACATCTTTGCGGATGGATCAAGATGTGCATCAAGAAGACGGTTCCACATGGGTATGGTGCTGGTAGCAGAAGACGCTGTGCTCATAGAGCAGTCGCTACCCGCATGCCTGTCTGTGAAGAAGCAGATGTATGTGCTCTCCCTGAAGCCTGCAAGATGGCAGCCAGCATCTACTCTGTGGAGGACAAGAGACTTGATCACTGCCAATGGAACTGTACATCGCCATGAGGCCATAGAAGAACGGATGGAAGCTTTGCTATTGCCAGACAGAGTCGCGGTGAGCAGGGTTGAGGCCTACATTGGAGGAGTCAAGGGAAGCAGTGAGAAATGCCCTCACTGACAGAACATCCAAGAAACAGTCAGTCACTCTGTGCTTTTTGAATGACCCCGATGTGAAGAAGAAAGGAAAGATGGAAAGTCTTGAGAAAACATTGTCCTGACCCTACAAGAGCAAGTCTCAGAAGAAGAAGAGGACTGAGATAGGGTGCAGCTGTGGGCTCCCGGAGACCATAGAAAGTGGCTAGTGACCTGCTTTCACTGCCAGCCAAAGAGATATGGCAGGCCTTAGACACAGAACTGACTCTACACACCCCATACCAGCCACAGAATAGAGGGAAGGTTGGGAAGATGGGGCAGTGTAGAAGGCAAGGGCATGAGAGTCTTCCCCTTGAATTGTTCAGTGTCAGACACACCCCAGCAGGGACCACTAGGTTGAGACCCTATGAAATCCTGTTTAGAAGTAGCGCCAGATACTTCAACTAAGCTTGTTGTTTGTTTAAACATTTGCCTAATATACGTTTTTGAGTTTTCTCCTCCAGATCCAACCAGATCTAGATATTTCTCTATTTTCTTTTTCTCTCTTCTCTTTTCCTCTCTCTTTTCTCAACCTTTCTCTCTCTTCCTCTCTTCTCAATCTTTCTCTCTCTTCCTCTCTCTTCTCTCACTCTTTTTCTTTCGGACGAAGATCCATGCATTCCACTACAAAGAGATGTCAGACCTGCCTGAGACCAGGAGATGGCTGTCTTCCCTCTTCTACTCGATACTTTGTGCCAGGACGATGATATCTAGGCCTGTGCACCAGAAGACGACTGTGCATCCCACCTTTGATGATGTCACACCATTACCGCCTGAGGACTGAGGAGCATGAGACTTTGAGTGAAACCAACCCTGATAAATATTAGCCCATTAGAGGACTACTGCCACGTTCCCCCTTCCTGAATAACGTGTGCCAGCGGAACATAGCCATGAGGACAGTCTAGAGAATACGATCAGGATCTGGCTTCCTATGCATAGTCTGTTGGGTGGGGAGATTCATCCACAAGGGATGGGGTATCTTGTATGTGAGTGAGGTAACCATCGGCATTAGGACAGATCAATAGACTCGGGAAAAGTAAGGAAAGACTTTTTGGCTATCTCCAAAGGGGGGACTGTTATGGACAAGATTATGAATTATTATAAGTATATAAGAGTTACATGGAGATATCCATAAAGAACAGGATTTAAGATGGTGTTTGAACTGTACCCCACATATCTCTTGGCATAAGACTCAGACAGACAGTCTGGGCTATTCTTGTGACCAGTGAATCATGCTGACATTGCTTAATATAAATGAGGAACCAAGCACATTACAGTAAATTGTATATCACAGAATAAGCTGTTCTACTTTATCCAATAGGAGATGTGTTACGTATTCTTGGCACCTGGCCAATAAGATTATATATATCCGTACAACTTCCGTATTAAAGTCAGTCTTACTTTCTATTCATATCTGAGTATGTCTCTGGTGTGTGTGAAAGATAGTGGTTATGCATGCTACCACGAGTGACTCATAATTTGGACTGCAGACAATTTAAGAGGGATGCATGATTAGATTGCATCAACCTAAATTATGGCCTTATCACCTGCAGTCAAATATAGTAGAGGTTCATAGATGTTTTTGGGTTGTTTTGCTGCCTCTGGCACTAGGTGCCTTGACTGTGTACAAGGCATCATGAAATCTGAAGATTACCAAAGTATTTTGGGTGGTAATGTAGTGCCCAGTGTCAGAAAGCTGGGTTTGCCTCATAGGTCTTCCGGCAGGACAATGACCCCAAACATACTTCAAGAAGCCCCCAGAAATGCATGGAAACAAAACTCTGGAGAGTTCTGAGGTTCCAGTAATGAGTGTGCATCTAAATCTCATTTAACACCAAGATTGCTGTTGGGAAAAGGCGCTTGCAAATATGAGAGACCTGGAGCAGTGTGCAAAATAAGTGCGGTCCAAAATTCCAGTTGAGAGGTGTAAGAAGCTTGTTAACCCCTTCAGCCCCGGGGCACTTTCCGTTTTTGCGTTTTTGTTTTTTGCTCCCCTTCTTCCGAGAGCCGTAACTTTTTTATTTTTCCGTCAATCTTGCCATATGAGGGCTTGTTTTTTGCGGGACAAGTTGTACTTTTAAATGAAACCATAAGTTTTACCATATGGTGTACTGGAAAGCAGCAAAAAAATTCCAAGTGTGGAAAAATTGCAAAAAAAGTGTGATGGCACAATAGTTTTTGGGATGTTTTATTCACGGTGTTCACTATATGGTAAAACTGATGTGTGGGTATGATACCTGAGGTCGGTGCGAGTTTGTAGACACCAAACATGTATAGGTTTACTTGTATCTAAGGGGTTAAAAAAAATTCACAAATTTCTCCAATAAAAGTGGCGCACGTTTTGCGCCATTTTCCGAAACACGTAGCGTTCTTATTTTTTGGGATCTATGGCTCAGTGACGGCTTATTTTTTGCGTCTCGAGCTGATGTTTCTAATGGTAGCATTTTTGCGCAGATGCTACGTTTTGATCGCCTGTTATTACATTTTGCGTAAAACTTGCGGCGACCAAAAAACGCAATTTTGGCGTTTGGAATTTTTTTGCCACTACGCCGTTTACCAATCAGATTAATTGATTTTATATTTTGATAGATCGGGCATTTCTGAACGCGGCGATACCAAATATGTGTATATTTATTTATTTTTTAACCCTTTAATTTGCAATGGGGGGAAAGGGGGGTGATTTGAACTTTTAGGTTTTTTGTTTTTTTTTTAATTTTTTAAAACTTTTTTTTTACTTTTTTTATTTTATTTTACTAGTCCCCCTAGGGGGCTATAGCGATCAGCAATCCGATTGCTGATCGCTATCTGCTGATCACAGCTAGACCGCTGTAAACAGCAGAAATAGTCACTTTCCTTCATCCTCTGCTCCGTGCCGAGGAAGAATGAAAGTGAAACTTCGTAGCACCAGGCGTCATCACATGACCCTGTGCTACGATGGCAACCACCGAACGTCACGTGATCACTCACGTGACGTCCGGAGGGGGCGGCGGTAAGTAAAAAAGATGGCCGCGCGCATATAGATCTCGCTGCCAGACTTTGGCAGCGAGATCTAAGGGGTTAATGTTCCGGGTGGAATGCGATTCCACTCGGAACATGTAGGCACACATGTCAGCTGTTGAAAACAGCTGATATGTGTGCCGATCCACGCCGCCTGCCCGCGGCAGGGGGCGGGGCTTACCGGGACACGATCCATGACGGATATATCCGTCCATGGTCGTGAAGGGGTTAATGGTTATAAGAAGCGACTCATTACAGTTATTTATAACAAAGGGTGTGGATCCAACTATTAAATTGAGGGTGCCAACAATTTTATCCAGCCCATTTTTGGGATTTTGTGTGAAATTATGTCCAATTAGCTTTTTTCCCCTCAGTTTTTTTGTGTTGCTCCAATACACACAAAGGAAATAAAAAAGTGTATAACAAAACATGTAAATGCAATAATTTGCTGGGAGAAATACTTAATTTTGTAGAACAATTTTAAGGGTGCAAACACTTTTGGTTATGATTACCGCCTTCATTAATCTCACGAAAAGGCTTTGATTAGTGGAATCAGGGGCGGATTAAGAGTAGCCAGGGCATTAGTTGGCGTGGGCCCCCCAGCCCGATGTATCATGTGACATGTCACACGATCCCCATAATAGATCATATGATAGGTCACATGCTTAACGAACAGGTGCACATCTTCAAACATATAATAAAACAGTGGCACACTATGTGCACCATGCACATTGTTGCCCCTTATATACGGCACTTTACATACCATAGCACTATACATAATAAACCAAGGGTGGGAAATTAATTTTCCCTAAGGGCCACGTTCAGGAGGGCTGAACAAAGAGACTGCAATTAATTATGTTCAATATTAATCTTAACATATTAATTATAATTACTATTTTATATTAATATTAATTATATCACTTAATATTGAACAGAATTAAGTATGCTTACACCCCCTATATACAGTATAAGCCCACATACAGCCCCCCTATATACCTATATACAGTATGAGCCCTCAAATAAATCCCTTTATACAGTTGTGCCCACACACAGCATCATCTATGTACAGTAAGAGCCCTCACACAGCCCCCCTATATACATGAATATGAGTTTTTACGCAGCCCCCATATACAGAATAGGCCCCCACATTGTCTCAAATTACAGTATGTTCCCACACACAGCTCCCCTACAAACAGCATAAACCCCCTCTTAGCCTCTATGCATGAGCCCACACATAGCCTCCTATATACAGCAGGAGCCCCCACATAGCCTCCTATTCATAGCATGAGCCTCCACATAACCTCTTATACACACAGCTTAGGCTTTCAAATAGCCTTTATATACAATATGAGCTCCCACACAGCAAGTAGCCCCTAATGATAATCTGCTGCTGATTAAACAGTGATTTTACCAAAACTACACTAAGGAACCCAGTAAGTGACACACCGCTGGAATCAGGATCTCTGCCTCTACATTATGCTGCTCTCAGATTAGGTGGCAAAAACCTTTTGACAGACACAATTGCATACTGTGCTAAAAATTATAAAACGTCAAAATAAGACGTTTTGACCCATCCCAAGTCCGATCCCATTATGCAACCCTGAAAATAACGTTGAAAGTGCAGTGGATTGACTTTCTGAATGCCTATATGTTGGCGCCGCAGTCCGCGCTGGCTGATGATGTCATCAGGCTGAGGATGGGAGCTTCCCTGTAGCTGCACTGTCGTTCTCTTTTGCCAGAAGTTAAGCTCCAGGAAAGCCCCCTGTCCAGAGGTCTGCACCAGGGGAACAGGAGCAAAGCGAGTATGTGTTGATGCACAAAATATTATGATTAGAACAATCTGGCCATGAACTCCCCAGAGCTCCGGGCAATAGCCCAGAATGCCTTCATTATAATCCACCTATGAGTGCAATCATAACCTGTGTCTCCATTTGTGTTTTCTTTTAGAATGACAAGAAGAGCATATGTATAAAAAAGTACAATAAGATATAATGAGACCCAATGAAAGATTGATAGAACTTGAAAAGTTGCCAGCAGGTACCTTTTCTGTTGTTAGGATCATCTGCGTGGCAAGTAATGCGCATTGTTGACTCATTCGGCCCAGTTTAAATGTGCTTTTGTGGGGCCACGATCCTGCGCATGCGCATGACGTACTTGTGATCCGGGTCTCCCGGAAGCAATAGGTGCTGACATTAGAGCGAGTACTGCTTCCAGGCTACAGAAAATGGTGCCCGCAATGTCTACTTAAACCACAACTGATTTTTATAGCCTACCAGAAGTCAGATAGCCAAAGGTAACTGCTGCACCAGGATCACTTGGAATATTCTCAAATTTTTCAACTGCACAAGTACAGCTGTTGGGAAACTTCTAAGACACTTCTGAGATACTGCTACATATACCAGGTATGCCAAGACCACTTGTGGGATGCTGAATAAGCAAAATGAGAGCCATCTCTTGTATACTGAAAAGAATTAGGGTTCATTAAAAATATCCTAAATAGAAGGAAAACCACAAGCCTTGATTCATCATTTGCATTTTTTTGCACCTTTTTTAAGTCACTTTCCCATTTTGTCTTGTGTCATCAGTTGCCATTTTTGGCACCAAAATATTCAAAATGGCACACGAGATTCATAATTTTGATTTAAAAAAAATGTTTTTTTCTGTCTTTAACTGTTTTTGTGAGTTTTTGTCTCCAAAAGTTGCATGTTTTTACATAATGGTGCTATAAATGTGACAAATACTGACGTACTAAAAACTACACCAGGGGTGGACTGGAGTGGGGTTTCGGCAAATTTTGTGACTTTTCAAAAAGTGACATCAGCCAAAAAGATGTGGACTTGTTAAACTCAACCCAAAAAATTTAAAAATACAGGTATGTACATATAAAATAGACTTAATAATACGCAAATAGAATAATGAATTAGGCCTATGTGCCTATGGGAGATTAAACCTGCGGATTTATCTGCGGAAAATCCGCAGATTTTCCAGATAAATCCGCAGGTTTCAGCATGTACAGACACTCCCCATGTTATGCTATGGTACATGGGGAGTGCTGTGGATACGTGCGGCTGCGGAATATGCTGCGGATGTCCCACAGCCGCACGTAATTGCATTCCAATTATTTCTGCGGAATTACCTGTGGAAATCCTGACTCTCTACTATGGAGATGGAGGCCGGGACTTCCGCAGGTAAGCCGCATGAATGTCCGCAGGTTACCGCAGCTATTTCGCTGTACAGTTTTCAGTTTTACAGGATTCCGGCGAGCAGCTGCGGGAAACCTGTGGACCTACCTGCGGATATATCCGCAAGTACAAAGCACTGTGGGCACATAGCCTTAGTGTCGTCTTGTTACTTAGTTAATTGATTAATTACACCATTTGTTTCTATTTTACATGAGAGCCACCACTATACATTAACCTGTTTTGTGCTGTCTGAAGAATGATAAGGAAGTGTAAATTATGTGATTGAATGTTCCACAGGCAGAGGCTGATAACCACTTTTATTATATTGTGAAAAAGCCCCCAAAATAGTACAAATTATAGTCATACTACATAAATGTCACCGATACAGTTGCCGCCCACGCGATAGACATTATTCTCACACATTGGACAATTTTCCATACTTGCTTACCTTTGAAAATTAGCTATGAGAAGATATGTGCTCCATTTCCATGATATATAGGTCATGCCTCAAAATGTCCCCAATCTATTGTCCCTGAGTCATGAGTATTGTCCCTGATACATGAGATACCTAACATTGATGGATGGTTTCTAAAATGTTTAAAGGGGTTGTCAGCATTAAAATAAAAAAGTATTAGCTTATTTTCCAGACATTGTATCACATGTTTGTTTGTGGACTGTGTGTAATACTTCGTAATATACGTGGAGGACAGGAAGGAAATGAGAATTACTAACCATTATCACTTATGTGAGATTATGGGACGCACAGACGGTATGAGTCATATCTGTCCACCAACACAATGCTCCATCAGCAGGGCATGAAAGGAGCTAACATTGTCTGTTAAAAGGGGATTTTTCTTCAAGTTCAGTGAGTTCTCATATGCTTAAAGGGAACCTGTCACATGAAAAATCATAATTAACCTACCGATACGGGGTTAATCTGCAGGTTAATAGTGATCGAAACCTGCCCAGAACCTGTACATTGAACCCTGCTGCCAGGAAGAAATGAGATTTATTCCTCCTGGCAGAGTTCGGATGTCAGTCATTGGGGTGACGCCACGGGTTCAGTCACCACTCTGTGTATGGAAAGCGGCCAATGTTACCGCACCCCCCAACACTTGACTGACAGCAGTTCAGCATAAGAAGAGGCTGTCAGTCAGTGCGGGAGAATGGTTACAGACACCACTCTCCATCCATAGAGTGGTCACTGTACCCACACCAGCATCACCCCAATGACTGAAAGGCGAACACTGTCGGGAGGAATGAAGTTAATTTCCTCCCAGCGGCGGGGTTTGATGTGCAGTCATCCGTAACGATCCAAGCTATAAATCTCTACCATAACCCATAAGATTAATACCACTTAAAAGAAAAACAACTAAATAAAAAAAACACTCCCAAAGGTTCACAAAAGTGATCAAAAGGTGTAAAGAAAAAAATGTTTGTGTCACTAAAAATACATCTCATCCTGCAAAGAATGTGGCCTGTCAATTTTTTTAAGTGTGGCTCAAATACCCAGGCAATTTTGAACCCCCTGCACTAGACCTCCATAAGAGTTACCCTCTTTCCTTCCAATGCTCGAATTGCATACACATTATCATGGTACTTGTAGCTTTCAACTAATGGCGGAACGTTAATAAAGGTTTATTTATTTTTCTCAGTTATATAGTGCAATTAATTCCACAGCGCTTTACAGAGATTATCATCACTGTTCACAATGAGGTTCACAATCTAAGTTCCCTATCAGTATGTCTTTAGAGTGTGGGAGGAAACCAGAACACCCAATGGAAACCCACACAACACAGGGAGAACATACAACTCCTTGCAGATGTTGTCCTTGGTAGGATTTGAACAATGGAGCCACCGTGCTGCAAAGCAACGGTGTTAACCACTGAACCACCATACTGCCACTTGTTTTAATAAATGCAATGTGAACATAATATGAAAAGCCCTCATGTTCATACAGCCCTCCTTAAAGTGGCATGTAAAACTTTGGGCACCCCTGGTCAAAACTACTATTATTGTGAACACTTAAGCAAGTTGAAGACAAAATTATTTCTAAAAGGCATAAAGTTCAATATGAAATATTTCCTTTGTATTCAAGGCCAAAAAAAATAATCTTTTATATTTTAAAATTAATAAAAAAGGAAAAGTTTGGGCACCCTGCATGATTAGTACCTAGTAGCACCTCCTTTTAGTAAGCATCACAGCTTGTAACACTTTAAGTAGCCAGCCAAGAGTCTTTCAATTCTTGTCTGAGGGATTTTCATCCATTCTTCTGTGGAAAAGTCTTCCAGTTCTTTGAGATTCATGGCTCGTCTTGCATGCACTGCTTTTTTTAGGTCTAGCCACAGATTTTCAATGATGTCCAGATCAGGAGACTGTAAGGGCCATTGTAAAACTTTCAACCTTACGCTTTTTGAGGTAGTCATTGTAGATTTTGATATGTGTTTAATATCATTATCCATTTGCAAAAGCCATCATGTTTTCAACTTCAGCTTTTTTTACAGATGGTGTTATGTTTAGATCAAGAATTTGTTGAAATTTCACTTAATCCATTCTTCCCTCTACCTGTGAAATGTTCCCTGTTCTATTGGCTGCAACAAAACCCCAAAGCATGATTTATCCACCATTATACTTAATGTTTGGTGAAATGTTCTTTTACTGAAATTCTGTGCCCTTTTTTCTCCAAAATCGGCCTTTCTTTTGATGTTATTTTGAATACTTCTGAGGCAGAATTTTATAGTGAGGATGTAAGAAAGCTTTTCTTCTGATGACTCTTCCATGAAGGCCATATTTGTGCAGGTGTCTGAACAGTAGAACAATGGACCACAACTGCAGAGTCTGCTAAATCTTCCTGAAGGTCTTTTGCAGTCAAGTAGGGGTTCTGATTTGCCTACAATACTATAAACAGCTTTCACAGAAATTTTGCTCGGTTTTCCAGACCTTATTTTTAAACTTCACTGTCCTTGTTAACTGCCATTTACTAATTACATTTCGAACTGAGAAATTGGGCAACTTGAAAACACTTTGCTATCTTCTTATAGCCTTCTCTTGCTTCTCCATCATTTTAATTTTCAGACTGCTAGGCAGATGCTTAGAAGAACTCATGGCTGATGTTTTTTGGCACAAGGTTAGAGGAGGCTGGGTTTAATAAAGCTGTGAAATTTGCATCACCGAATGTTTAGGGGAGACCCTATTACAATGTACAAATATATGAGGGGATAGTACAGAGATCTCTCTAATGATCTTTTTACACCTATGACTACAACAGGAACAAGGCGGCGTCCACTACGGTTAGAGAAATGGAGGTTTAATCATAATTACAGATGCAGATTCTTTAGTGTAAGAGAAGTGAGACTATGGAACTCTCTGCCACGTAATGGTTGATTCATTACTAAAATTTAAGAGAGGCCTGGATGACTTTCTTGAAAAATATAATATTACTGGTTATGTTCACTAGATTCTGTGATGGGATGTTGATCTAGGGAACTAGGCTGATTGCAGTATGTGGAGTTGAAAAGGATTTTTTTCCCCTAGTGTGGCGCTTGCTGTCTGTCCCATGGGATTTTTTGCCCTCCTCTGGATCAACATGTTAGGTTAGGTCATGAGTTGAACTCGATGGATTTAAGTCTACCTTCAACCTTGAACACTATGAAACCTGGCCTTTCCTAACGATTATAGTGGACAAGCCATAACCCTAACAGGCTAATTAAGGTCTGAACATGAAACCTAAGTGTTGTGATACCCTATAGACATATAATAATAAATCAGTGCCAGGGATACACAGACCAAAAAAGGACCAGAAAAAAAAATAGTTGTCAAATACAAATTACAATTTATTGATACAAAAGATGAAACAAGTGCACAGTGGTGGCAAGGAAAGAATGTAACACACTTTGCCTAGAAAAAACAGTGAGACAGACCAGGCATAGAACAGGGCCTCGACGTGCATTTCACCAAAGGGCCTAATTTCTTCTCTGCTGCCTCCACTATGACCAAAGGTATTGTGTTACTGTTTTAATTTTGGTTGCCCATGGAGGAAGCACTTTAGGGTGACAGCCACTTTTGTTTGTATATATACGTATACCTCTATAGCAGGTTATACTGCCATCGTGAGGCAGTCCTTGGCATCTTCTGTTTTTTTTCTGGGCAAAGTGTGTTCCATTCTTTCCTTGCCACCACTATGCACTTGTTTCATATTTTGTATCAATAAATTGTAACTTGTATTTGACAACTATTTTTTTTCTGGTCCTTTTTTGGTCCGTGTGTATCCCTGGCACTGATTTATTATTATATGTCTGTAGGGTATCACAACATTTAAGTTTCATGTTCTATTTTGGACCATTCCTTTTAGGAAATTTCTTGGTAGGTTTATATAATTAAGGCCTGAAGCCTTGTTAAAGTTACAGTGCTGGCCAAAAGTATTGGCACCCCTGCAATTCTGTCAGATAATACTCAGTTTCTTCTAGAAAATGATTGCAATCACAAATTCTTTGGTATTATTATCTTCATTTAATTTGTCTTCTATGAAAAAAAACATAAAAAAATTGTCATAAAGCCAAATTGGATATAATTCCACACCAAACATAAAAAGAGGGTGGACAAAAGTATTGGCACTGTTTGAAAAATCATGTGATGCTTCTCTAATTTGTGTAATTAACAGCACCTGTAACTTACCTGTGGCACCTAACAGGTGTTGGCAATAACTAAATCACACTTGCAGCCGGTTAACATGGATTAAAGTTGACTCAACCTCTGTCCTGTGTCCTTGTGTGTACCACATTGAGCATGGAGAAAAGAAAGAAGACAAAAGAACTGTCTGAGGACTTGAGAATCCAAATTGTGAGGAAGCATGAGCAATTTCAAGGCTACAAGTCCATCTCCAAAGACCTGAAAGTTCCTGTGTCTGCGGTGCGCAGTGTCATCAAGAAGTTTAAAGCCCATGGCACTGTGGCTAACCTCCCTAGATGTGGAAGGAAAAGAAAAATTGACGAGAGATTTCAACGCAAGATTGTGCGGATGGTGGATAAAGAACCTCGACTAACATCCAAACAAGTTCAAGCTGCCCTGCAGTCCGAGGGTACAACAGTGTCAACCCGTACTATCCGTCGGCGTCTGAATGAACAGGGACTGTATGGTAGGATAACCAGGAAGACCCCACTTCTTACCCAGAGTCATAAAAAAGCCAGGCCAAAACTTACCTGAGAAAGCCTAAAACGTTTTGGAAGAATGTTCTCTGGTCAGATGAGACAAATGTAGAGCTTTTTGGGAAAAGCCATCAACAAATAGTTTACAGGAAAAAAAAGAGGCATGCCAAGAAAAGAACACGGTCCCTACAGTCAAACATGGCGGAGGTTCCCTGATGTTTTGGGGTTGCTTTGCTGCCTCTGGCACTGGACTGCTTGACCGTGTGCATGGCATTATGAAGTCTGAAGACTACCAACAAATTTTGCAGCATAATGTAGGGCCCAGTGTGAGAAAGCTGGGTCTTCCTCAGAGGTCATGGGTCTTCCAGCAGGACAATGACCCAAAACACACTTCAAAAAGCACCAGAAAATAGTTTGATAGAAAGCACTGGAGACTACTAAAGTGGCCAGCAATAAGTCCACACCTGAATCGTAAGAAACTCATTGATGGTTACAGGAAGCAGTTGTTCGCAGTTATTTTGGCTAAAGGTTGTGCAACTAAGTATTAGGCTAAGGGTGCCAATACTTTTGTCTGGCCCATTTTTGGAATTTTGTGTCAAATGATCAATGATTTGATTTTTGTTTCATTCTCTTTTGTGTTTTTTTCATTGCAAGCAAAATAAATGAAGATAATACCAAAGAATTTGTGATTGCAATTATTTTCAAGAAGAAACTGAGTATTATCTGACTGAATTGCAGGGGTGCCAATACTTTTGGCCAGCACTGTATCTGCGCACATAAATCTCCAAGGGGGCCCAAAATTTAGCATGGGCCCATTCTCCTTTTAGTAATTTGTCAAATGGAGAAGATTAAAAGATATATTTTTTTTGCCTAAGATACAAAGATACAAAGGAAATGTTTCATATTTAACTTTATGCCTTTTAGAAATCATTTTGTCCAACCTGCTTAAGGCTCTGTGCGCACTGGGAAATGGAATTTTCTTGTGAAAATTCCGCATGTCCTCAAAGATTACCGCACCCGCGGTAAAAAACCGCGGGAAACCGCATCCGAAAACCGCATGCGGTTTGCCGCGGTTTGCCGCGGTTTTACCGCGGTATTATTCGCGGTATTGCCGCGGTTTTGCCGCGTGCGGGTTGGGATGTGCTTTATTGCATTCAATGCAATAAAGCACATTGAAGAAAAAAAAAAAAAAAAGTCCTTTAATTCTGAGATAGTAGATAGACAGAAGAATAGATAGAGGGATAGATAGATAGACAGATAGATAGAGGGATAGATAGATAGAAGGATAGATAGATAGATAGAAGGATAGATAGATGACAGATCGCTGCATTTCCCACGGTCGGCAGTGAGTTCACATTACCGGCCGTGGGAAATGACCGGTAATTACCTCTGCTGTCTGCTGCATTCAGCCTGTCTGTGACAGTCGCGGCTGGATGTCAGCAGTGCAGGACCCTGTGGATTACGCCGGAGCTTTGCTTGGGGGGGGGTAATAAAATGGTGAACGAGGCTTGTTTGTTTTATTTAAAATAAAGGATTTTTCGGTCTCTGTGTCTTTTTCACTTTACTTACGGGTTGATCATGTCAGCTGTCACATAGACGCTGCCATGATCAAGCCTGGGGTTAATGGCGGTGATCCCCCATCACCATTAACCCCTTGTATTACCTTGCCATCACTGCTACACGGTGGCAAGAAGAGCCGAGGACACGCCGGCATTGCCGCATATTGCATGCGACAGTGCCCGGGCAGCTGCGGCTGATATTCTCGGCTGCGGGAGGGGGGTGGGAGGCGGAGGACATTATCCCTGCCCCTCTCCCTCCCCAGCCTGAGAATACCGGGCCGCCGCTGTGTGCTTACCTCGGCTGGAAGGTAAATATGCAGCGGAGCCCACGTTCTTTTTTTTCTATATTTCCGTTTTCTTTCTATGTGTGTTCTATGTGTCTGTGTCTATGTGTTCTATGTGTCTGTGATGTCTGTGTGTGTGTGATCTGTGTTTGTGTTTACTCTGCACGGCTTCCTCTTCCTGTAATGACATCACTTCCTTGCAAAACCGCAAGCAAGTGATGCACATTATCGGAGGTAAACCGCGAAATACCGCAGGGAATAACGCAGGAAAACGCAGTGAACCGCACAGAATTTGCTGCCTGCGTTATTCCCTGCGGGATTTCATGATTAACATTGAGTCAATGGAGGGAAATCCCGCAGCGATGTGCGGAAAAGAAGTGACATGCACTTGTTTTTGCTGCGGGATTCCCGCAGCAAAACATGCAGCTGTCAAATTCCGCCCAGTGCGCACAGGATTTTTTTTCTCCATAGGATTTGCTGGTGATTCACTGCAGAGATGTTATGAACATTTTCTGCAGCGAAACATGCAGCAAATCCGCGAAAAATCCGCGGCAAAATCCGGTAAGTGCGCACATAGCCTAACTGTTCACAATAACAGTAATTTTGACCAGGGGTGGCCAAACTTTTACATGCCATTTTATAGACTACACAACACTCCTGTTTTGTAAATGGCAGTCGATGGAGGAGGATGTTATTAAAGGTATCCATTATCCTTCTCCGATTATAAAATAATTTTCCCATTTTTTGTGTTTTCACATTGCCACATTTGTAAAAGACGGAGCTTTAAAAATATCACATTTTCTATTGTGCATGATCATTTATGTAAAACAAATAAAAGCTAGAATTTTTGGGACTGAAAAAGAAATGTGAAAAATAAAATAAAAATGGTTGCATCCTGAAATGGGTTTGGGATACAAATGTTTGTCATCGATAAGATAAAATGTATCTAAAATAAATGGAATTGCTGCATACAAAAAAAAACAAAAATATATTGCATTTGTTTTTGTGTGTAGACTTATATAACTTGCATCAGATGACTCTCAGCATCCTCCGGAGACTTCATCAGAAGTCACAAGTCTTTTAGTGATGTAAACAATGTACATAGAAACTTTACCCTGGGAATTGTTTGATCGGAAATCTGCAACTTATAATGAAGATCATATACTATTTCTGATCTTCATTAGTATAATTATGTTCTGTGGTTTTAGTAACAAATACATACATAGAAAGTGTTCTTTATAAATTATACTGTCTACATTTTGTGTTTATATTGAAATGATTGTAGACACAGGACAGACAATGGGTGAGATTCACTGCTGGGAGTGCGTCTGGACTTTGTCACACTCAATTTAGTCACACTGGAGCAAACTGTCACATCTGGTTTTAGAATAATTTATGTGTTTAAAACACAGTTTGTGCCTCATTCAGATAGAATGAGAGCATGGCTTAACCCGGGGGTTGGGAACCATTTTGGCTGAGAGAGCCATGAATGCCACATATTTTAAAATGTAATTCTGTGAGAGCCATACTCACCAGAGGGGGGCGGCGGTGGTGGAGCATCTCAGAAGGTCCCAGGCTAGAAAATGCTGCGGGCACAGAAGAGGGGGTGTCGCGGCTCCGGAGGGTCGGCGATACTGTTGCTGTCGTGGGATGTCACGGTGGCGGGCGCCATTTATCTGCCGGCGTGCTGCTTTGAATCTCTTGCAGTTGACGAGATCGACTTCAAGAAAATGGCCGCAGCGCGTGTGCAGATTGATGCGATGGAGTGTGCACGCCTCCGCGCCATTTTCTTGAAGTCGATCTTGTCAATTGCGGGACATTCAAAGCAGCCCACAAATCAATGGCGCCCGCCTCCGCGACACCCCACGAGCCCGCAGTATCTCCGACCCTGCGCCACCACTGCCGCCACGGTAAGTCATATGCGGTTTGTAAAACGCACTCCCATTTTTGCCCCAGGGGGAAAAAAGTGCGTCTTACAAATTGGAAGATTTGTCTGCGAGCCAGATGCGGCCATCAAAAGAGCCACATGTGGCTCATGAGCCATAGGTTCCCAACCCCTGGCATAACCTGAAGTGAATAATTCCTATAAGTTGTTGTCTAATCTTATTAAATGGATAAAATTGTAAAGTGTTGTAAAACAAGCAGCTTTGTAATTCACCTCTTATTAAAAATCAACTCCTTGTTTTAATTCTGTACTATTTTGCTTGTTCCTAGGTGCTTGATGTTTGTTGCACGGCTTGCAAGGACTTCTTTGAAGCAGGCCAAATTGCTGACTTCAGCCAGTATCTCTGATCTTCTCCCTTGTTACATAGCCAAACCTGCCTCTTCTACCAGCATAGGAATGGGTAGGGTGATAGACAGAGATGAGAGTGTAGATGTAGGGGGGTACTGCACTGTGGAGAGCTTTGGGGGTGAGAACAAGCAATTTAAATTGGATTCTATGATGTATGGGCGACCAGTGCAAGGACTGGCACAGAGTGGAGGCGTCCAAGAAACGATTAGCCAGATAGGTGACCCTGGCTGCAGCATTAAGGATGGACTGCAGAGGAGAAAGTCTAGTTAGAGGGAGGCCAATTAATAGAGAATTACAGTAGTCAAGGCGAGAGTGGATCAAGGAAACAGTAAGTGTTTTTGTAGTTTCCATGGTGAGAAAGGGACAGATTCTAGAGATGTTCTTCAGCTATGGGCGAGAGATTGTATATAGGAGGTGAGGGAAAGATCGGTGTCAAGCATAACACTCAGACAGCAAGTCTACTGCTTAGGAGTTATTGTTGTGCCGCACACATAGAGGGAGATGTCGTGTTTGAGGAGGTTAGTAGATGGATGGAATAGAAGAAGTTCAGTTATGGAGAGGTTAAGTTTCAGAAAGAGAGCAGACATGATGTTGCAATCTGCGGACAGACAGAGGATGAGGTGTATAATTGGTAGTCGTCAGCATAAACATGGTACTGGAAGCCAAATTTGCTGATGGTCTGTCTAATTGTGGCAGTGTAGAGAGAGAAGAGAAGAAAGCCAAGGACTGAACCTTGAGGGACACCAACTATGAGAGTAAAGGTCCAGTCACACTAAGCAACTTACCAGCGATCCCAACAACGATAGGGATCGCTGGTAAGTTGCTAGGAGGTTGCTGGTGAGATGTCACACTGCGACGCTCCAGCGATCCCACCAGCAACCTGACCTGGCAGGGATCGCTGGAGCGTGG
The DNA here is from genome assembly GCF_048569485.1 of Anomaloglossus baeobatrachus. NCBI lineage: Eukaryota > Metazoa > Chordata > Amphibia > Anura > Aromobatidae > Anomaloglossus > Anomaloglossus baeobatrachus. Next base: position 504,901,184 of record NC_134356.1, on the reverse strand, counting down.
CTACACGAGTTGCTGGTGAGCTCACCAGCAACCAGTGACCAGCCCCCAGTCTCCTAGTTACAGCACACATCAGGTTAATTAACCCGATGTGTGCTGCAGCTAAATGTGCACAGAGCAGGGAGCAGCGCACACTGAGCGCTGGCTCCTTGCTCTCCTAGTTACAGCACACATCGGGTTAATTGCCTGATGTGTGCTGCAGCTAAATGTGCACAGAGCAGGGAGCAGCGCACAATGCTTAGCGCTGGCTCCCTGCTCTCCTAGTTACAGCATACATCGGGTTAATTACCTGATGTGTCCTGCAGCTACATGTGCACAGAGCAGGAGCCGGCAGCACAGGCAGTGAGAGCGGAGGAGGCTGGTATCAAAGGTAAATATCGGGTAACCAAGGACAGGGCGTCTTGGTTACCCGATGTTTACATTAGTTACCACCCTCAGCAGAAGCTGGCTCCCTGCTCACTGCACATTAGTTGTTGCTGTCTCGCTGTCACACACAGCGATCTGTGCTTCACAGCAGGACAGCAACAACTAAAAAATGGCCCAGGACATTCAGCAACAACCAACGACCTCACAGCAGGGGCCAGGTTGTTGCTGGATGTCACACACAGCAACATCGCTAGCAACGTCACAAAAGTTGTTCGTTACCAGCGATGTTGCTAGCGATGTTGCTTAGTGTGACGGGGCCTTAAGAGAAGAAGATGTGGAGCAAATGATACACTGAAAGAGTGGTCAGAAGGATAGGAAGAGAACAAGGAGAGAGTGGTGTCATTTAGACCAATTGAATGGAGCATAGCGAAAGGGAGATGATGGTCAACGATGTCAAAGGCTGCAATTCATGTTAATAGCACCTTTAGAAATATATTTACTTAGAAAATGTATTTTGTTTTCAATACTTATTTCACTCGCTGAATATAATGAGCTGACATCAGCTGTAATTCTTCTACACCACTCTTCCCACTTGGAGTATTTAAGAGCCAACAGAACATGGTTAGTGTACTGGATTTAACCAGGAATGTATTTAATGAATGGGTGGAATAATCTGTCCACGCACGCCAATGATTTTTGTGGATTTTAGGCAATGAATGAAATATAGCAACAACAGGATGTTCCACTTTCATGTATTCCGATTCTTTTTTTATTGAAAATACCAATAGCCACGCCAACATCCACAGGTTTACTCTGATCCTGTTTGAAAATAGCAGTAGGATCAGATTTCAGTTTGAGATAGGTGCAGTTATCTGATAGTATTTTATTGTTTTCAAGTTGATAAATTTCCCTCTTTGAGATTATGACTAGAGATGAGTGGACCTGAACTTTAAAGTTCAGTGTTCGTACTGAACACAGACTTTACAAAAATGTCAGAGTTTGATTTTGGGTGCTTTATGTATGCAAATGTACCGCCCCGCGCTCGGCCGCAGCCGAGCTGCTCGGATCCGGGCTCGTTTGGTGGGTGGCTTGAGCGCCTCCGGACCAGGGCGTCACGTTGCTCTGAAAGGGGTTTGGCGCTACGTGTAGGGACTTCGGTGGGGAGGTTCACGGCCGGAGCCGTGGTGTTTTTAGGGATTAAAGTTCGTGACGCCACCCACGGGTTGTGGTAAATATGGACACCACCGCTGCCGTTAACTAGGCTTCCGGAGCCATGTTATACAGCCTGGTGTTGACCCCTCCGTGGGCAGGGGGTGATGGTCCCGGGGCCCGATGGTTTGTGAGGTGCGGGCACGATGGCGTGGTGCGGTGCGCGGCCCGAGGGCACTGTTGTACTCACTATGACAGATACACCGGAGTCTCTGGTAAACCAAAAAGGATGGTGGTTGGTGCCCGCAGCCGGCTGCGCTGTGCCCCTTTCTCAGGTTGGTGTTTCCCGCCTTTCTCCTGCACCTCTTTAGTAGAATTTGACTGCCTATGCTTCAGCAACGGTAGTCCGCTCCCCGGCTTGATGTGTGTCGGGGAACCCATTTGCCCGCAGGCGCCGGCCTGTGGGATCTCTCTGCCTGGGCGGTGGCTTTCTATCCCCCTCGGTGGGCTGTTGCCGTTTTTCGGGTCTTGGGACGGGAAAGGACCTAAGGTCCAGACCTCAATCAGTGAATTCGACGTGGTCCAGTGGCTTCTGGACCTCGTTCTGGGTCTGACTACCCCTCCTGGTGCTCCGGTTTCCAGTTGGCTCCCTGGTTCGGTTCCGGCGGGCCACTACCCTGTCCCGGTCCCTTACGGTTCCACCAGCCGTCTTCCCGACTCCTGCAGTTGGCAACCACCATCTGCCTCCTTGCCAGAGGTGACTGGGCTCCAACCCAGACACCTGGTGGTAGACTGTGGCAGACCTGGACACAGGTCTGCACTTGAACTCCACTCCACTTCACTGTCAAAACTCATCTACCACTGTTTTTCCTGCCTCAGGGCCTGTGTCCTCCTCGGTGGGCATGGCCAACCGCGTGGCTATGCCCCCTGGTGTGAACATCAAACCCGGAGGGAGGTGACAAGGGTTTTGTAGGTTGGCTGCTGTCAACTTATTAGGGGCTGGTGTTTGTGCAGGGGGTCTATCTATGACTACCTGGCTAGTCTATCATGATCCTGACTGAGTCTCCTTGGCTAAGTCCAGGCTGCGTCGCCTTCAGCGGGGAGATCAGTCAGCGGAGACTTACTGTTCGGAATTTCGTAGATGATCAACCAACACTAAATGGAATGACCCGGCTCTCAGAAGCCAATTCTGTCAATGCCTTTCAGAAAAATTTAAAGATACCTTAATGATTTACGAAACTCATAAGTCCTTGGAGGCTGCCATGTCCTTGGCTATATGTTTAGACAGACGCCTTCAAAATAGATAGTTAAACCATTCTCCGTGGAGACACTCTCTCGGGGCGGTATTGTCGGGGGGGGGGGGGGGGCAATATGGAGTTGAACCATCATTCATGAGTTTGGAGGAGCCTATGCAGCTAGGGGGAGCTACTACTTTGCATGTTCCCACTAAAATTTGCAAAGAGAGTAGGAGTTGTTTTTTGTGGTAAAGCGGGTCATTTTATTGAGATTGTCTTTCAATTCCTAAGCAAAAAGGAACATCTGGTACTTGGCTTACCCTTGGTGGTGTGGGGATGGACAATCAGGGTGTATGTTTGTCTTCCACATGTAATTCTTGCTATGTCCTGACAGCAAAGGTGGTGCTAGAGAGCATGACTGAATGACTGAGAGAGTTTCTGTGTTTGTGGACAGTGGAGCAGGAGTCAACATGGTGGATGCTTTATTTGTAAGAACTCGTGGTCTCACCTGTAATATGTTAACTAACCCCATCTCCATCTATGCCATTGACTCAGCAAAACTTGCTCAGGGATGCCTAACACATATAGTACATGATATAAAACTGATGGTAGGACCCCTGCATTATGAAGTTTTTCTTGCTATGTCCTGGAGGACATTCCCACTCCCATTGTACTGGGTCTACCCTGGTTAGTGAAACATAATCTGGTAGTGGATTGGCAATCCAGGGAAATTGTGGATTGGGGAAATTACTGTATTGATAAGTGTTTGAATATTTCTCTCTCTTCAATCTTCATGGAGACCTTACCTGCATTTTTGTCTGGGTTTGAGGATGTATTTTCAGAGAGGGGTGTCAGCATTTGCCTCCTCATCGTGTATATGACTGTCTCATTAATCTGCTTCCTGAAGCAAAACTTCCCATCCAGACTGTATAATCTTTTCGGCCCAGAGAGACAGGCCATGAAAGATTACATTGCTGAGAGTCGGGACAAGGGACATATCAGACCCCACTCTTCGGCCATGGAGGCAGGGTTCTTCTTCGTTAAGTGGAAAGACAGGGGTCTCTGCCCTTGTTTGGATTTTCGGGAATTGAATCAGATTACTGTCTCAGACCCTTATACTCTCCCTCTGATTTTGAATTTATTCAACCAGTTTCTGGGAGCTAAGTGGTTCTCCAAGTTGAACTTAAAGGGGGCCTACAATATGATTAGAATCAGAGTGGGGTATGAATGTAAAATGGTTTTCAATACACCTGAGGGACATTTTGAAAGTCTGTTCATGCCATTTGGTCTCACTAATGCCCTTGCCACCTTGCCATTTTACAACATTTTGTGAAAGATATTTTTCATCTTTTGGTGGGCAGGTTTGTGGTGGTTTATTTGGATGATATTTTGATCTACTCACCCGATATGGAGGCACATCAGATGCATGTAAAACAGCTATTACAGATTTTATTAGATAACAAACTGTATGCCAAACTGGAGAAGTGGGTTTTCGCTATCCAAAAGGTACAATTCTTGGGGTACATACTGTCGTCTTCAGATGAATCATCCTGAGAAGGTCCATGCGATACTTAACTGGGATTGTTCAGAAAACCTGAAAATGTTACAGTGCTTTCTAGGATTTACCAATTTTTATCGGAAAGTTATTCAGAACTAGTCGTTAATTGTAAAGCCTCTCACTGACATCACAAAAAGGGGAACAATTTCTCAAAAAGGTCAGTCTTTACCCAGCAGGCTTTTTTCTCTTTAAAAAGATGTTTTTCCACAGCACCTGTACTCAGTCAGCCTGATGATTCGCTGCCTTTTATATGGAGGTCGATAAATTTGAGGTGGGGGCTGTGTTGTCACAGGGTCCGTCTCCTGGTGAATAGTGTCCTTGTGTATTCTATTCCAAGAAATTGTCCTCAGCCGAAAAAAAAACTATGATGTGGGTAACAGGGAGCTCTTGGCAAGTAAGTTGGCTTTCAAAAGAGTGGTGCCATTGGCTGGAGGTGGCAGTTCATCCCATTGTGGACCATAAAAATCTGTCATTTCTCGAGTCTGCTAAACGTCTCAATCCCAAGCAGGCTAGATGGTCTTTTTTTTTTACCAGATTCAATTTTACTGTCACTTACCATCCAGGGATTAAGAACATCAAAGCAGATGCATTATCCTGAAGCTTCCCTGGTGGTAGTGATCATTTTATTCCGGTATTCATTTTGCAGAAGGGGGTAGTCGTCTCAGCCTTGTGCCCTGGCCTGGAGGGGAAGGTGTTGGAGGCTCAGGGGGAAGCCCCGGCCTCTTGCCCTTCAGGGAAGTTGTTTGTCCCACCCAATATATATAGTAAACTAATTGGGGAATATTACAATTCTGTACTTGTGGGTCATCCAGGCAGTAAAGCAACCTCGGACCTCCTGTCTCATCGTTTTTGGTGGCCCAAGTTGCATCAGGATGCGGTTAACTATGTGTCTGCTTGCAATATTTGTGCATGCTCCAATTTAATGCCTACCCATCCATCGGGTTTCCTCCTGCCATTGGCTATCCTAAATATACCATGGATGCATTTATCCATGGATTTCATTACTGATCTACCTTTTTTCTCAGGAACGACTGATTTTGGTGGTGGTGGGTAGGTTCAGTAAAATGACACATTTCATCTAGTTGCCGACACTTCCAAATGCCAAGACCCTGGCTCAGGTGTTCATCAATGAGATCGTGAGGCTTCATTGGATTTTTTCCAATGTGGTCTCAGATTGGGGAACTTAGTTTGTTTCCAAATTTTGGAAATCATTTTGTGCTCTACTTGGTGCAGATGTCTTTCTCTTCTGACTTCCATCCTCAGTTGAATGGGCAGACAGAGTGCGTAAATCAAAATTTGGAAACTTACCTCAGGTGCTTTGTCATCTGAGAGCCAGGAGGATTGAGCACCTTATTTACCATTGGTCGAATTTGCTTTAAATAATCATCAACAGGTATCTACTGACAAGTCACCATTCTTCGGTGCATACAGATTTCATTCAATTTGGTACCTTTAGTGGTGGGGTGCTTCGGGAGTTCCTCAGGAGCAGCATTTTGCCTCATCGCTCTCTTCAGTTTGGCAAGAGGTTCAGAGTAATTTGAAGCTCCTGGGAAACCTATACAAACGTATGGCTGACAAAAAAAATGCTTGCCTGGTCCGCACCTGAGTGTGAATGACTATGTGTGGTTGTCTACCAGGAAAAAAAAGTTGAAGAAGCTGGGGCCTAGTTTTATTGGTTCCTATAAGATAACTGCTATCATTTAATCAGTAGCATGTCTTCTGGAGTTGCCTCAGGCTCTTAGGATCCACAAAGTATTCCACAGGGCAGTGCTCAAAAAGTATAAAAAGTATGTTCAACCTTTGGAGCCACCCCCTTGCCGCCGGCACCAACCATGGTTGATAATAATTTGGAGTTTCAAATAGGTAAAATTGTTGACTCTCGTTTTCTACATTATTCCCTTCAATATGTGGTGCACTGGAGGGGTTATGGACCAGAGGAGAGGATATGGGTCCCAGCATGAGATGTGAATGCCACAAGTTTGGTTCATTCATTCATTTCATGCTGCCCTGTTGTGAATGTCAGTTATGCTTTGGCTGCTGGGAGGCTCCCTCTTGTGGCCAGGAATGGTTTGGACATAGACCGGGTGTGTTGAGCAATGGGCGTTTCCATTGCTAACTCTCTGCTTATTTAAATCCTGGTCTGATAGCAGGCTATGCTGGATGTCAGTTGTTCTTTGTTCACCAGCCTGCTTCATTCTGCTCCACACCACATCTATCCCAGATAAGTGCTTTGCTCTTTATTTGTTGTTTGGTTCTTTTACTCTTATCTCTGTGTTTGTTTTCAGTTTATTTGCATGCAGGGATCTTCCCTCGCAGTTGCTCAGCTGGGAAACTCCCTGCAGTTATGTTTGGAGTATTGCTCCTATAAGTCCATGTGTTTGTGGTTTTTTGAATTTGTAATGGTTCTTGTTTTCTGTTCATTGGTATGACAAGAGCGCCTGGTATAGGACGGAGTGCAGATCGTGCGATCTGAGGGCCTTTTTGTATTATCAGGAATTTGGAATTTTGCAGGGTTTTTCTCTGGCCACCATCAGCCCCTTTCCTGTCCGTTCCTATTTTAGTCAGTGGGGGCCTCACCTTTTGCTAATCCTATCATCTATCTGTGTATTGTGTTTTCCTATATCATCGCAGTCTTTGAATGTGGGGGGCTTGCTATTCTTTGTCTATTTTCTGAGGCAGAGACTTCCTTCAGGATAGCTAGTTCTCCGGCTGGGTTTGCGGTGCATAGCATGTTAGTTCACCCCTCGGCTACTTCTAGTGTTGATGGTTAGTAAGGGGATGGCGGCCAGATTAGTTGCCAATGCTCTTGTCACCTTTTACCAATGAATTATGGTGGTCTTCCATGGTTTCGGATCATAACACTGCCCATCCAGATAGGTCTTCTCCTGAGTGTCTGGAGACCACTCATAGAATTGGGGGTACTGTCACGGGTGTGTCACATGTGACAGACAGTCATGAGGTTTCTAGCCATCGAAGGCCACAGCATCTAGCTGCGCAGAATGCTCCCTGACTTTCCATTGTTCCTGCTGTCAGTATTCACTGGTATAGGTAGTTTTCCTGCTGGATTCATCTCTCTCCGTTTTGGACCCAGCAGGAAACTCGACTTCCACCCAGCTGTTGATTGTCAGTATTTCCTTGGTGTGTAAATACCCCTCCCTCCTTTGGATTGGTGCTGCTGATATTTTCAGTTCTTTCAAGCCGAGGTTGCAAGCAGGTGGTTTTTACTCCTCTGAGGTATCTTTGCTGACAACTTTGCTGAACTCCTACCTGAGTCATCTAATGATAAGTAGTTCATTCTTATCCCCCTGTGTGTCCCCCTTGTGTCTTCTATAGTTGTTTAGTGGGGTTGACAAAGGGTCATCCCATCCGTTCCCTATTTCGGGTCCTGCACTAGGGATACCTAGGGTCAGGTATCCGGTTCGGCGCATAGGTGCAGAACCTATCTAGGGTGGTGAGGGAACCCAGCGACCAGCAGTAGGATCAGTCAGGAGTCACCATTTTCCCTCTCCCTAGACACAGGGCTTCCCTTCCCTTCCCTTTCGCCGTGTACTTGGTACTTTACCATACCTAGCATGTCAGCTCGATACTCAGCCCAGTGCAAGCCGCTAGCAGTGTTTTAAAGGCTCGCACTGGGGGTACAATCAGCATGATTGAATGTAGAGTGTGTCCCCCCCCCAAAAAAAAAAAGAAAAAAAAAACACTCTCCCGCCCCAGAAATGTTTTGTTTATGGCTGACTGTATGTGAGCGGTGATCCGAACTGCCCAATCAGTTATTTTCAATGAGGTTCAGGTCAAGTTCAGGTCCATAAGAGAACTTTATCCAAAGTTCGCCTCAACCTGCAGAACCCGACCTTCCATAGGTCCGCTCATCCCTAATTATAACTGTACCACCCTTGTCCACATGTCAGATAACAAAATATTTTTTATCTTTAAAGGTCCTGCAGCACTTTGTGAGTTTTGTTTCTTTTACATTATTTTTGTTATTCTGTGTATGAATAGAATCCATACAATCCAATGAAGTCCGTATATATAGCAAAAACTCAGAGGTCTAGAATTCATAGGGTAAAAATAACAATTCTTCTCTATAAAGCTGTAAGATTGATTATTATTGCCTGCATCACATCATATCAGCATGATTATTTTGCAAAAAGAGACAACTTGAGCAAGAAAAAAAAGAAAATTAAGATTAAGCTCAGAATCATAATCACATGATTTAGGTTTAAAAATCGCTGTAACATTTGAAATAGAGTAAATCTATTTGAAATAGCGCCCCCAATCTTGCTCCGGTTTAGGGGTACTTCCTGTGTAAATCAGATTTTATTCGAATAAAGAACATGTTTACAAGTTATAGGATAGGCAACATATGATATACAGTAGAATAACTCAAATCTTGGAGGTAATAAGTAATACAACACTTTTCTACTTGCATAATAATTCCTTTGATTACACACTTCAGGTCAGACCATCATCACCCATGTAATAGCTTTGCTTTGGAGATGATGCCCACTGGGTGACCAACAATCCGACCCCCATACAAAAATTTATGCAGCCTCGTTTAGAAACGGGAGGCAACGTAGATGCACAAAGTCCCTGAGATGACAATCCTTTAACAATGTAAACATAACATAAAATGTACAAAGAGGAAAGAAAGATGAGAAAAGAGGAAATGTAGGGGGAGAGGGAAAAGAAAAGAAGGACGAAGAAGATGTCTCGTCTGGGTCGTGTGCAGCCCCCGGCATTTTTGTTTTGTGGAATGGACAATCACAGAGGTCTCACGCCCCCAACTGAAGCTTGAAGCCATAGTACCAGGTCTGGTGTCTCTCTATACATACTCCACGGCGCCCACAGCCTGAACACTCGCTCCCCCGAGTCAGACGCTTGGCTGACCAGCTCCTCCATCCTATAGATCTGGTTCATCTCGGCCACCAGTTCATCCCGCGAGGGCACTTTGGTCTGCCTCCAGTAGCTTGGGATTAATTTCCTTGCCCCCGTCAAAAAATGCCTTAACAGGCTTCTCTTGAAGTTGGCGATCGAGATATTGCTTAAGGATAGAAGAGCCAGTTCCGGCGTCGGCTCAAACCTAGTGGATGACACTTTATTCAGAAGGGCAAACACGTCTAGCAAAAATATTGTATGAGAGGACAAGGCCACCACATGTGGATGTATGAGCCTCTATCGTTTGAGCATCTCCAGCATTCTTCAGAGACAGATGGGAACATGGAATGAATTCTGGAGGGGCAGTGATACCACCTAGAAACTATTTTGTAGTCCCGTTCCTGTGACGCTACATCCAGCGACGACTTGTGGGTAAAGAGTAATATTTTTGAGCGTTCCTCATGCGTGAGGGGTCTCCCGAAATCCACCTCCCATTTTAAGAAGAAAGGGGCATCATCCTGCCGTCCATACAACTCAATCTGGAACATTTTGTATAGCAGGGCAATGGTGTGTTCCAGAGGCTCTCCCCCCAGACACAGAGACTCAAAGGGTGTCAAGGGCCTATAAAAGTTAGTTTGTGGTGAAAGGGAGTTAATAAAGCTCTTCAATTGCTCATAATCAAACCAAGCTCCTGCGGGAGTGCGGTTGTCAGGAAAGAAAGAATGAAGGGGCCTCATACCCACATTGGACACTAGATCCCTCATTATGGACACCATGCCTCTGGACATGTGAAGAAATATGTTGCCTGTTAAATCTGTCTGGAGTAGAGAATTATTATGTAAAGGTGTCAGTGGTCCAGGTATAGTGGAAATGCCCAGGAGTGCGTTCGAACTCCTGAGAAATGAGGACAAGCTCTTTACAAGGAACGGCCTGGCCTGAGTGAACGCGTGCGAAGGGGCTGGCGACCACAACGCTACGAGAGGGGCGCAGTCTGTCTGAGATATCTCCACCTCCACCCAGCGTTTAGAGGTTTTGTTATGGTAGAGATCCAGAAGGCATGTTCCCAATGAAGCAAGGTGATATTTTTTGAGGTCTGGAAGGCCTGCCCCCCCCGCAAGTCTAGGCATGTTCAGGACTCTATAGGCCAGCCGAGGGCATCTGTGTGCCCAGACGAATCTGGTTATGGCCGTTTTTAATCGTGAAAAAAGGGAAGCTGGCAAGGGTATGGGAATTGCCTGGAAAAAATATAACAGGCGAGGCAGAATATCCATCTTTATGGCATTTATCCTGCCTAACCAGGATATTGGCAGCTTATTCCATTTCAGGAGATCCGCCTCTATCTTCCCCAAAACTTTAAGGATATTAGCTCTGTACAAGGATGAGACATCAGCAGTCAAGTCAATGCCAAGATATGACAATGATTTCCCTTGCCACCTAAAGGGGAACGACGCTCGAAGCTGATCGATTACCTGGTGCGTAAGGGAAATATTAAGCGCCTCCGACTTGTGCATGTTCATTTTAAAATTGCTCAGAGAGCCAAATCTGTGAAGTTCCAACATAATGTTCGGTAGGCTCGTCACTGTATTTGTTATGAACAGCATCAAGTCGGCGAAGAGAGCTAGTTTATCCTCCCTGCGCGGAGACGGGACCCCTTTAATTGATTGGTTGGACCTTATTGCCACAGCCAAGTGTTCCATTGTGAGAACATAGAGCAGGGGGGACAACGGGCACCCCTGCCGTGTTCCGTTCTTGATGTCAAAGGAATGGGAAATACCCCCGTTACCTTAATCTGAGCAGAGGGGTTCGTATATAAAGCCGAGATCCTATGTAGCATTGTTTGCTGCAGACCTGCCACCTCAAGGACCTGGAACATGGACTCCCAGTGCACCCTGTCAAAGGCCTTTTCTGCGTCCACCGACAGGATGCACGTGGGTAATCCAGTCCTTCACACTCTATCAATCAGGAATATTGCACGTATTGTGTTATTTCTTGATTCTCGTCCTCTAACAAATCCTACTTGATCAGTGCTAATAAGACAAGGAAGAAGCGGCTACAGTCTATTTGAAATGAGCTTGGCATACATTTTAATATCTATATTGATCAATGATATTGGTCTATAGCTCCCGCACTGGGAGGGGTAGGTGTACTTCCTTCTGCCTTGCTAAGAGTAAGGGTATGTGCGCACGTTGCGTTCTGGGGTGACAAATAAAAAGCAGCATTTTGTTTTTCTGATTAATTACCTCTTTGAGCAGCATACTCTGAGAAGTCTATCTGGCCTAAATTTGTTTTTATCAATTAAAGCACCACTCCAGCGGTTTTTGGGTTTTTTTCAGCACTGGAGTGGCACTTTAAAGCGCCTCTCCAGCACTGAAAAAAAACAAAACACTGGAGTGGTGTCTTAATGGTGTCCTCAATGCTGAGAAATATAGGGAGCTACTTATCCATCATTTAATACCATCAAAGAGATGTCTGATTTGCTCAAAATGTATTCCACATCAGAAAAATTACCCTAAACATGTAGTTAATGTCATTAAGAACGATCTTCGGTATAAAGAGGAAAGAGTCGTGGAAAAGATGATATGACCCCCACAGAGTCCTGATCTCAACATCCCTGGTCTGTGTGGGATTACATAAAGAGACAGAAGGATCTGCTCAAGCCTACATCCACAGGACATTTTTAGTAAGTTCTCCATGTTGAGTTACTTCAAAAATTATGTGCAGTTGTATTTAATATAATTACTAATATTTATTCATTTATATATTAATACCACAGCGCTTTACATACATTAGCAACACTGTCCCCATTGGGCTCACAATCTAAATTCTCTATCAGTATGTTTTTGGAGTGTGGGAGGAAACAGGAGGAAACCCGCGCAAACACAGGGAGAACATACAAACTCCTTGCATATGCTGTCCGTGGTGGGATTTGAACCCAGGACCCCAGCGCTGCAAGACTTCAGTGCTAACCACTGAGCCACTGTGCTGCTAAATTTTGAGAATAAATTACAAAGGAGGCAAAAAGGCAAAGAGTGGTCACACCAATTACTGATTTTATTTAGGTTGTTCTTATGTTCATTCATGTTGCATTTTGTTAATTGATACTGTGGCGCCCCTGAGGCTTCAGTCGCCACAGAGTATTGCACCCAACATTGGGTGTAGTGCTAAACCCGGTTCCTGTGGAGGTCAGTCCTGGTTTCACCACATTACACACTCAAATACACACCAGGTTGCCCTGTTCCCACTGGGGACTGGGCTAGGGTCGGGTAATAAAGGGGTCGCCGACAGAGGCATTTACAGGATGCCCTCAACAGGGGCCACAGTCCCACTAGCTTAGGACCTGGGAGGGGGAGGTGCAGCTAGTAAGGGGAGTCAGGAGCCAACACAACAGTTAGGGAGTTATCCAGCAGAAGAGCAGCGGAGCAGACGTGCCTTACAGGTGCTCTGGTGGGAAGGAGAAGTTCACCATGGTTGCCGTAGGGTGAGTGAACCTGCTCCCCTCGTAACCGACACCACGCAGGGTGGCAGGACCCTAGGGAAGATCATACCTCAAGTTGATTTTACAGAATCTGCCTGGACGGGGAAAGCTTCAAGCTTCCCTGCCCACACAGCGCCTGACAGCACAGTGCCATATAGGATCCGGGGCCTCACTTCAAGCCAGACCCCACATTGGAACCGCGGCACCTGCAGATAGGGACAAGAGTACATCTCATGAAACCCAGGGTCCCTTCATAGCTTCAAGCCAGGTTATCCACAGACAGATGTTACAAGAAGAAACCTACCGAACACCAAACCAGACTGATCTCTAAAGGGATTCGGGTTTGGTGGAGCCCATCATAGCAAGTGACCGGTATTACCTGGGTGAGAGGCATCGTACCAAAAGTGAGTAAACAACCTGGAACCACAACTATAAACTCTGACTCTTTATTACCATACTGCCGCTCCGCGCCGCCATTACTACTCCCCTCATCATCCTCCCCAGAGCCCGCTCTATCTGTCAAGAGCGGTACCATCCCTGGCTGCTACTACCATCTGCCTCGGAGGACAGCGACAGCAGCGGTGGGCCATTCCCTGGCTGCATACCACAGGTGGCATCACGACAAACACCTCACAACTACCCCCAACATCTCTCCCCTGCCATCTTCTGTATGCCTCGGGGCAATGGAGCAGAGCTAGGCCGCCTGTGACGACGACAGACGACAGCCCGGCGACGAGTAGGTTAAATACACCTGCCTCATTGGGTGCTACAAAACAAAATAAATACTTTCAATTTTGAAAGCCTCATTTCCAGCTGCATGGAAACAGCCCCAGAAGCATAATACTGCCTCCACAATGCTTCAATGTTGGTATGGTTTACTGTACTGCTTTCCCTCATGCTTTTGGAAGAATTGATGTAGGATTTGGCAAAACATGGTCGGGCTTCGATGTTTTGCTTTGAAAGAAAAAGCTTCTACCTTGCCACCCTACCTAACTGGCTAGACATATGAAGGATATGAGAGATTGTTGTCATATGCAGTACACAACCATAACTTGCCAGATGTTCCTTCAGCTGATTTGATATTGCTGTAGGCCTCTTGGCAGTCTTGAGGGATGTCCAGTTTTATGTAATGTAACTGTTGTGACAAATTTAAGCCACTTCTTGATGACTATTTTCACAATGTTCCATTGTACAGGGTGGGCCATTTATATTGATACACTTAAATAGGAATGGTTGGTGATATCAACTTCCTGTTTGTGGCTCATTAGTATATGGGAGGGAGGAAACTTTTCAAGATGGGTGATGGCCATTTTGAAGTTGATCATTTTGGATCGAACTTTATTTTTTCCAATGGGAAGAGGGTCACGTAACACATCAAACTTATTGAGAATTTCACAAGACAAACAATGGTTTGATTGGCTTAACGTAACTTTATTCGTTCATTAGTTATTTACAATTTTATGTACACTTATAAAATGTGTTCAAAGTGCTGCCTGTTGTGTTGGATTTTCAATGCAACTCTCTTCTCCCACTCTTGACACACTGATAGCAACACCGCAGAAGAAATGCTAGCACAGGCTTCCAGTATCCATTGTTTCAGATGCTGCACATCTTGTATCTTCACAGCATACACAATTGCCTACAGATGACCCCAAAGATAAAAATCTAAGGGGGTCAGATCGGGGAGCCCTTGGTGGCCATTCAACTGGCCCACGATGATCAATCCACTTTCCAGGACACTGTTCATGTAGAAATGCTCGGAACTGACACCCATAATGTGGTGGTGCACATATAAATGGCCCACCCTGTATATCTAATGGCTTGGATTTTTTCTTGTACTCCTCTGCTGACTGATTTTCATCAATAAAATCCCTTTGCTGTGTTGTTGTCACGGCCGTCTCTTTGTTACTAGAGACTTGTGACTGGATCTGGGCGAGAGTCTCCCTTTGTCATCTGAGACTCCTTACATTAAACATATTCCCTTTCCTTTGGGGCTGAAAGGATTGTCAGTTTTGCTTTCCAGCAGCTTCTGACTCCTGGCCTCAGGTGCTTCCAGTTGGTGACCACTCCCTTCCCCTATATATGGTCCCATCTCCCAGTTATTCTGAATCCTTTCTTTAGCTAGGCCTTGAGGTGGAAGGAGCTGCTGCAGCCCATGTTCCAGTGAAGAGGTGTAGACTGCAGTCTTGGTATCTGTCTGCAGCCGTGATGCTGGGCTTTATCCTTTGGTTGTTTGATATTTCAGTTTCTTCTTGTTTAATAAATTTGAAAAAATGTCTACATTTCTGTGAAGATGGGGTACAGAATGTACATTAATGAGAAAAAAAAAGAACTTTTTTGAATTTACCAAATGGCTGCAATGAAACAAAGAGTGAAAAATGTAAAGGGGTCTGAATACTTTCCGTACTCATTGTATATATGATTTATTTTCTTATTGTAGGAGGGAGGAAGACCCAATTAGAATTTTTAGTACAAGGCAGCAAGATGTGTAGGTAAGGCTTTTCCTATGGCAAGATGTAACCACCACATGAACAAAGTTTATTTCATGCTTGGAATCTGCAGCCAGACTATGACTCTGAGTCATTACTGTACTGTACAATGGTGCTGCAGTAATAAGGAAAGGGCGGATCAGGTGAGGATACGGCAGGGACTGGAACGAGCCCTGGGAGACATTGAAGCAGTGTCACTAATGATGACACAGAATAGGGTAGCAGGTCACATGCATTTAGGTAGCAGAAGCTCTACCTTCTCCTCGGGATGTGACTTCATCCTCAGCACCGATGGTGCAATCCGACCCAGCATCTGTTGGAAAATGAGTGTTTACACAATGGATTGTATTCACGGTAAGTGGGCTGGGGAACGTGCAATGGGTGATGATGGACTGCCTCCCTTTATACTGTACAGCACACGTAACACAGAAGTATGGGTAATTATAGAAAGAGCGAGGGTTACTTGGTGCTTTATCCTCTTGGTGTATAAATGTACTTCCTCCACACTTGCTATCCCCGATATCACCCTGATAAATCCAATAATATTGTGTAGGAGTCCATATTCATATTGAATGATCCTCCCTGCTCCGTCCTCTACACAGGACAAGACTCTGCATCTATTTCTACCATAGATTCATCATGCTTGTGTTTACATAAGTGTCTGATGCTGCTGTCACAATGCTGCTCCTGAACTGCCGGCCTATATGATGATATATATACATATATATATATATATATATATATATATATATATATATATATATATATATATATCTGGAATAAAAGTGTAATATGGAATCAGGAAATACAATACACTACCAAATGAAATATAAATTAAGCTTTATTCAAAATACATGAACATGACAAATCATTTAAATTAATAGGTTAGAAAAACTTCAATCAGGACTGTGGGGCTCCACCCAGATAAGAGCCCGGCCCCAGACACCCTTCCCCCCACACACATGCCAGAAAAACTGCTTTGGACCCCTCCAAATATATAACTGTGTAGATGGCAAATGAGAGCATAGAAGTATAGCCAAGGCAAAGTAATAACAATAAAGAATGAAACAGATATAATACAACCAGACTGGCCTCCAGGCCTGGACAGGTAGGGGTGCATCACCCAACGCATTTCAATATCAGTAGTTACTTCCTCAGGGGTAAACAGGGTCCTACCTAGTAAGCTTTATATAGTGGATAATTTGATGTGAATATCCAGAAAAGAAACACTAGTGAAAAAAACAGCAAAGTTACCTGTCCGTGGTGAGGACATGGCCGGACTGGCAATGCTAAACGGTAAGTAGATAATCACACTATGCAATCCCTATGTTAATATGATTGAGTTTCCAATGAGGCATGTATAAAGATCAGTGCGTACAGTGGAACAAGAAGACCCCCGAGTGAATATATATTGATATTTTATGTTTTTCATTCATTTCAATATATGTGGGGAAAGGACAGTTATTAAAAGGTAGCCCTAAGGTCATCACTTAACCCGTTATGACCACGGGGAGTAATCTTACGTCCTAGCTGTCATAGTGTTAATCCCCACCTGCTGCTGCAGGCGGGGATCCGGGCACATGTCAGCTGATTTGTACAGCTCACATGTGTGCCTCACAGGTACGAGTGGAATCGCTATCCGCCCGTACCTGTTAACCCCTTAAATGCCGCTGTCAAGATTTAACAGCTCCATTTTAATAGCGATTGCGGTAATCGCATACTCACGACCTTCACCGGAAGTCACGTGACGTGATCACGTGGATCCAATGGTTGTCATGATAGCACAAGGTCATGTGATGGCTCCTGTAGATCACATGACTCAGGTCCTTTAACCAGCCTTGTACTGCGGTTTACAAGAGATGATCATTTCTCCCGATCTGAGCGGTGCTGCTCTGATCAGGAGAAAATGAGCGATCAAACAGCTGATCCTTTTAGCCCCCAAGGGGGACTAGTAAAATAAAAAAAAAAAAGTTTAAAAAAAGTTTTGAACAAAAACCCTTTAAAAGTTCAAATCACCCTCTTTTTGCCCCATTAAAAATTAAAGGGTTAAAAATATATACACATTTGGTATCGCCACATTCAGAAATACCTGATCTATCAAAATATAAAATCAATTAATATGATCGGTAAACGGCGTAGCACCAAAAAAATTCCAAACACGAAAATTATGTTTTTTGGTCGCCACAAATTTTGCACAAAATGCAATAACAGGCGATCAAAATGTAGCATCTGCGCAAAAATGATGTCATTAAAAACATCAGCTCGAGACACAAAAAAATAAGCCATCACTGAGCCATAGATCCCGAAAAATGAAAACGCTATGGGTCGCAGAAAATGGAAAACGTGCGCTTTTTTTGGACAAACTTCTGGTTTTTTTTAACCCCTTAGATAAAAGTAAACTTATTCATGTTTGGTGTCTATGAACTTGCACTGAGTTCAGGCATCACACCCACACATCAGTTTTCCATATAGGGAACACAGTGAATAAAATATCTAAAAAAAAACAATAGTCTGATTGCACTTTTTTTCCAATTTTTCCGTATTTGGAATTTTTTTGCTGTTTTCCAGTACACTATATGGTAAAACTCATGGTTTCATTTAAAAGTACAGCTCATTCCGCAAAAAGTGTGTGCTCAAATGACCAGACTGACTGAACAATAAAAAAGTTACGTCTTTTGGAAGAAGGAAGGCAAACCCCCCCCTAGAAAGCGCAAAATCAGCCAGTCGTGAAGGGGTTAAAGTGAATCTGTCAGGTGCAATATGCTCCCATAACCAGGAGCAGTTCTGGGTACATATTGCTAATCCCTGCCTAACTGTCTCTGTATCTAGTAGCATAGATAAAGAGATCTTTAGAAAAAGTATTTCTAAAGATCCTTTTATAATATACTAATGAGACCAGGGACTAGTCCCAAGGCCATTAGTGCCTGCACTCATTTCACCCTCTTAGCATGTTAGCACACCCAAAGGGCGGAATGAGCGCAGGAACTTACACCCTTGGGACTAGTCGCTCATTAGCATATAATAAAGGATCTTTGGAAACACTTTTTCTAAAGATCCCTTTATCTATGCTAGTGTATACAGGGACAATTAGGCACGAATTAGCAGTATGCACCCAGAACTGCTCGTGGATCTGGGTGCATATTGCAGCTGACAGGTTCCCTTTAAGGTTTTGTGCGCTTTCCAATTGTGTTAAAATATTTGGTTCTGTATACTGTATATCTATGTTGTTTTCTGTTTATCTCTGTCTTTATTACACATTCTTCTTTTTCTTGTTGGGTTATGTGTATGTTATAGGTGTGTGGCATTTTACTTGGACTGGCATTCCAGATACTGATATTTAACTATATGTACATTGCATATGAGCTGGAGTTTTTCATACTATTCTTTTCTTAGTTTGTTAGGATGTGCTTTTCCTAAATTGGCATTTACATGATTCTTCCTTGGATTTTTGGTAAACATGACAATGCATTTGGAGGCCAGAGAGGCCTCAGGGTATGTTCACAAAGGGCTTTTTTGGTAAGTTTTTGCTGCAGTTTTTAGCTGTAGATTTGCCTTGGTTATATCAAATCCATGCTAATAAAAAGCTGCTTTTTAGAGTCCCAGCAAAGTCTATGAGATTTCTGAAATGTCATACACACACACAAACACCTGCAGATTTTTTCCTGACTGTTTTGTCAAATATCTGTGTTTTTGCTGCGGATTTCAAAGAATGAGCATGTCAATTCTTTGCAGCGTTTTTGCAATGTTTTTTCATTGATACAACCCATTTTGTAGAAAAAACGCACCAAAAACGCAGATGACGCAAAAGAGATTTTGGTCAGCAAAAAAACTTAGCAAAAAAACGTACCAAAAAAGCTCTGTGTGAACAAAGGAGATTTGGTTATCTTGAATATTCTATTTGTCATCTATTGCATAGCTTACAGTCTATGAGGAAATGTTAGTCTTAGGTTATTAGCAGAAAAGAGGGCACTGGTAGGGTGATAGACAGAGATGAGGGAGGAGATGTAGGGTGGTTCAGAACTGTGGAGGTTTTTGTGGGAGAAATGGATTAGTTTATATTGAACTTTGTAGTGGATGGGCAACCAGTGCAATGACTGGAACAGGGTGGAGGCATAGGAGTAGTAGTTGGGCAAGAATACAATCCTTAATGGTGCATTCAGGTTGGATTGGAGAGGGGAGAGTTTTGTAAGAGGGAAACAATAAGACTGTGTGCGCACTTTGCGTTGAGTTACTTGCAGTTCTAAACGCATCCTCTGGCAGAAATTATCTTTGTCAAATTTGGTTTTGACCATAAAAATGCTAAAAATACGCTTGCGTTTTTACCGCGTTTTAGCCGCATTTTTACCACGATTTACATGCTTTTTCATTGCTTATAGTCCGATGCGTTTTGAATACAAATACACTACTAAATAAAGTTTAAACATTCAAACACTATGAAAAAAAAGGGGAAAAATGATAACAAATATCATGAGTAAAATCATACACAATATAGCTAATTTTATTAAACTTATAACTGTTTTTTAATATTTATGCATAAAATAATGTTAAATTATGGATTTTCATTGATTTAATTGTCGGACTATGTGTGTGTGTAAAGGGACATATCATACCATGATTAAAAAGTCAAAAACGCATGCGTTTATTTTGTCAAAAAAGCATGTTTTCTGCATCCAAAAAGCATGTTAAATGCTGGGATTTTGATTTAGGATGCGTTTTGAAAGTTCTCATTGACTTCAATGTTAGCAAAACGCTGCCAAAATGGCAAAAACAATTGACATGCTGCTTCTTTAAACGCTGAGTTTTTGCCAAATTTTCTGCAACTGAAACGCACCGTTTTGAACAGCAAAGTGCGCACAAGAAATCACAATTTCCCATAGACTTTGCTTGAAAATCAAAACGCATGCATTTTGGCATTAAAACGCTGCAGTTCAAAACGCTGCGGAAACGCATGAAAAAACTCAAAGTGCGCACATAGCCTAAGAGTTTTTGCAGTTGAAGGTCGAATTCTAGAGATGTTTTTCAGATGTAAGTGACATGAAAGAGTGATTGAATGTATAGAGTGAAGGAACTGAGTCAAACATAACCGCAAGACAATGGGCGTGCTGCTGGGGAGTAATGGGAGCACCACACACAGAAACAGCAATATTGGGTTTAGGAAGGTAGAGAGGGGGGAAAAACAAGGAGTTCAGTTTTTGACATATACAGTTTTAGATAGAGGGGGGACATGTATTATTGAACTTGCCTTAGGCTATGTCCGCACTTTGCTTTTTACCTGCTTTTTTGCTGCTTTTTCAACTGCAGCGTTTAATGCCAAAATGGATGTGTTCTGCTTTTCAAGCTTAGTCTATGGGAATTTGGGATTCTTGTCCGCACTATGCTGTTCAAAAAGGTGCCTTTTTGTGGCAGAAATTTGGGCAAAAAAAGTGCGGACATAGCCTTAAGAATCTGGTGGAATATAAAAAGCCATCAGGAAAATTGTAGATCTGCTATCATTCCGAGGGGACTATGAGTTTAGATATTTCCACATTGGCAGATTGACCAGAATCTCAGAGATATTTGTAAAAACAAATTGACTCAGTGCTATTAAATTATTATGCAGAAGTTAACAGACCATGACCTTACATTATTGACAGAGATTAAAGATAAAATTAAAACGTGAAAATAATTTCCAAAATGTACAATCCCTTCAAGAAAAGAAAATTTCTATTGAGTGCTATGAGCGTTAGGAATATTTTGGTCAATCTTGTGCAATGCTATCTATCTATTCAACCCTGTATTGCTGGCTGTGCAAGCGTGCTGAGCAGACCTGTGCCGTGGCGCGTGCAGCTTCACTCTTCTGTCAGCTGGCTTCCCTGTGCTTGGCTCTTATGTTCCTCTACCACTTCTATAAATCCTCAAAGTTGATGTACAGGATTAAGCAACATTTTCAAGAAACATTAAAGTGCAGTTATGTTCACGTACTTTTGTTACACAGAGATGTGATATTTGATCATTTCACTCATTTAAAAAAATACAAATATCTAATTTTAGGAACAAACAAATAAGGAAATCTCTGGAGGGTTTACAAACGATAAATACTAATGTATTCTACTAATACTAATGACTCATCTGTTCAGAAATGCCTATAACCTTGAATGACCTCACTGCCCCACCACCGTGCGGAGCTGCCGCCCCACCACCGTGCGGAGCTGCCGCCCCACCACCGTGCGGAGCTGCCGCCCCACCACCGTGCGGAGCTGCCGCCCCACCTACACCCCACCTACTGTCTCCTCCCCATAATCCTATAGAATGTAAGCCCGCAAGGGCAGGGCCCTCTTCCCTCTGTACTAGTCTGTCTACTGTAACTTGTACATGTATTTTGTATGTAACCCCCTTCTCATGTACAGCACCATGGAATCAATGGTGCTCTATAAATAAATAATAATAATAATAATAATAATGTATATATAGCAAAACAAAATGTGTCGAGTACAGGGACATACAGAGAACAAAAGCATAGGATATAATTTATTCATATATTAGCTTGAGTACACTGAAAATAAAGGGTGGAGGGACACAGAAGTTTTGAGGGAGGTGTTGGCAGCACCCATGAGAAGCAGTGTGCTGCTGAGCAACACAGAGGAACACTTAGGGCTCATGCGCACGTAACTGCAGAATATTCTGCAGCCATTTGACAGCACATGTGCGCTTCAAATCTCTGCAGAAAGACTGCATAATGAATGCAGTATTTTTGTTAAAAAAAGCTGATTTCATGCTCTCTGGCTGCTGCCCCCACCATAGACAGAGTGGCAGCTGCATCCAGAACGCAGAAATATTTAACATGCTGCTTTTATGAACGCCCAGATTTGGGTCAAACTTTTAACATTCACATCACTTTCATAAAAGCAACGTGCGCACATCTCATGCACAATCTTCATAGATTGTGCAGGGGAAGCAGGACGCATGGATTTACGCTGCAGTGCAATACGCAGCATAAATGCATGTGAGTACGCAACGTGCGCATGAGCCTTTAATCAGCTCTGTGAAACTGGATGCACAATGGGGCAGAGAGATGAAAAAGGACAAAAGAAAGGAAGTTTGTCGGGAATGGTCAGTATGTAATTCTGCAAATACTATGCTCTATGAAAAATATTGCAGTTGTGGGATATAATTATTTAAAGGCAATGTCCACTACTCTTACAATCTCTTCTAAAGTACTATATTACCAATGTAAACTAAAAATACCCCATACTCACCTCCTGTACTGGCATCATTCAGTTGATGTCGACCTGAGACTTCCGAGGCTCGCGCGACAGTTCTATGCCACATGAGCCCTGCAGCCAATCAGTAGTCGCTAATAAACTGCTGCGCTCTGATTTACTTCTGATGGACGTCCAAGGAAATAAGAGCGCAGCAGCTCAATAGCGTCTCCTGATTGGCTGTAGGGCTCATGTGGCATAGAACTGTCTAGCAAACATTGCTGTAACACCTCCGGGAAGGAGCTGAGTATATGGTGTTTTTATTTTACATTGGGAAATAAAGTATTTAAGAAGAGATTGTCCAAGTAGTAAACAACCCCTTTAATAGTAAACCTGCTTCAACAACAACTCTTTACCACTAGGTGGTGGTGTTGCACTACTTTTTGTCCTCTGAGCTGATATTCACAGGGGTCCTCTAGTTCCGGCGCACACACAGATCTTCATGTAGCCTAATTGGACACTTCTGGACACTAACAAAACGGTTACGCAGCGTGATTGTTTACACGCCGTTTGGCGTTGTCAATGCGGCCATGCACTCACTACAAAAAGGTAACTTTAATGTATACTAATTACTAGTGATTGTTTATTGTTTTTCACTGCAAGATACCTATATACAGATACTATATAAAGCTCATTAGATTAGGACCCTCTTTACCCCTAATGAAGCCACTGCTGGTTGTTGAACACGTGGAGTAATTCCCCTTCACACTTAGAGACCCCACTATCTGGTTGATTTACACTGGTTTTATTAATTCCATGTTGTTATTACTTTGCCATTTGTATACTGTTCTGCTCTAATCAGCTCGCTACATAATTATACATTTGGAGAGTTCTAGGCTTCATATTTTCCATATGTGTAGATGGTGGGAAGGATCTCTGGGGCTGGGCTCTTATAAGGTTGCAGCCCCATGGTCATTATTGGAACTTTTATACTTTTTTAAAATAGTTTTTAAATATTTCATTATATGTATTTTAAATAAAGTTTTATTTTTAATTTGCTAGAATGCGTATTGTATTCTGCTGATCTGTGCCCTTGTTCAGCATGGTTTATTCTCTTTTGGTTTTTATATATGTTACAGGTGTGTGACATTTTATTTCGACTGTCACCCGGTTATTCATATTTAGCTTAGAAAAAATATAGGACCAGCACACCTTTAGTAATAAATTAATGTACAGGTGCACAAATCCGCTATGTGGCTAATATACAGATATATACGTATATGTTGAGGCCGCACTTTCAAATGAATGAATACATAAAATCCAATATTGCTATAAACATTAAAAATGTAAGGTACTTAGCAAAAGGGCGCAAAAGCCATCCAATCGCGTCAAGGTGCACCTTTAATATGGATGGTTCCTAAACACTATTGTCCTATCTCTCCATGTCCCAAACCAGACTTATCTGAATGGGAAGTGAAAAGTGAACCAGGCATAGTTTGCAATTAAAACCTTGTGTGGGAAAGATGAGTGGATAAGGGTGATGAGCCGTGGAGGGGTCCACAACACCCAATATGTACTACAACAAAAAACGCACGCCTTTAGCATTGAATTAATGTACAGGTGCACAAATCCGCTATGTGTCCCATATACATATTTTAGTACATATTAGGGAGTGTGGCTTTCTCCAAGCTCATCACCCTTAAGCGGGCTTTACACGCTGTGACATCGCTAGCCGATGCTAGCGATGGCGAGCGTGATAGCACCAGCCCCTATCGTAATGCCGATATGTGGAGATCGCTGCCGTAGCGAACATTATCGCTACGGCAGCGTAACACGTACTTACCTGCTCGGCGACGTCGCTGTGACCGGTGAACCGCCTCCTTTCTAAGGGGGGCGGTTCGCTCGGCGTCACAGCGACATCACTAAGTGGCCACCCAATCAAAGCGGAGGGGCGGAGATGAGCAGGACGAACATCCCACCCACCTTCTTCCTTCCTCATTGCTGGGGTGTGGCAGGTAAGGAGAGGTTCCTCGTTCCTGCGGCGTCACACGTAGCGATGTGTGCTGCCGCAGGGATGAGGATCAACTTCGCCCCAGCGACAGCAGCGATAATTGGGAGAGGACCCCCATGTCAACGAGGAGCGATTTTGGACGTTTTTGCAACGATCCAAAATCGCTCCTTGGAGTCACACACAACGAGATCGCTACAGCGGCCGGATGTGCGTCACAAAATCCGTGACCCCAACGAGATCGCTGCAGCGAAATCGTAGCATGTAAAGCCACCCTCATCCACCCATCTTTCCCACACAAGGATTTAATTGTGAGCTAGGCCTGATTCACTTTTCACTCCTCATTTAGGTAAAGCTGGTTTGGTAGGGACCATCCCTATTAAAGGTATACCTGAAGTGGTTGAATGGCTTTTGCGTTCTTGGTCAAAGATTGCTAAGTACCTTATGTTTTAAAACGTTTACAGCAATGTTGGAGTTCATGAATTCATTAATTGCAGTGTGCTGCTGCACAGTGTATGAATATTCATATTTAGCTTGTTATACTGTGGGTAAAATAAGTATTGAACACATCACCAATTTTCTAAGTACCGTATTTTTCGCTTTATAAGACGCACCTGATTATAAGACGCACCTAGGTTTTAGAGGAGGAAAATTAAAAAAAAAAATTGAGCCAAATAGTGTGCTAAAACATTTTAATAAAATTAAAAAAAACATTATTTTAACAATTTAGACTCAACAGGAGGGTCTGTTATGGGGGGATCTGTGGATGATGCACTGCTGTGGGGGACCTGTGGATAACGCACTGCTATGGGGGACCTGTGGATGACGCACTGCTATGGGGGACCTGTGGATGACGCACTATTATGGGGGAAATGTGGATGACGCATTGCTATGGGGGACCTGTGGATGACGCACTATTATGGGGACCTGTGGATGACGCACTATTATGGGGGACCTGTGGATGACGCACTATTATGGGGACCTGTGGATGATGCACTGTTATGTGGGATCCGTGGATGACATGGCTATGGGGGACCTGCATGATGGGGATCTGGGACTACCACCCCCCTCATCCTTAGGAATACACCCATGTACTGTATACCATACATGGCTGTATTCTGAAAGATGAGGGGGGTGGTAGTCACATTTACACTTTGGCCACTACATTAGTCCCTGCCTGGAGTGTTTACACTAAAGGACTACAGCCCCCATCATCCTTCAGAATACACCAATTGATACAGTATATTCTGAAGGCTGATGATGGGGGTTGTGTTCCCCTTCAGTGTTTTTTGCTCACCTATTAGGACCCTTCGTTCAACTGATAACATTTGTCAGGCTCAGATCACTGATTGGTGGAGGCAGCTCTGCAGAAGTTGTCTCCACCAATCAGCATCCAGCCCTAGTGAGGAGAGGGAGAATCGTTCTTCTCTCTCTCCTCTTTCTTATGATAGTCTCCGTCTGCTGCGGATATCTAACATGGAGCCCACGCATGCGCAGATCGCGATCTTCGAGAGCCGCGATCTCTATCTGCGCGGTGGACTTCAGGAAAATGGCTACGGAAGGCAGCGCATGCGCAGATGGAGATCTCACTTCTCCGAGATCTCCATCTGCGCCTGCGTCACCTCCGCAGCCATATTCCGGAAGTCGCGTTGGAGGCAGCGCAGGCGCAGATAAAGATTTCAGCTATGGTGACCGCCACCACAGCCGATTGCCGGGGATCCATGGCGGCCGCCACCGCAGCCGATTGCCGGGGGATCCATGGCGGCCGCCACCGCAGCCGATTGCCGGGGGATCCATGGCGGCCGCCACCGCAGCCGATTGCCGGGGGATCCATGGCGGCCGCCACCGCAGCCGATTGCCGGGGGATCCATGGCGGCCGCCACCGCAGCCGATTGCCGGGGGATCCATGGCGGCCGCCTCCGCAGCCGATTGCCGGGGGATCCATGGCGGCCGCACCAACCTCCTGTGACTCACTCCACCGCCGCATTACTGCCCGGTAAGTTACATTCACTTTGTAAGACGCACCCCTATTTCCCCCACAATTTTGGGGGAAAAAAAGTGCGTCTTATAAAGCGAAAAATACGGTAAATATATTTCTAAAGGTGCTACTCACATGAATTTCTAACCAGATGTCAGTAACAACCCATCCAATGCACACAGGCAAAGAAATCAAACCATAGCTGTCCAAAAATTTAGTGTTGTGTAATAAAGAAAAATGACACAGGGAAAAAGTATTGAACACATTAAGAAAAAGAGGTGCAAAAAGCCATGGAAAGTCATGACCCCAGCTGAAAACTATCAGTAATTAGAAAGCAAGCCTGTCACTTAGAAATAATATCAGCTGATTCAACTGATGTCCTATAAAAATGTGTCTCATTATCAAGGTGCCACACAAGAAACATGTCATGATGGGTAAAACCGGTGTGCTGTCTCAAGACCTTTGTAATCTTACTATTACAAAACATACTGATGGCATTGGTTACAGAAGAATTTCTAAACTATTGAAGGTTCCAGTGAGCACTGTTGGGGTCATAATCTGGAAGTGGAAAGAATATAATTTCATCATAACCTGGCCACAACTAGGTGCTCCCAACAAGATTTCAGGCACAGGAATGAAAAGGATTATCAGAAGAGTTGTCAAAGAGCCAAGAATCACCTGAGGTGAGCTACAGAAAGATCTGGAATCAGCAGGTACAATTTTTTCAAATAAAATATTAAGTAAAACACTCGACCTTCATGGCCTGTATGTACGCTCACCATACAAAACTCCATTTCTGAACAAAAGAGGCTTGTTCAAGTGCATTTAAAGTTTGCTAAACAACAAGTAGACAAGCCAGTGTAATGCTGAGAGAATATAGTCAGGTCAGATGAGACCTATATTGAACTCTTTGGATACCACAATACACACCATCTTTGGAGGCCAATAATCACTGCATATCACCCCAAAAACACCATAACAACAGTGAGGTTTGGAGGTGGGGATCATGGTGTGGGCTGTTTTTCAGCATTCAGCAGTGTCAAACCTCATATCATTGAAGGAAATATGAATGGACAAATGAAATGAGACATGTTTGATCAAAATCTGTTGCCATCTAACAGGATGATGATGATGAAACAAGGGTGGACATTTTAGGAACACAATAATCCCAAACACACAGCCAAGGAAACTCTCAATTGGTTTCAGAGAAAGAAAATACAGTAAAACTGCTACTATGACCCAGCCAATAATCTGACCTGAATCTAATAGAAAATTTATGGAAGGAACTAAAGTGCAGAGTTCCTAGAAGAGGCCCACGGAACCGTCAAGATTGGAAGAGTATTTGTGTGGAAGAATGGTCCAAAATTACACCTGAGCAATTCATGTGACTATTTTCTCCATATAGGAGGCATCTTGAAGCTCTCATCACCAACAAAGGCTTTTGTACAAAGTATTAAATAAATTTCAGTAAGCATTTTCATTACTTTTTCCTGTGTCATTTATCATTATTACACATAATTTATGGACATCTATGGTTTGATTTCTTTGCATATGTGGTGTTACCGATATCTGGTGAGAAATGTATGTCACAATCACCTTAAAAATATATTTCCTTAGAAAATTGAGCAAGTGCTCAAGAAATGACCAATAAGACACAAAAAAATGCTTCAAGAAAATAAAAATGTTGACATGTCCTTAAGCATCTCCCTCTTTGAAAACTCGCAGGGTTCAAACCTATGCAAAAAATGTTGTGTGAAAATTCCTTAACGGAAACACACCAATAAATCATTTGGAACATTAAAACTTGAGCTTTTTTTTTTTTAATAATTAATTAGGGGTTCTGTTATAGTAATAAACAAACGAGGGATTTCTGTAGAATACATTTAGGGTTAAATAGTTTTTCTTCTAGGGAAATTCTAGGAATAAGGCTACATTCCCACATCCGTCTTTTTGCATCAGTCGCAATCAGTGGCGTAACTAGAGTTTGATGGGCCCTGGTGCAAAATTTGGACCGGGCCCCCCCCCTCCACGTACACCGACACTTAGGGTATGGGATAATGACATTGACACTCGGGGTACAGGATAATGATGCTGACACTTGGCTCTTACACTCAGCACCCAGGTTTCCCATGATCTGAAATCCCTCTATCAGAACACAGCTTTCCCATGTTCTGATATCCATTTTGTCCTCGGCACCCATAATGTAGCCCCCATAGTCCTATATGTATTACAATGCAGCCCCATAAACCTTCATATTGTATTATGCAGCCCCATACCCCTCCATGTATAATGCACCCATATAGTCCATGTATAAGGTGTCCTTCATGTTTATTATGCAGCCCCATAGACCTTCATGTTTATTATGCAGCCCCATAGACCTCCATGTTTCTTTCAGCCAGCCCCCCGAGGGCCTCCATGTGTCATGCAGCCTGCCCCCCCAGGGTATCCATGTGTCATGCAGCAAACACCCCAGGGTCTCTATGTGTCATGCAGCCAGCCCCCCCCCCAGGGCCTCCATGGTGCCTTGCTGCAGGAAACATGGAGTCCTTGGGGGGGCTGGCTGCAGGACACACGGAGTCCTTGAGCTGCAGAGGCTCCCCCCAAGGACTCCATGTGTCCTGCAGCCATCCCCCCAGGGCTTCCATGTGTCCTGCAGCCAGCCCCCCCCAGAGCCTCCATGTGTCCTGCAGCCAGCCCCCCCCCAGGGCCTCCATGTGTCCTGCGGCCAGCCCCCACCCCAGGGCCTCCATGTATCCTGCAGCCAGGGCCCCCCCAAGGACTCCATGTGTCATGCAGCCGAGCCCCCCCCCCCCAAGAACTCCATGTGTCCTGTAGCCAGGGCCCCCCCCAAGGACTCCATGTGTCCTGCAGCCGGGCCCCCCCCAAGGACTCCATGTATCCTGCAGCCAGGGCCCCCCAAGGACTCCATGTATCCTGCAGCCAGGGCCCCCCAAGGACTCCATGTGTCCTGCAGCCAGGTCCCTCACAAGGACTCCATGTGTCCTGCATCCAGGCCCCCCCCCAAGGACTCCATGTGTCCTGCAGCCAGGGCCCCCCCAAGGGCTCCATGTGTCCTGCAGCCAGGTCCCTCCCAAGGACTCCATGTGTCCTTCAGCCAGGGCTCCCCCAAGGACTCCATGTGTCCTGCAGCCAGGGCTCCCCCAAGGACTCCATGTGTCCTGCAGCCGGGCCCCCCCCAAGGACTCCATGTGTCCTGCAGCCAGGGCCCCCCCAAGGGCTCCATGTGTCCTGCAGCCAGGTCCCTCCCAAGGACTCCATGTGTCCTTCAGCCAGGGCCCCCCCAAGGACTCTATGTGTCCTGCAGCCAGCCCCCCCAGGGCCTCCATGTGTCATGCAGCCAGGCCCCCCAAGGACTCCATGTGTCCTGCAGCCAGCCTCCTCGTGTAATCACTGATTTATAAAAAAACAATAAAAAAAAAAGTACTCACCTCTCTTCTCCTTGCACCGCAGCTCTGTCCTCACCTCTACTTGTTTCACCGCTGCCCGTCCTTACTTCTATCCTTGTTCCCCCGTGGCTCTGGTCGGCGTCCTCCTGCGCTCTGTGCTCTCACCACACACAGCAGTCGCACAGGAGTGACTTCACCGCGCAGGCACGGGGGAAGACTGATGATGCATAGAGCGGCGCCGGCTGAGTGACGGGAGCGCGGTGAGTGACGGGAACGCGGTGACGGGAGCGCGGTGAGTGACGGGAGCGCGGTGACGCCACCGCTGACACCAGGCAGGGGGGCCCGGTGTCAGCGGCGGCTACCGGGTCATATAGCGACTGCCACGCAGTCTGCGGCAGAACAGCGCAGCTCCTCAGAAAGGAGCTGGCTGCTGATCTGCCAGGCGGCCGCGGGCCCCTAACCGCCCGGTCGCAATCGCGACCGCGGTAGTTACGCCCCTGGTCGCAATCAGGAAATATGGTATCTTGCAATATATTTTGCAGGAATCCGTTTTTCCCCGATAGACTTTTATTACCGACAGATTGCGACCGATGGCACTGCGTTGCATCCGTCCCGCGACGGATCCATCGTGGAGTGACTGAATGTTGGGCTGGAGCAACGCACAATGCAACATTTTTTTGTGTGCGGCGGATCGGTTTTTTGCTGAGCATGCACATCGGAAAAAAGCATGATCTACTGTAAATTCAGTTCCAGTTCCAGCGGCCGTAATGATCAGCTGATCGGCCGTCTTTTGTGAACAATCAGCTGATCGCCGGGCGGCCAGCTTTTGTGAATGATCAACTGATATCCTTTCAAACAGTAAAAAAATAAAACGGATCCGTTGTATTGCAGCATAAGTCACATCAGTTGTGCCCCTATCTGCAACCCATCTGTTGCATCAGTCACATAACTGATTATGACTGATGCAAAAAGATGGAAGTGTGAAAGTAGCCTAATAATAATATTCACTTATGTGTAATAAATGTAATCCCATACAGGACTGAGTCGGCCTCTTTCCTCCCCTCAAAAATATATTAAACCATTTTAAAAAAGTAATATAATTGTTTTCTTTGCATCAAAAAAGTCCAATCTATGAAAATATAAAATGATTTAGGGTATGTTCACACACTGCATTTTTTTCTTAACCACAAAGATGCAGCGTTTTTAGCCTCAAAAAACGCACCCGTGGCAAAAATGTGTGCATTTTTTACGCATTTTTACCAATGAGTTTTTTAAGTCAAATCTATTGACTGGAGGGCTCAAAAATGCTGGAAAAACCGCAAAAAAACCTGACATGCTGCAACTTTAAAAACTCAGCCAAGATGCAGCCAAAAAAGATGCCCAGTGCGGACAGCAAAATAGAAATCTCATAGACTTTGCTGGGAAAAGGAAATGCATGCATTTAGGTGCATCTCTGTGACCTCAAAATACGCAGCAGTGTGTGAACAGATCGATGTTAAACCGTATGTTAAAGCTTTCACACATCCGGTTTTTGCTGAGCGGCACAATACAGCACTTTGTAGAAAACACGCAACCGGTTTTTTTTGCCGCCGGTTGCGTTTTTTTCCGCAGACTTGCATTAGCGCCGTATTGTGCCGCATGGCCTTGCGTTGCGTCCGGTTTTTGCCGTATGTGGCATATTTAGCCCATGCGACGGCCAGATGGAACATTGCCTGGCACGTTTTTTTGTGCGGCGAAAAAAACGCATAGCGCCGGATCCGGCGCAATGCGGCGCGATTTACAATCCAAGCCTATGGACGCCGGATGCGGTTGTTTGCACTGCGCATGCTCAGTATCAAGCCGCATCCGTCACAAAACGGACGGGCCGCATGGAAGAACTTAGGCTGCTTTCACACATCCGGTTTGAGCCGTGCGGCTCAATCCGGCTGTGAAACCTATGCAACGGATGCGGCGAAAACATTGCATCCTTTGCATAAGTTTTTACATGCGGTCGGTCCGGTTTTTTCCGGTTGCGGCACGCTACTGAGCATGCGCAGTGGAAAAAAACGCATGCGGCGGCCGGATGCGTTTTTTTCCGCATCGCGCCGCATCCGGCATCCATAGGCATGCATTGAAAAGGCGCCGCAGCGGCCGGATGCGGTTTTTTGCCGGAGCAAAAAACGTTACAGGGAACGTTCTATCCGGCCGCCGCATCGGCTAAATCTGCCACATGCGGCAAAAAACGAACCGAACGCAAGCCCCTGCGGCACAATACGGCACTAATGTAAGTCTATGCAAAAAAACCCGCAACCGGCGTTACAAAAGCCGGTTGCGGTTTTTCTGCAGAACGCCGTATTGTGCCGCAGAGCAAAATCCGGATGTGTGAAAGTAGCCTTATGCAACGGACCCGTTTTTTTTTTAACCGCATCCGTTGCATAGGTTTTTGAGCCGGATTGTGCCGCACTGCAAAAAAAAACCTGATGTGTGAAAGCAGCCTAAATGCTGTCATTGAAAACTACAACTTGTGCGGCAAATAACAACTCAAGTGGCTGTATGTGAAAAAAATAAAACGTGATGGCTCGTGAAGCAGGAGCGCAAAAAAAAAAAAAAGCTAAAAAATATGACCATTTCCTTGCTACCATTGTAATGCCAGTAGTTAGCTTTTAGTAACGCATCAGTTTGAACACACGCCGATTAGTGAGAGCGCCGAGTGAAGATGCCGGACCGGAGCATCTGCCACAACGCTGGCTGCGCTACTCAGGATTGTCAGTGCTGATTGGCCAGAATTGGTCACGTGGGACAACTGAAAGGTCCTTCACGTAAGATGTGTGACTTGAATGAATGGTGCTTTTTTTTGCCTTAAAATGTTGATTGGCTAGAACACGTCACATGGTCCGTGAAGGAAAGGTCCTTTCGATGAAAACTAGAAGCGGACCCGAAATAGGTCTGTCTGCTTCACATGAATATAATTGGACAGACGGAGATGAGATCATGGAGTCCGAGCCTGGAGTAGGTACGTGCGGAGGTGATCACCCTGGGCTATGACGTGTAACGAGAACATGGAGGTAACGGCGAGAATGATTGTATGGGGACCGGAGGGGAGTAACGGAATTGTGATGGCAGGAATGCTGCTAATAAAGTTTATCGAAACTGAGGAGATATTGCGCTACATCAGCCGCGTGCTGGGAATTTGTCCCTGTGATGAGGATTTTTCGTGCGGCTTCCGCAGTAAATGTTCTGACGTCACAGAATCTAGTCTGATCAGATAGTGTATGTATGTCGGCAGCGCCGTGACGTCACTTCTAACGGTCAGTGCGAAAGAGCGATCAGCGGGAAGGGCAAGGACCGTGAACAGTGGACGGACCCGCAGATTTCTCACGGAGGTTGTCCAGGAATACACTTTTTTTTTTTTTTTTTTTTTTACTCTGAAGGCAGGCACAGTGAAAACCATAAACAAACTGATGATAGCCCTCCCGAGGTCCAGCCACTCCTGATCCTTCTTTCTCTACTGATCCTCCATCTATACTGCTGCTCTGCCACTAGTGATACTCCCTATACAGTGCCACTCCTTCACTATTAATCCCCTAGGATCCTCCACCCACTATTGATTCTCCATCTACACTGCCGCTCCTCCCCTACTGATCCCCCACCCACTACTGATCCTCCATCTACACTGCCGCTCCTCCCCTACTGATCCCCCACCCACTACTGATCCTCCATCTATACTGCCGCTCCTCCCCTACTGATCCCCCACCCACTAATGATCCTCCATCTACACTGCCGCTCCTCCCCTACTGATCCCCCACCCACTACTGATCCTCCATCTACACTGCCGCTCCTCCCCTACTGATCCCCCACCCACTACTGATCCTCCATCTACACTGCCGCTCCTCCCCTACTGATCCCCCACCCACTACTGATCCTCCATCTACACTGCCGCTCCTCCCCTACTGATCCCCCACCCACTACTGATCCTCCATCTATACTGCCGCTCCTCCCCTACTGATCCCCCACCCACTACTGATCCTCCATCTATACTGCCGCTCCTCCCCTACTGATCCCCCACCCACTAATGATCCTCCATCTACACTGCCGATCCTCCCCTACTGATCCCCCACCCACTACTGATTCTCCATCTACACTGCCGCTCCTCCCCTACTGATCCCCCACCCACTACTGATCCTCCATCTACACTGCCGCTCCTCCCCTACTGATCCCCCACCCACTACTGATCCTCCATCTACACTGCCGCTCCTCCCCTACTGATCCCCCACCCACTACTGATCCTCAACCCACTACAGATCCTCCAACAACACTGCCGCTCCTCCCCTACTGATCCCCCACCCACTACTGATCCTCCATCTACACTGCCGCTCCTCCCCTACTGATCCCCCACCCACTACTGATCCTCCATCTACACTGCCGCTCCTCCCCTACTGATCCCCCACCCACTACTGATCCTCAACCCACTACAGATCCTCCAACAACACTGCCGCTCCTCCCCTACTGATCCCCCACCCACTACTGATCCTCCATCTACACTGCTGCTCCTTCACTACTGATCCTCCACTCACTACTGATCCTCCATCTACACTGCTGCTCCTTCACTACTGATCCTCCACCCACTACAGATCCTCAACCCACTACAGATCCTCCAACAACACTGCCGCTCCTCCCCTACTGATCCCCCACCCACTACTGATCCTCCATCTACACTGCCGCTCCTCCCCTACTGATCCCCCACCCACTACAGATCCTCAACCCACTACAGATCCTCCAACAACACTGCCGCTCCTCCCCTACTGATCCCCCACCCACTACTGATCCTCCATCTACACTGCTGCTCCTTCACTACTGATCCTCCATCTACACTGCTGCTCCTTCACTACTGATCCTCCACTCACTACTGATCCTCCATCTACACTGCTGCTCCTTCACTACTGATCCTCCACTCACTACTGATCCTCCATCTACACTGCTGCTCCTTCACTACTGATCCTCCACTCACTACTGATCCTCCATCTACACTGCTGCTCCTTCACTACTGATCCTCCACTCACTACTGATCCTCCATCTACACTGCTGCTCCTTCACTACTGATCCTCCACTCACTACTGATCCTCCATCTACACTGCTGCTCCTTCACTGCTGATCCTCCATCTACACTGCTGCTCCTTCACTACTGATCATCCATCTACACTGCTGATCCTCCACTGCCGCTCCTCCCCTACTGATCCCCCACCCACTAGTGATCCTCCATGTACACTGCTGCTCCTCCACTACTGATCCTCCATCTATACTGCTGCTCTGCCACTACTGATACACCATATACACTGCCGCTCCTCCCCTACTGATCCTTCACCCACTACTAATCCTACATTTATACTGCCACTCCTCTACTGATCCTACGCTCACTACTCATCCTCCATCTCTACTTAATCTCCTTGACTACTGATCCTCCAACCACTACTGACCCTCCATCTACACTGCTGCTTCTCCCCTTCCAATCCTTCACCCACTAATGATCCCCATCTACATTGCCGCTCCTCCCCTACTGATCCCCCACCCACTACTAATCCTCCATCTACACTGCCACTCCTCCACTACTGATCTACCCACTACTGATCCTCCATCGACTACTGATCCTTCACCCACAGCTGATCCTCCACCCACAGGTGTATGCATCTCGGCTTTAGAGAGGCTCACTATACATGATCTGAAGTGGTCCGCACTTCCGGTCATACTGCGATTGCAGTGCGATTTTTCTCTTGCCCCCATACACTTGAATGGGTGCGAGAGAAAGCGTGTCACATTACAGTGGCAGCATGCTGTGATTGTTTTCTCTGCCCGATTAGGGCTGAGAAAATAATCGCTCATGTGTGCTGTCACACAGGCTAATATTTAGTCCGAGTGAAATACGATGTTTTATTGCACTCCACTCGCACCGATTTTCATGCCGTGTGTCTTGCGCCTTACACTGGCTGTTGTGAAGCATGTTATCACACCCACAGGGGCGTGATAACATGCTAAGAGGGCCGACTAGTCTGGGAACTAACGCACTTGCGACTAGTTGTAGCCCTTATTAGTGTCGTATAAACTGTCTTAAGACATACTTTTTCTAAAGATCTGTTTACATATGCTGGGACTTTAGGCAGGAATTCTAGATATGCACCCAGAACTGCTCGTGCTGCTGGGTGCACTGGCGACCTGACAGGATCTCTTTCACAACCATTTTTCCCCACATAAAAATAAGAACATATTTTCACTTCCTGGACTGGTACCTCCACTCTGATGTCAGTAGTGTGCCTCCAATCAGGTGACATTAATATGTCATGTGACCACTGCAGCCAATCGGCTGATGATTGGCTGTAGTCTTCACTACCCTGTTGGAGTGGAGCTGGCCCGGGACTTGATTTTTTATTTTTTTTTAATTACTTTATGTGGGACATTTAAGTAAGGGTTGTCCAATAGTTTCATGATAAATCATTACCTTAGGCTGCATTCATATGTGTAGAAGCCGCTGGTCTCTGGATCCAAACTTAACACCCTTGCAGGCATATAAGGTGCCTTGGACAAGTATTCATACCCTGTAAACTTTTCCACTTTTTTTTTTCCATGTTACACCCATTGGGATTTTATATAATAAATCAAAACAAAGTAGCAAGTAAGTGTAAAGGTACATGGTTTTCTAAATATATTAAAAATCTAAATCTGAAAACTGACGTGCATTTGTATTCATCCCCTGAGGCAATACTTTGGGGTGGACGTCACTCAGCATTGGGAGTCCGGTTGCCACTATTGTCCACGTCTAAGGCGCCTTTCACACGTCAGTGATTCTGGTACGTTTGTGCTTTTTTTTTATACGTACCATAATCACTGACATACGCAGACCCATTCTAATCAATGGGTCTGCTCACACATCAGTGATTTTTAACTGAACGTGTCTCCGTGCAGCGTACACGCGTGTCTGTAATTCTGCATGGAGACATGTCAGTTTTTGTCTGGCATCACTGATGACCCACGGACCCCACTATGGTGTGATCCGTGTGTGATCAGTGAAACACCTACCAGAAAAACACTGACATATTAAATATTAAACATTTTCAACTTACCTTGCCTGCGATTCGCTGTGCCTGCTCCGCTCTCGGCAGCTCCTGCCTGGCTCATGAATATTCATGAAAGCAGGAACTGCCGACCCGGAAGTAGGTGCTGAGAGCGGTGGGCGGACGCTGGAGACCCAAGGAGATCAGCACCATGGACAGCAGGATCGAAGGCAGATGAGTAATGTCCATTTGCAATCACGGATTGCACATGGACAACCCACGTGTGCCGTGAATCACGGAACACGGAGGGCCATGTGCGTGTTTTACACGTCAGTGAAGAACGTCAGTGTTTTTCACTGACGTGTGAAACGGGCCTAAGTATATCTTTTACAGTTAGATATAGAGACACAGATATCTTCCCATATAGCTCTTGACACTCCAATGATATACATTACTCTTCCTTTGTTTCCTTGTTATTGAGTCAATACTTTGTAAAACTACTTTTCGCTGCAATTACTGTTACAAGTCTTTTGAGGCACATCTAGAGGCTGAAATTTTTGCCCATTCTTCTTTGCCGAATAGCTCTAGCTCAGTGAGATTGTATGGAGAGCATCTGAGAACAGCGATTTTCAAGCCTTTCCACAGATTCTCAATGGGATTTAGGTCTGGACTGTGACTGGGCCATTCACACATGAAGATGCTTTGATCTAAACCTTTCCATTGTAGCTCTGGTAGTATATTTAGTGTCGTTGTCCTGCTAGAAAGTGAACCAACACCCCAGTCTCAAGTCTCTTGCAGCCTCTAGCAAGTTTTCCTCCAGGATTGCCCTGTATTTAACTCCATGCATCTTCCCATGAACTCTGACCAGCTTCCCTGCCCCTGCTGAAGAAAGGCCTTCCCACAGCATCATGCTCCCACCACATTTTTTTTGGTGGGTATGGTGGTTTCAATGTGACATGTAGTGTTTGATTTTCACCACAAATAGCATCTTGCATTTAGCCCAAAAATCTCAACTTTGGAGTTTATTTTTTTTATTTATAACCTAACCCTACTTTACTCTTCTCCTTAACTTTATCCCTGACCTGTCTGGTGTGTTCCTTGATTTTCATGACACTATTTGATCTTTAATGTTCTCAAAACAAAGGCTTACACAGAACAGCTGTAGTTAGAGTGCGCTCACACGAGCCATATGACTCGCACGAGTCTCTCATTGAATCCCCGGCATGGTCGCACACTCTCCGGACAGGAGTGTGTCAGCTGCATAGAAATATATGCAGCCGACTTGCTCCTGTCAGGAGAGCAGCCGGCCGCGCCAAGTGATGCAGTACAATACTCGTGCCAGTCATATGGCTTGTGTGAGTGCACCCTCATCCTAAGAATAAATTACACACAAGTGGTCTCAATTTACTAATTCTGGAGGCAAGTCGTCACTCAGGATTTTATTTAGGGGAACAGACTACAGGGAGCTGAATACAAATGCACGTCACTAATTTCAGGTTTACATGTTTAAAATATTTAGAAAACCATGTATAATTTCCTTTACACATCACAAATACTTACTACTTTGTGTTAGTGGATCACATAACATCCTGATAAAATATATTTATAGGGAACCTGTTAGGTGCAATATGCACCCAGAACCACGAGCAGTTCTGGAGCATATTGCTAATCCCTCGCTCACTGTCCCTGTATACACTAGCATAGATAAAGAGATCGTTAGAAAAAGTATTTCGAAAGATCTTTTATTGTATGCTAATGAGCGCGGGGACTAGTCCCCTGGGCGTTAGTTCCCCTGGCTAGATGGCACCATTAGCATGTTAGTGGTGTGCTAACATGCTAATGAATGTGCAGCGTCAGAGGATGATATCACTCACCTCTTCGCCTGACGCTGGATTTCGGCTCAGTGTGCATGACCCCGGAGTTTCAGTCTTGCGCACTATTTCAGTTTGAAGCCAGGACACGTACACCCGGCTTCATAGTGCGCATGACCCAAACTCCGGGGTCATGCGCACTGAGCCGAAATCCAGTGTTGGGCGGAGAGGTGAGTGAGATCATCCTCTGACACTACACATTCATAAGCATGTTATCACATTCACAGGGGTGTACTAACATGCTAATGGATTCGATTAGCCAGGGGAACTAACGTCCAGGGGACTAGTCCCCACGCTCATTAGCATAAGATATAAGATCTTTAGTAATACTTTTGCTAAAGATCCCTTTATCTATGCTAGTGTATACAGGGACGGTTAGGCAGGGATTAGCAATATGCACCCAGAACTGCTCGTGGTTCTGGCTGCATATTGCACCTGACAGGTTCCCTTTAAGTTTGTGAGTGTAACATATAAAAGTTCACAGTGAGGGTATGAATACTTTTTCAAGCTGATGTCGAGTTAGCAGCTTTGCATTCGGTATGTACTGGGACACACAAATGTTTGCATCCGGCTTCAGGAGCAAGTGTTACATGGATCCTTTTGCTTATATAAACCTTTGTTGGTCACCATTGAGCTTAGGAATTACAATGTCGCTTTATTTAGGCATCATTGTTGCTTTCTCAGGTCCTGAGCCTGTAAGCAGAGAACTTGTGTAATACAGGTATACATTCCCCTCCAAATAAGACCCCAAATGGGGTCTCCTGAGGAATACGCAATCTCAAGCTGTCCTCTGGGGAAGCACCATGACAAGCAATCTTGTGGCCATGGCAGAAAGTCATATATAGTTGGATGTGTGCGTCAGGTGTGAGGTCGCGTAGAAAGGAAAAGAATTGAAGATGCATAGTTTAAATCCTTAAATCTTAAAAATGATCCTTGCACCTTGTGCATTTATTTTTTTTTATTTGTGGTATGATATTTTTCGGCAGATTCTTCCTTACACACTTGAGAAAAATCACTAAAATATAATTCCTTTTCAGGAAATCTTAAATACATGTAAAGAGATTTGATGTCCGCATACTATATATGAATTTGTATATGTAAGTGATTACAGAGATATACTGTTACTGTATATAATACAAGGCCGTAAAGCCAAAATCATTCATCTGATGTATTGATGGCGCTATTCTCATGCTATGCTCATGGCGTCTTTTGCATTACAGCTGCTGTGAACTTCCAGTTTCTTCACTGGGATGTTAAGAAGTAGGATCCATCTTCATGGAGATGAGTCAGGTATTACCAATATTCTTGTCAGAGTTTTAAATGAAATATTTAAAGATGGTTGGTTTTGTGCAGTATGTGCTCATGCTCCTAACGTTACAATTATATTCCTTAAAGGGAATCTGTCCGCAGGATTTTGCCACATAATCTGAAAGCTGCATGATGTAGGCAGAGAGACCCTGACTCCAGCTATATGTCACTTACTTGCTGCTAGCTGTAGTTTTGATACAATCACAGTTTTATTAGCAGATTATCCCTAGATGACTAGTAAGCCTGCTGCCATGTAAATCTGCGTATTTATGACTGCGTTTATGACTACGTCAGCCCTCCACTGATTGGCAGATCTCTGCCTATGCACAGTGTATACAGAAAGCTGTCAATCAGGGATGTGGGTGGGATTATACAGAGCTCAGCATTCAGAGAACTGGTAGGCCTGCAGCAGATAAAACAGTTTTTAATCAAAACTGCAGCCCAGTAAGTGATACGTCACTGGAATCAGGGTCTCTGCCCCTACATGCTGTTCTCAGATGGGGTAGAAAAACTTAGTGACAGTTTTTCTTTTTGAACTTTTCAATTGATTTTAGATCAAGAAGTATGCGAGAAAGACAGACTCCAAGATGCATCATATATACAGTACAGACCAAAAGTTTGGACACACCTTCTCATTCAAAGAGTTTTCTTTATTTTCTTGACTCTGAAAATTGTAGATTCACATTTGAAGGCATCAAAACTATGAATTAACACATGTGGAATGAAATACTTATCAAAAAAGTGTGAAACAAATAAAAATATGTCTTATATTCTAGGTTCTTCAAAGTAGCCACCTTTTGCTTTGATTACTGCTTTGCACACTCTTGGCATTCTCTTGATGAGCTTCAAGAGGTAGTCACCGGAAATGGTTTTCCAACAGTCTTGAAGGAGTTCCCAGAAATGCTTAGCACTTGTTGGCCCTTTTGCCTTCAGTTTGCGGTCCAGGTCACCCCAAACCATCTTGATTGGGTTCAGGTCTGGTAACTGGAGGCCAGATCATCTGGCGTAGCACCCCATCACTCTCCTTCTTAGTCAAATAGCCCTTACAAAGCCTGGAGGGCTGTTGAAAAAGAAATGATGGTCCAACTAAACGCAAACCGGATGGAATAGCATGCCGCAAGATGCTGTGGTAGCCATGCTGGTTCAGTATGCCTTCAATTTTCAATAAATCCCCAACAGTGTCACCAGCAAAGCACCCCCACACCATCACCCCTCCTCCTCCATGCTTCACGGTGGGAACCAGGCATGTAGAGTCCATCCGTTCACCTTTTCTGCGTCGAACAGACACGGTGGTTGGATCCAAACATCTCAAATTTGGACTCATCAGAGCAAAGCATAGATTTCCACTGGTCTAATGTCCATTCCTTGTGTTCTTTAGCCCAAACAAGTCTCTTTTGCTTGTTGCCTGTCCTTAGCAGTGGTTTTCTAGCAGCTATTTTACCATGAAGGCCTGCTGCACAAAGTCTCCTCTTAACAGTTGTTCTAGAGATGTGTCTGCTACTAGAACTCTGTGTGGCATTGACCTGGTCTCTAATCTGAGCTGCTGTAAACCTGAGATTTCTGAGGCTGGTGACTCGGATAAACTTATCCTCCGCAGCAGAGGTGACTCTTGGTTTTCCTTTCCTGGGGCGGTCCTCATGTGAGCCAGTTTCTTTGTAGCGTTTGATGGTTTTTGCTACTGCACTTGGGGACACTTTCAGAGTTTTCCCAATTTTTCGGACTGACTGACCTTCATTTCTTAAAGTAATGATGGCCACTCGTTTTTCTTTACTTAGCTGATTTTTTTCTTGCCATAATAAAAATTCTAACAGTCTATTCAGTAGGATTATCAGCTGTGTATCCACCAGACTTCTGCACAACACAACTGATGGTCCCAACCAAATTTATAAGGCAAAAAATCCCACTTAAATTAAACCTGATAGGGCACACCTGTGAAGTGAAAACCATTTACGGTGACAACCTCTTGAAGCTCATCAAGAGAATGCAAAGATTGTGCAAAGCAGTAATCAAAGCAAAGGATGGCTACTATGAAGAACCTAGAATATAATACAGATTTTCAGTTGTTTCACACATTTTTGTTAAGTATTTCATTCCACATGTGTTAATTCATAGTTTTGATGCCTTCAATGTGAATCTACAATTTTCAGAGTCATGAAAATAAAACTCTTTGAATGAAAATAAAGAAAACTCTTTGAGTGTCCAAACTTTTGGTCTGTACTGTAGGTATTTGTGGTTTAAAGCATATGAAAATAAAGAATCCAGGCAGAACTCCTAGGAGAGACAGTGAGAGTCCTAATTACATCATCCACGTCTATCATCCTTCTGTGGACACCCACTGAAACAGGGAAGCTCGGTGTGGGCAGGGTCAGCAGGACTCACCATCTCTGAGGAGTCCCGTCAGGATCCACTAGGTTCACTTCTTATATAAACCTTTATATCACTATGGCTGAGCTTCTCCGTCTGTCGGATCCTGAGACATCAATGTCTGCTGTGAAGATGAGCTGTGTAGTGGGAGGCAAAATGCAGTCAGAGACAGTGATACAGACATTCCTTACAAGCACGATGTCTACTGTTCTTTATTGTCTGTGTGCAAAATAAATGCAAAGCCTTTACATCCAGGCACGAAGCACAAATAGCCCCCTGCCCGGCTATACAGGGGGTTTACTACCATCCACCCATAAAGGATCTGTTGCCTCACACCAATGGAACCAGCTGTAGATGAGCAATGCTAAGTCACAGAGTCCCCTGGAAAGACACAATATGTCCCATCAGTTTTACTCTCCAGCTCAAGAACACTCGCTGCACATCTTATGAGCATAGTAATAAATTAACCCAAAGTCTTGACCGACTGAGGGCTATAGAGAAAACTAGGAAGGAAGATCAGGCCCCGTTACATTAACCTTCCTGTCATTACGTAAAAATCCAGGCATGAGTGACAGAATCGCTGACGTCCTTAGCAAGCTTTACTTTGCTAGGAATATCCATCTTTCCTGGATTCCTTGCACCTCACCCAGCTTTTCTTGATGAGATAAATACATCAGGGATCCCTTTATGAATTTGAGAAGAATTTTGAGGAGGGTAGAGGATAACAATGCCCAGATATTTGTTCTTTCACTATTTCATATTCTTCAAAGGGAGTCTGTCACCAGGTTTTTCCCACGTACTCCAAGAGCAGCATAATGTAGAGACAGAGACTTTGATTCTAACGATGTGTCACTTACTGAGCTGTAGTTTTGATAAAATCACTTTTATCCACAAGAGATTGTCATTAAAAGACTAGTAGACCTGTTACCATATAGTCCTCGATATTCATAAATTCTGTATAATCCCGCGCCCACCACTGATTGACAGCTTTCTGCCTATGCACAGTATACACATAAGGCTACATTCACACGACCATTCCGTTTTTGCGGTCCGCAAAAAACGGTCCTGTATTTTCACGGATGCATCCGTGTGGCATTCGTGTGACAACCGCATCCGTCCCGTATACGGTCAGTGTGTCATTCGTGTGACTTCCGTTTTTTTTTTTTTTTGCAGACTACAAAAAAGTGGAAGGAGAGTTACATGCA
The DNA here is from genome assembly GCF_048569485.1 of Anomaloglossus baeobatrachus. NCBI lineage: Eukaryota > Metazoa > Chordata > Amphibia > Anura > Aromobatidae > Anomaloglossus > Anomaloglossus baeobatrachus. Next base: position 504,857,699 of record NC_134356.1, on the reverse strand, counting down.
GTCCAGGGTATCTGGCCAGATGCTGGTCCCCATATAAGGTCTATGGGGAACAGAATCTGGGGCAAAGGGGTAGGAGCAAGTACTACATACTCACCGATCACCGCTGTCACACTGCTCCCATGGCAGCTCTTTGATCTTCTCGAGTCGGCCGCTCATTAGGCTCATACGTATTCATCCCTCCCCCCGTCTGTGATTGATTACAGTCAGACGCGCCTTCACGCTAATTTACAGCTGTCTGACTGCAACGAATCGCAGCCACTGGTACAATAAATAAGTAATTTAAAAAAAAAAAAACAGCGTGCGGTCCTTCCCAATTTTGATAAAGCTTCACAGCTGCTGACTGGTATTCTCAGACTGGGGAGACCCACGTCATTGGGAGCCCCCCAGCCTAAAAATATCAGCCAGCAGCTGGCCAGAATTTCCGCATCCATTAGATGCGACAGTCCCGGGACTTTACCCATTGCCCTGGTGCGGTGGCACACATATGGGTAATATATGGGATTGATACCAGATGTGTAATGTCACCTGGCATCAAGCCCAGAGGTTAGTGATGTCACAGCATCTATCAGATACCCGATATCACTAACCCAGGCAGTAATAAAATAAAAGACGACAAACAAATTTTTATTGATATTTATTGTTGAAAAACACTCCCCAACACATTTCCTCTTTCACCAAATGATTGGAAAGAAAAAACAAATCTGGGTTTAGTGTAATCCAATAAGGGGGTCCCACGACGATTCATATTCACTGTCCCACTCAATAAAGAACAAAACATTCCCCATTGGCTGGGAGAGTAGTGCAGTGACCTTAGCTAACATCATGAGGTCAGCCCAGGTCACTGCAGGGGATGACGAGCGCTGACTTCAGGAGGTTAGCGAGGTACATTACCTGCGGTGATGGAAGCCGCTGCACTCCTGACGTCAGTGCTCGTCACTAACTTCTATGCCCGCTGCATTCTCAGATCACTTCCCGCGAGCGGCCCGTGACATCACCGCTACTCACAGTCTCGGGCCGCCCGTGAGAGCTGGTGTGAGAACGTGGCGGGCATAGAAGTCAGTCACAAGCACTTTTTATGCACCCTGGAATCTTGTTTGCTTTTGCAGCTGCTGCTTGACAAATAAGCTGCTGCTAAGCTTATTTGTAATGAGAATACCCAAGTCCTTCTCCTGTTCTGTAGACCCGAGTTTACTTCCATTTAATGTATATGCAGTTATAGGATTACTCCGTCCTAGGTGCATTACTTTACATTTATCAACATAAAATCTCATTTGCCAAGTATCTGCCCATTCTAACATTCTTATCTAGATCTTTTTGTAATATTATACTATCAAGGTCAGTTTTTAATATCCTACATAGTTTGGTGTCATCAGCAAAGACTGACACTTTACTATCAATCCCATCCACAAGGTCATTAATAAAGAGATTAAAAAGAATCGGTCCTAGCACAGATCCCTGCGGCACCCCACTGCTGACTATGGCCCATTTAGAGAATGTACCATTTATGACTACTCTTTGTTTCCTATCTTTTAGCCAATTCCTTACCCAGTTGCCTATAGTTTCCCCTAGTCCTTGCTTCTGGAGCTTTAGTATAAGGCTATTATGTGGTACAGTATCAAATGCCTTTGCAAAGTCCAAATAAATCACATCAGCTGCATTACCAATATCCAGGTTTGCACTTACCCCAACAGGTTGGTTAGACACGACTTATCTTTCATGAATCCATGCTGTCTTGTCAATTATTATATTATTTTCTGCAATATATTTTTGCATGTCATTCCTTAAAATGCCCTCAAAACCTTTGCATACTACTGATGCCAGGCTTACTGGATGGTAGTTGCCTGGATCTTACCCTCTTACCTTTCTTAAATATCGGTACCACATCAGCAATCCTCCAATCCTGAGGCACCAACCCTGTTACAAGCGAGTCTAAAAGATGAGATACAGTGGTCTGTCGATTACGGAGCTCAATTCCCTCAATATTCGTGGATGAATGCCATCTGGCCCTGGGGATTTGTCAATGTTTAATTTACTCAGACGTAGGCGTACCGTATATGCCGGCGTATAAGACGACTGGGCGTATAAGACGACCCCCAACTTCTGCCCTAAAAATATAGAATTTGGGATATACTCACTGTATAAGACTACCCCGCTCCCAAATGAAAAAAAGTCTGCTTTGATTGCAACATGTTAATTTTAATTCCGCGAGAGCCGTACAATATGTTTTTAAATCGCTCCAATGTTCACTTAGTACAGCAAGGAATGCTCCTCCCTACTGTATAAAGCCACAACTGGACTGAAACAATGGTACTACACTCTGCTACAAACAGACACACACAACTCTGCTACAAACAGACAAACACACACAACTCTGCTACAAACAGACAAACACACACAACTCTGCTACATACAGACAAACACATACAACTCTGCTACATACAGACAAACACATACAACTCTACTACATACAGACAAACACACACAACTCTGCTACATACAGACAAACACATACAACTCTGCTACATACAGACAAACACATACAACTCTGCTACATACAGACAAATACACACAACTCTGCTACATACAGACAAACACATACAACTCTGCTACATACAGACAAATACACACAACTCTGCTGCTCTGTGGGGCCTGCACCCGCGGCTCGGCGGGTACAGCACCCGCGGCATCGGCGGGGGGGGATTGGCAGGGCATACATCTGGGGGGTTAGAAGCAGCTCACCGGGGCCCATAATGGGGAGGCGGGGAGGGCATTTACCCGATTAGGTCACGGTGGAGAGGGGGCCCACACAGCGCCGGACAGAAGCTCGCCTCCTTCATCTGTGGGACTGAGAAGGCGGTAGCTCCGCCCACAGATGAAATTCAAAACAGGATGTCTGCGCGCCTTAAAGTGACGGCGCCGCAGATTGCTGCCGAGGACTGTGGTCCCCGGAACTCGGCTGGGGGCAGCAGAACTATAAAGGCGAGTGGGCCCCGGCCAAGGGACAGGAGAACTGACGAGGCCGAGTGGGCCCTGTGAAGATGTAATTTACCCTCTCACTGTATATGCTGTGATACTATGTCATGATATGTATATTTCCCTGGTTGTATTAGTTGTAATTCATGTATTTTCTTGGGGGAGCTACTGGTCTCAATGTGTCTCTCTCATACAATTGTAGTCTTGGCATCTAATGTGATTATGCAAATAGCCTGTCCTCTTCTTTCCAGAGTTGTGTACCTAATCTGTAATTGCATTGGCCAGTGAAGGAATAGTCATTGTTCTGCACAGCAGGGGATCCCTTCATCTACTGTGGCTGGCAGACATATTGGAGCCCTGTGATGGACCAAACCATTGATGATAGTATGTGTGACCCCTACCCCCTGAACAAACATGGTGGGCTGGTCAAGGAGCACAGACAATGCATTTCCCTTTTTGTAACTTCAGAGTGAGCTGAAACTTGAAGAGAGCAGGAGCCCCAGCCTGGGTGGCTGTGGACACGGACGGAGCTAGGCCTGTGTGGCGGCCCGTGGGATTGTGTGGAACTCTTTGGACTACTGTAAGGACGATTGCTTTGTTATCCGGTCCGAGGATTGTCGGGAAGGGCCCCCGAATCTGTTTTATGTGGACTAATCGTGTGCTGTTCCTGTATTCCTGTTAGTAAACCTGAAAAACAAGAGAACAAGAGTAAAGTGCAAAATAATTGACAAAATTTTATTGAATACACAAGACATATAATTCATTAAAATGGTGCACTACCAGTATATCCTGGGGATGCCGACATAGAATAGACCAGTGTTAATGGCCAAAACAAATCAGAGAGACATACAAGTCACAGTGTATATATATTTGTGGCTACAACTGGCCTAAACAGGTCACGAATATTGGGAACATACCCAGTAACGAGGGAACTGTTAGATGGAAAATAAATAAAGGTCAAAACAAACCGTGATTGCCCACCATGTCAGGGTGGGGAATCATGGTGAAGCCGCTGGCTATGCTGCAAATAACCATAGAAATATAGCAGGGAGTAAACATACAATAACTATATAGCACAAGTGTGCAATTAAGATGTATTCCCTTACCTAAAGTGCTGAAGTGCAAGCTAAGCGAATGCAGGGCAGCCAGCCGTGGACACAGATAGTTCCTATGGAGTTGGGAAAGGCATCCTCAGGTGTCAAAAGGTCTCCATCCAACGCGCGTTTCGCGGGGATAGCTTTTTCAAGGTGGAAAACCAAGGTAATTACCTTGGTTTTCCACCTTGAAAAAGCTATCCCCGCGAAACGCGCGTTGGATGGAGACCTTTTGACACCTGAGGATGCCTTTCCCAACTCCATAGGAACTATCTGTGTCCACGGCTGGCTGCCCTGCATTCGCTTAGCTTGCACTTCAGCACTTTAGGTAAGGGAATACATCTTAATTGCACACTTGTGCTATATAGTTATTGTATGTTTACTCCCTGCTATATTTCTATGGTTATTTGCAGCATAGCCAGCGGCTTCACCATGATTCCCCACCCTGACATGGTGGGCAATCACGGTTTGTTTTGACCTTTATTTATTTTCCATCTAACAGTTCCCTCGTTACTGGGTATGTTCCCAATATTCGTGACCTGTTTAGGCCAGTTGTAGCCACAAATATATATACACTGTGACTTGTATGTCTCTCTGATTTGTTTTGGCCATTAACACTGGTCTATTCTATGTCGGCATCCCCAGGATATACTGGTAGTGCACCATTTTAATGAATTATATGTCTTGTTGTGTATTCAATAAAATTTTGTCAATTTTTTTGCACTTTACTCTTGTTCTCTTGTTTTTCATTCCTGTAATGAGTAGTGCTGGCACCTTCCCTGCCGTACTGAGGGAGGCTTGGTGCTTATTTTCTAATGGCTCTTGATGTGAGTTATGTTATATTACTGTTAGTAAACCTGTTGGATCATCCTCGGCCTGTTGTCTCTCTTTGCTCTGATGTACACCCCGTCACAGGCCCCCCCCGGCTCTCCAGGGCCCCGGCATTTGCCCATAGACAGGTAGGAGCCCTGTCTGCGAGCCAGATACGGCCATCAAAAGAGCCATATCTGGCTCGCGAGCCATAGGTTCCCGACCACCTGCTGTATGATATATACCGTATTTTTCGCTTTATAAGACGCACCCCCAAATTTGGTGAAGGAAAAGAGAATTTTTTTTTTTTAATGTTAAATGGGGTCCATCTTATAATGCCAGTGTCCCTCTAACAAATCATATAGGGTATATGTCCCTCATAGCCCCCCATCCTAAAATTAGCCCCCTTAATCTGGATATGGCCCCCTTATATTGAATATAGCCCCCTTGTGATGGCACACGTTCCCCTGTGCTGCCTATGGTCCCCTATGGATTGCACACGTTCCCGTGTTAGATAACGCCCCCATGCTGCTGCCCATGGCCCCTATAGATCGCACAAGTCCCCCTGTGTTAGATATCGCCCCCATAGTGCTGCCCATGGCCCCTATAGATCGCACAAGTCCCCCTGTGTTAGATATCGCCCCCATAGTGCTGCCCATGGCTCCTATATAGATCGCACAAGTCCCCCTGTGTTATATATCGCCCCCATAGTGCTGCCCATAGTCCCTGTAGATCGCACAAGTCCCCCTGTGTTAGATATCGCCCCCATAGTGCTGCCCATGGCTCCTATATAGATCGCACAAGTCCCCCTGTGTTATATATCGCCCCCATAGTGCTGCCCATGGTCCCTATAGATCGCACAAGTCCCCCTGTGTTAGATATCTCCCCCATAGTGCTGCCCATGGTCCCTATAGATCGCACAAGTCCCCCTGTGTTAGATATCGCCCCCATAGTGCTGCCCATGGCCCCTATATAGATCGCACAAGTCCCCCTGTGTTAGATATCGCCCCCATAGTGCTGCCCATGGTCCCTATAGATCGCACAAGTCCCCCTGTGTTAGATATCTCCCCCATAGTGCTGCCCATGGTCCCTATAGATCGCACAAGCCCCCCTGTGTTAGATATCGCCCCCATAGTGCTGCCCATGGCCCCTATATAGATCGCACAAGTCCCCCTGTGTTAGATATCGCCCCCATAGTGCTGCCCATGGCCCCTATAGATCGCACAAGTCCCCCTGTGTTAGATATCTCCCCCATAGTGCTGCCCATGGCCCCTATAGATCGCACAAGTCCCCCTGTGTCAGATATGGCCCCTAGGCTGCTTCCCAAAGTAAAATAAAACCCTCTTTCCTTATCTCCTCCAGCGCTGAGCTCCCTCCTGTCTCCCTCCGTGCTTCTGTTCTTCCACTTCCTGGTTCTCAGTGCGGTCATGTGATCGGCACAGCAGGCTGAGCTCTCTGCCTGCCTGATCACAGTGGAAGCAGGGACACGGGGAGAAACGCTGCAGGGGTAAGTAAAGCTTTTTTATTTTAGAATGAGCAGCAGCCTGGGGGCCAAATCTAACACAGGGGTGGGCATGTGCGATCACACTGGGACGCAGGCTCATATAATATGCACCGCTGCCCCAGCCCCTCACTGCGTGCGATTTCAGCACCATTGGAGATGGACAGCGGCTGTGCATATTATATGAGCGGGTGCAGGAGATCAAAGGCTGCAGCCCGCAGCGTTCCCCTGTGCTCCAGAGCTGCTGCCCCCACCTCCCCTGGACGCTGCAGTGTACATATATATATACACCCCCCCCCCGTATATCCGGCATATAAGACGACCCCCCACTGTAGCCATTACTTTAAGGGGGTAAAAAGTCGTCTTATACGCCAGTATATACGGTACTTCTTCTTGTGTTAAATTAATTATATCGGGTGGTGAACTTTGATTTTTCACTTGTTGAATGATCCCTGGTACAGTCAGTTCCTTGGTGAACACAGATGAGAAATGCCTATTTAATATCTCAGTCTTTTGTTTATCCTCTATAACTAACTTGTTATATTTTAAGGGGCCAATACTATCCTTTGTTTTCCTTTTGGCATTAATGTATTTATAAAAGATTTTGGGATTTATTTTAATGTCATTGGCGATTTTTGTTTCAGGAACTAGGTTTGCTTGTTTGATTTCTTTTTTTGCATTTCCTATTGATATCTTTATACTCCTGAAATGCTATTTCTGTATTCTCAGCCTTCAAGATTTTAAACGCCCTTTGTTTTTGTTTTATTATACTTTGTACAGTCTTGTTTATCCATAGTGGTTTCTTTTTATTCCTGGACATTTTTATTACCAGAGGGTATGAATTTTTTACAAGACTCTAGCAGTATATCCTTAAACTTTCCCCATTTATGTTCAGTATCCCCAGTTGCCATGACTTTGTCCCAATCTACACATTTAAGCTCTTCCCTTAATTTGTTGAAATCAGCTTTCCTAAAATTCCAGGTTTTAGCATTTCCCCTTTGAAATGTTCTATTGAATATTACGTTGAAGATTACTATATTATGATCGCTGGTGCCCAAGTGCTCCCGGACTTGTAGATCTGAAATTGTATCCGGTCTATTTGACAGGACCAGATCTAGCAAATTATCTCCCCTCGTCGGTTCATCTACCATCTGAGAGAGGAAATTGTCTTGAATAGTAGGTAAGAACTTACAGCTTTTAGCAGAACCAGAAGATTCTATGTCCCACTGAATGTCTGGATAGTTGAAATCCCCCATAATAAGAACCCGATTATTATTATTAGCTGCCTTTTGAATTTGTTCCAGCATTTCACCCTCTATTTGTTCAGGTATGTTAGGAGGCTTATAGCAAACTCCAATTAGCATTTTTCCATTGTTCCCCTCCCCATGTACATTTACCCATACTGACTCTACATTGTTGCAGTTCCCCCCCCAATGTCATCATTCAACACAGGTTTTAGGTTAGATTTGATAAATATACACACCCCACCACATTTTTTGTCTTTCCTGTCCCTTCTAAATGTACTATAACCCTGTATGTTTGTCACCCAGTCATGGCTTTCATCCAGCCAGGTTTCCGTAATGCCCACCACATCATAATCCATGGTTGACATAAGAGTCTCCAATTAATTCATTTTGTTTGCAAGACTTATTGCATTTGCCAGTAATGAATAAAGAGAGAGAGGGCGCTCCTGTGTGGGATCTTAATGTACCGCGGTATGTACAATGTGAGGTGCACACTCACCTGATAGTGTTGTACGTCAGGTACAACACTGTTAGTGGTATTGAAGGGGGATCGCAAGTTCACCGCTCCTTGTCAGCAGGGATCCCGTCCTCCTGACTCCGCAGGACTCTGCTCACACGATCGGGGTTTCCACGTGCAGTGTGCAGCCGCCGGACCGGCGTGTGATAGCAGCTCCTCCTCCGGGTCGGACGGTCCTGTGATCACAGATGCGGTGATTCCCCAGCCCCTGGTGTTAGATTCAAACGGATAGTATGATCCTGGTTCTGGCTGCAGCAGCCCCGTGAGCTCCCATAGGGAGATAATGATGCAGGGAAAAAAAAAAAAGGGGAAAAATGCACGGTTTCGCTGCGCTGCTCAGAAAGGTAGTGATGAGGTTATTTGGGATGTAGATTTATTAATTATTTACATGCCACTACGTGTTTCGGGGGTATAACCTCCCCCTTCCTCAGGTAGTAATAAATCTACATCCCAAATAACCTCATCACTACCTTTCTGAGCAGCGCATTTTTCCCCCTTTTTTTTTTCCCTGCATTTGCCAGTAGACACTTAATACTATTAACACCTTTATTACTCCTAGCCTCCCTACGTTCCTTGCATGTCCCATCCCCCCCTAATCCTTCATTGCCCGCTACAGTCTCACTGTCTCTATCTGCTCTATCTATCCCATTTTTTTCTCCACTACCCTCCCCCCCCCAGATCCTAGTTTAAAAGCTCCTCCATCCGTCTGACCATTTTCTCCCCCAGCACAGCTGCACCTTCCCCATTGAGGTGCAGCCCGTCCCTACCGTAGAGCCTGTAGCCAACTGAAAACTCGGCCCAGTTCTCCATGAACCCGAACCCTTCCTTCCTGCACCAATTTCTAAGCCATGTATTTATCTCCCTAAGCTCCCACTGTCTTTCTAGTGACGCTCTTGGCACCGGTAGTATTTCTGAAAACACCACCTTGGAGGTCCTGGACTTCAGCCTCTCTCCTAGTTCCCTGTAATTATTTTTAAGGACCTTCCACCTGCCTCTAACTTTGTCATTAGTACCAGTACTTTGTCATTGTTAACCAGTTAAGTCCCACTGTAAATATCTGACAGTGGGATTTGACATGTGGCGGCAGAGGGGCGTGTCATTGCCTGCTCCAATCCGTGCGCCCATGACAGCCAAGGGTTAGTTGATCACCCCTGTGTCTGTCACTATGATTCTCTTGAAAAAAGGTCCGTAGAGTCTCTGTTAGGAGTCTCAACACAGAACTAGCCAGATATCCCTCCGGGAAGGACCTAGCCAAGGAGTGGCTCTTTTTAGGAGACCACCATAACCACCATATTAAGTGGCCCTTTTAGTCAATATCAAACTCTTTGACGAGTTTAAAGATATGACAAGGGAAATACCAAGGCCAGATATCCATCCAGAGACAGTTGTTTCGGGGTGTTGCCCCTCATCAGTGTGAAGTAGGATTCTGGCCAGGTGGGAGCAATGCCTAGTAGACCAACAAAACAAAACAATCACTGATCCCGGAGGGATATCTGGCTAGTTCTGTGTTGAGACTCCTAACAGAGGCTCCACTGACCTTTTTTCATTTGCATACTTCCCAGGGGGCAATGCACCTAGGATTTCACTGTTTGAGTGCCTTTGTTGGCTGCTGGAAGTGTTTTCTCTGGCTGTTCTCCCCCAGATCAGTGATTGTTTTGTTTTACTATGATCCGCTTAGCTGGCGTTCATGGGAGATTGTCATTTCTGCTATACAGAGTAGTGCCTCCTGGAGGAAGGGGAGGAAAAACAAAAATGGAAAATGGGCATGGTATGAAGGGGTTAAAGGTTTGTTATTGACAAAAAGCTAGAGGCAAAACTAAAGAAAATGGAATTAAAATCCCTTAAAAAATAAACAAATATACCGTATTTTTCGGATTATAAGACGCACTTTTTCTCCCAAAAATTTGGGAGGAAAATGAGGGGTGCATCTTAAAATCAAAATATACAGTTAGGTCCAGAAATATTTGGACAGTGACACAAGTTTTGTTATTTTAGCTGTTTACAAAAACATGTTCAGAAATACAATTATATATATATATAATATGGGCTGAAAGTGTACACTCCCAGCTGCAATATGAGAGTTTTCACATCCAAATCGGAGAAAGGGTTTAGGAATCATAGCTCTGTAATGCATAGCCTCCTCTTTTTCAAGGGACCAAAAGTAATTGGACAAGGGACGCTAAGGGCTGCAATTAACTCTGAAGGCGTCTCCCTCGTTAACCTGTAATCAATGAAGTAGTTAAAAGGTCTGGGGTTGATTACAGGTGTGTGGTTTTGCATTTGGAAGCTGTTGCTGTGACCAGACAACATGCGGTCTAAGGAACTCTCAATTGAGGTGAAGCAGAACATCCTGAGGCTGAAAAAAAAGAAAAAATCCATCAGAGAGATAGCAGACATGCTTGGAGTAGCAAAATCAACAGTTGGGTACATTCTGAGAAAAAAGGAATTGACTGGTGAGCTTGGGAACTCAAAAAGGCCTGGGCGTCCACGGATGACAACAGTGGTGGATGATCGCCGCATACTTTCTTTGGTGAAGAAGAACCCATTCACAACATCAACTGAAGTCCAGAACACTCTCAGTGAAGTAGGTGTATCTGTCTCTAAGTCAACAGTAAAGAGAAGACTCCATGAAAGTAAATACAAAGGGTTCACATCTAGATGCAAACCATTCATCAATTCCAAAAATAGACAGGCCAGAGTTAAATTTGCTGAAAAACACCTCATGAAGCCAGCTCAGTTCTGGAAAAGTATTCTATGGACAGATGAGACAAAGATCAACCTGTACCAGAATGATGGGAAGAAAAAAGTTTGGAGAAGAAAGGGAACGGCACATGATCCAAGGCACACCACATCCTCTGTAAAACATGGTGGAGGCAACGTGATGGCATGGGCATGCATGGCTTTCAATGGCACTGGGTCACTTGTGTTTTTTGATGACATAACAGCAGACAAGAGTAGCCGGATGAATTCTGAAGTGTACCGGAATATACTTTCAGCCCAGATTCAGCCAAATGCCGCAAAGTTGATTGGACGGCGCTTCATAGTACAGATGGACAATGACCCCAAGCATACAGCCAAAGCTACCCAGGAGTTCATGAGTGCAAAAAAGTAGAACATTCTGCAATGGCCAAGTCAATCACCAGATCTTAACCCAATTGAGCATGCATTTCACTTGCTCAAATCCAGACTTAAGACGGAAAGACCCACAAACAAGCAAGACCTGAAGGCTGCGGCTGTAAAGGCCTGGCAAAGCATTAAGAAGGAGGAAACCCAGCTTTTGGTGATGTCCATGGGTTCCAGACTTAAGGCAGTGATTGCCTCCAAAGGATTCGCAACAAAATATTGAAAATAAAAATATTTTGTTTGGGTTTGGTTTATTTGTCCAATTACTTTTGACCTCCTAAAATGTGGAGTGTTTGTAAAGAAATGTGTACAATTCCTACAATTTCTATCAGATATTTTTGTTCAAACCTTCAAATTAAACGTTACAATCTGCACTTGAATTCTGTTGTAGAGGTTTCATTTCAAATCCAATGTGGTGGCATGCAGAGCCCAACTCGCGAAAATTGTGTCACTGTCCAAATATTTCTGGACCTAACTGTAGCTTTACCTGGGAATCCTGTCTGTGCGGCGATCGGGCGGCCGGGTGCCTGTGGCTGCGTGCGGGTGGCAGCCGGGTACCTGTGCCTGCTTGCGGGCAGCAGTCAGATGCCTGTGTGCGGGAAGCAGCCGGGTGCCTGTCAGGCACCCGGCTGCCTTCCGCACACAAGCACCCGGCTGCTGCTCGCACACAGGCACAGGCACCCGGCTGCCACCCGCACGTAAGTACAGGTACCCGGCCGCTTGCACGCAGGGTGGGCGGGCCGCCTGCTGGCTGCCACTCTGTGCGTGAGGGCAGCTGTGCAGCAGGTTACCCAGTTTGTCCGCGGTCCCAGTTTCAAATGATGGCACCCGGGAGCGGGCGCGTGCGCAGATGGAGCTCTTGGATGAGAGCTCCATCTGCGCATGCGCCGCTCCAGGTGCCATCATTTGAACTGGGACCGCGGACACTGAGAAACTCACTGCACCGGCCTGCTGCACGACTCACCCGCCGACGCTGCTGCAGCCACCACGGACCCCGCGGCTCCTGCCAGCACGGACCCCGCCGCACCTGCCAGCACGGACCCCGCCGCACCTGCCAGCACGGACCCCGCCGCACCTGCCAGCACGGACCCCGCCGCACCTGCCAGCACGGACCCCGCCGCACCTGCCAGCACGGACCCCGCCGCACCTGCCACCACGGACCCCGCCGCACCTGTCACCATGGACCCCGCCGCCACTCCTGTGACCCCGCTTCACCACCACTGCTGCCCCCCTCCGGTAAGAGAACAACGGAGTATAAGACGGACCCCATTTTTTTTTTACCTTTTTTACCTTTTATTCATTCTAAATTTGGGGTGCGTCTTATAATCCGGTGCTTCTTATAAAGCGAAAAATACGGTGTGTGTGTGTGTGTGTATGTATGTATGTATGTATGTGTATGTGTGTGTATGTATTATATATATATATATATATATATATATATATCTCTATCTCTATCTCTCACAGCAAACACAGGGCAGCATTACTTGCCTTTCCAGGTCACAGCACATACTGATGAGACAACCACTCCAAACCTACCACTTCATGGAGGGGGTGATTGCACACAAATAGAGCTTGTGTACAGCGCTGGTCACACACATATAGTGCACGATGTCTGGCTTACAGCCTAATAATGATGCTTATACTATTAGATTAGGCAGGCTGCTGAGTACTGTGTACGTGCACCTCATCGGGACAGACATCCTAGTTTACAAGGCCTACATAGATGGGCATGGCTACACCCTGCATACAAATAAAGTGCAGAAAAATATATTTACAATATATGAGCTATTGGTCAATGTTTTGGCCAAAATATACAAAATTGCAACCCACATCAAGCATCATCACTGTCTTGTGAATCCCTACACTAAGATTAAAAGAAAAAGGAATTAAAATTTCTTCAAAAAAAGCAGAGAAAGGGCAACAGTATTTCCCTGCCCAGGTCACAGAAACTAGTGCACTACAGGAACCAGCAGCTCACCTGATAAAGATGGAGGCAACACAGTCATCAGCATTATGCACCTGCGTTTCCTCTATCTTTATCAGGGGGGGCTACTCCAGCCTGCTAGTGTATTACTTTATGTGACTTGGGCAGGTAAATACTGTTTACTTCTCTTTTCTGTTTGTTATTGACAACATTAAATACTAACATAAGGAGTGTACTGTGGTCTGTCCTATTGATTTATTTGATGCTGAAGGCATTTAATGGGGTTGTCCAGGTTTGACACAAAAGTCTGCATTCACTCTGTAATTACAGCCTTGTGAATCCTCACAGCGTGCACAATTCATGCTGTCAGGATTTCCGGGACAGGCGCTTTGAGCAGGTGGTCTTGTGATTGCAGATATATGATATGAATACTATCAGCCACAATCTGACTCAATACAAGTGAATTTAGTGAGGCCACATGCAGTTGTAGTCGAAATGTGGCTGGAAGTATACAAATCGCATGCTTGCAGTCACATGACCGCCTGTTCCCAGAGCCTGCATCGGAGAATCCAGACAGTATGCATTGTGCGCGCTGTGAGGACTCACAAGTCTGCAGTCACGTAGAGTACCACAGTGTCAAACCCCTGGACAATCGCTTTCATTTAAAATGGGGTTAAATTGTTTGCATTAAAGTTTCAGTGTTAGTTTGTATTGCTAATAGCTACTGCACACGATTGAATTCTCCTCTTCAGGGATTGGGGAAAACCGTTAGGTAATGTTTAGTGCGAATAAAATGCCACTTATTGTAAGTGAGATGTATTACTATTCTCCTGTGTGTTCCTGAGTGCCGATGGGCTGTGCAGCTTGATGAAGAACGTGTACTAGAAGCCGTGGTAGAAAAAGAAATGAATAGTTTTGTTAAACTTTTTGTGTATTTGAAAATATGGAGATTTTTTTTTTTTTTTTAAATCTTAACATTTCCCAGTAATGAACACATGGCATAAATTTTTTTTTTTCTTTTTCTCCCCTAAAGCGTATTTTTGGGCATTTTGTCAGTGGTTACAATGTTTCGTGTTCATTTTTAGTTGGTATTTTAAGTGGGGTTTTTTTTTTTTTTTTTTGGTGGTCGGCCCTCTTATGGGGTCAACTTGGAAGTGTTGTTTTTGATTAGTTTTTTTAATACATTAAAGGGGTGGTTCACCCATATTTTTTATTGTCTAGTTCGATATTATATTGAGAAACAATGTTTCTCTCAAATACCTTGTGTTGGCAATAATGCCTGTGAGAGGCGCTATTGCAGACCGCTGTTCCCCGTCCAGTGACGTCAACGTCAAGTGCTGCACACGCCACATCCGTGCAGCCGGCTACATTCTTCCAGACTCTGAGCTGTGAGCGGTGTTTCATTGCTGTCACTGCCCATATGCTCCCCCCTCCCTCCTTCCTCACAGCAAAGCGCGTCTCCTGCTCCCTCCTCCCCTCCTCCCCTCCTCCCCTCCTCCCCTCCTCCCCTCCTCCCCTCCTCCCCTCCTCCCCTCCTACCCTCCTCCCCTCCTCCCCTCCTCCCCTCCTCCCCTCCTCCCCTTCTCCCCCCCCTCCCCTCCTCCCCTCCTCCTCTCCTCCTCCCTTACAGCACAGCGCGTCTCCTGCTCCCTCCTCCCTCCCCCCTCCTCCCTTCCCCCTCCTCCCTTCCCCCTCCTCCCTTCCCCCTCCTCCCCCCTCCCTCCTCCTTCCTCCCTTACAGCACAGCGCGTCTCATACTCCCCCCTCCCTCCTAGCACAGCGCGTCTCCTACTCCCCCCCTCCCTCCTAGCACAGCGCGTCTCCTGCTCCCCCCTCCCTCCTCCCTGCTCCCTCCTCCCTTACAGCACAGCGCGTCTCCTGCTCCCCCTCCCTCCTCCCTTACAGCACAGTGCGTCTCCTGCTCCCCCTCCCTTACAGCACAGCACGTCTCCTGCTCCCCCCTCCCTCCTCCCTTACAGCACAGTGCGTCTCCTGCTCCCCCTCCCTCCTCCCTTACAGCACAGTGCGTCTCCTGCTCCCCCTACCTCCTAGCACAGGGCGTCTCCTACCTCCCCCCCCCCCTCCCTCCTTCCTGATCCCTCCTCCCTTACAGCACAGCGCGTCTCCTGCTCCCCCTCCCTCCTCCCTCACAGCACAGCGCGTCTCCTGCTCCCCCCTCCCCCCTCTCTCCTCCCTCACAGCACAGCGCGTCTCCTGCTCCCCCTCCCTCCTCCCTCCTCGCAGAACGCTGCAATTAAGAGGCGCGCTGTGCTGTGAGGGAGGAGGAGCAGGGCTCAGAATACAGCCGGCTGCACGGATGTGACGTGTGCAGCACTTGACGGAGACGTCACTGGAGCGGGAACAGCGGTCTGCAATAGCGCCTCTCACAGGCATTATTGCCAACACAAGGTTTTTGAGAGAAACATTGTTTCTCAATATAATATCGATCTAGACAATAAAAAATATGGGGGAACCACCCTTTTAAGCAATGAAAATGGAACATGAGCTGTTTTTTGTTTAGGCGAAAATGCTCACAAAGTGCTCCGGAGCATGCCTAGGCATCCTGTATGCATACTTTTAGGGTTCTTACACACTTGAGTTTTTTCCCTTCAGTTGCATTCCACCGCTTGGAAAACAGCGCAGTCAGTTAACGGATTTAGCTGCTTCCCATAGACTTGTATCCACCGGGCGGAAAGAACACAGCATGTAGCGTTTTTCTGCGCCTCCTAGAGCGTCAAAAAAATGCAATATACAGGATTCCGTCGGCGTCTGACATTTTTATAATGGAAGCCTATGGTGGCGGAATCCTTTAGAATCCGTCATTTGACAGATTCCTGTGACGGATCCGTCTTTACACAACTGTGCATGCTCAGTTGAGTAAATCGCTGAAAAAGAAAGCTACAACAGATTCCGTTGTTTTGCAGGATCCGTCGCTTCAGTTGTGCCACTATATGCAACATCCGTCACACAACACAATGCGACGGATGCCGTACAGTGCAAGTGTGAAACTAGCCTTAGCCTTCCCATTGACTTGCATTTTAAGCCTGAAGCTGAGAACGCCTGAAGAGTGATCCGTTCACGTCTTTTAACCGTTTGGCATTTTTGGAAACCTGAAGAATCTCCAAAACCTAAATCTACAAATTACAAGTGTTTTTATGTAGACGTGAATTTGTTCACTCTTTTGAGCGTTTCCTGAGCTCTTTCTAGGCGGACCTGCTCCAGATCCACATGAAACGAAAAAGGTCTAAAAAAACCCCCAAAACAGGAACAAAAAACTGTTTAATTTTTTAGCTTCCAAAGAATTGTGTGAAAAGGCAAGGTGTTTCTAGGTGGAATCTATTCCCTGTGACACCTGTCGCTGCCTCCATACATTATTCAGGTGCTCGCTGTCACTTACACTGCTTGGCCTGATGACCATCTTGTAGTTTGCCTTAAACTCTTATTTATTTTTCATGCCCTACATTACTTTGATTACCCTCTCGTAATTCCTCTATTGGTAAAGTCGTTTTCAGCTTCCCACAAATGAGTCATTTTTGAAGGCAAGTACGGTATATTGCTAGGAAAGACACAGGAAGCTTGCGCTGTTTCTCATGCATCCTTGGTTGGTTACGTTCAGTTGAGAACCACATGTACACTCAGAACAGGGGAGCCAGACACGGGGATGGGTTACTGTGACCAAATCCTTGTTACATTTCAGCTTCATTTATGTTCCTTGGTGGTCACATTGGTCAAACTGTAAGTTACATGATTTGTTATACAGCTCCTTGTGCTATTGTAGAAATGTGTTTTGTGTAGGTGAACTATTTAGCAATATGTCTAATACAGTAGTGCTGTGTCCTCCTGACAGTCATATGTCAGGGAGCCGCTGCCAGTGATTGCGGGCACTCCACCAGACCAGGCGCTGGCACGTAGACCGGGCATCTCCTTTATTTCCCTGTAAGTTTCTTTGTAGCTTTCTTCTTCTCCAGGGGCGATTCTTACTAATATTTCTAACTTTTCATCACATGGGCTCAAGCATGCTCCAAATCATATGACCGCTTTCTGCAAGTAGGGTTAACAAAATAAAGAGTGTAGAACAATACATGTTTCTGTGACTATTTTTCTATCAAAAAATAGCAACAGAAAGAGGAGATAAAAACTCCTCCAAAAATTTAATATACTCACAGCAAAAAAGATGGCAACCAGTCCAGTTAGCCCAGGCCAACACATCTATGCACAAACAGGATGCAGTCAAACCTCTCAACATGATGGACACTTCACAGGTGCAAGGTAAATTGCACACTAGTGGCGCGCATAGGGCACTGTTCACACTCGTATGCGCATGGTATCCAGCCAGCAACCTATTATCACGCCCTTACTATTAGGTTAGGCGGGTTACCCGGACACTACTCACTGCAGCACACAAGGGACAGTGAAAAAAATATTTTTTTGATATTTATTAGTGTAGGGACCCACAAGCATGAGGATCCGTGATGAGGATTGTGGGCTTATGTACATTGGCCGGAGTATTTTTCTATTCAAGATCCCAAATCAAATTTCCAATATTGCCTTTCCTTCTGTTTTGTGCTCATATATTTAGTGCTAAGTATCTAAGACTTTGCTAATGGACGCTTTATATTTATTTTCAGGTTGTACCGTAGCTTTGTGGGGAGTTGACCAGATTCTACTATGATGTGTAATAAGAAGAAAATGCTTGGTAGGTAACTTTTTTTTTTGTTCCTGTAAAAGTTTTAATGTATTTCCATTCTGGCAGTTAAACTGAGTGGGATACTCACCCTATGCGGTGAGCAAAATTTAGGATAATTTAATCATGGGTGTGTCTCCCTCTGGGGGGACCTTGGCTGAGTCTGAGACCAGAAGATCACAATGCATTATTGTGCGCAGGTCTGCAGCTTATGTTTAAATGTATTTGATTTCTTTTGGTGCTGTAGGGGTTAAAAGGTCTCTGTCATCAGGATTTTGCTATGTAATCTGAAGACTCTGTAAGAGTTAAAACAGAGAATTCAGTCCTGCTTCTCTTATCACAAAGTGTGTTCTTGTCTACCTGCAATGTTAGTT
The DNA here is from genome assembly GCF_048569485.1 of Anomaloglossus baeobatrachus. NCBI lineage: Eukaryota > Metazoa > Chordata > Amphibia > Anura > Aromobatidae > Anomaloglossus > Anomaloglossus baeobatrachus. The sequence continues at coordinate 504,839,455 of NC_134356.1, read as the reverse complement.
TAAGCTTCCTAGTTTTATCATTCGTAGACATGTGAGCTCCGGTCCGACTTTCTCCCCTCTGTGATTAGCAGCTTCTGTCTATGTAAATGTACACTGAAAGCCTGTATCCTGGTGTGAGCGAGGGCAGCTATCTGGAGTCTGCAGCATGCTAAATCTAAAATTTTTGATTCTGTAAGAACAGCTGCAGTCAGTAATTTAAGTGATACATTGTTGGAATTAGAGCCTGTTTGCCTACATTATGTTGTTCTCTGATGAGGTAGGAAAAACCTTCTGACAGATTCCCTTTAAAGACTCTTTCCTATCTCGTTATCCTTTGAAGCTTCAAAGGGAACCAATCGCCAGGATTTTCGTATATAACCTAAAGCCAGTGCCAGTGCTATGCTTGCACTATCAGGCTGATTTTCTATATACCATTAGTGGTCAGCTCGGATGTTTAGGTTTTGAAATTCAAGAAAGTAAAGTTTATAAAATTGTCAGCTGCTTGAGTGACAGCAGCTAAGGAGCAGATAATATCTGGGGGGAATTCATAGTTATCCCCTCCCCCTGTTAGAATTAGCATAAGTATTATACAAACGGCCCTGCCCCTTCTGGTCACATGAATATGACCTCAGCACAGGTCCTGGAAGAGAAAAGTTACATCGATTGTATGATATGTATGCTAATTCTATGGTAACAGGGGGGTGATAACTATGAAAACCCCCAGATATCTGACCCTCAGCTGCTGTCACTCAAGTAGCTGCTGATTTTTATAAATTTTTCTTTCTTGGATTTCAAAACCTAAACATCTGAGCTGACTACTAAATGTATGTAGAGAATCAGCCTGATAGCGCCAGTATAGCACTGGCTTAAGGTTATATACGAATATCCCAGTGACTGGTTCCCTTTAATCTCAGCTGCAGCTGTTTGTGACCACTCCCCTTTTCTATAAATAGTCATGTGTCTTAACATCTGATGTTGGTTATAGACTCTAATATCTAAGCTTTCCAGTTTGGAAGGAGCCAGTCTCTGGAAGAAGCTGACGTTTTGTGACAATTGAAGCTGTGGTGTTATCTGCATTGGAGATACTTGGAGTGTTTTTCCTTTTTGTGTCTATTTTCGCCTGTCTGAGTTACTACCGTTGTGTTGGATAATTGCAGTGGTGAGACTTGCGCTGTCACTGGCCTGCTCACTAGCCAGGGTGTTTTCAGGGCAGGCAAATGAGGGCCTAGGCACGTGATTGGTGACTGGGAAAAACAACCCATATATGGATGCTAGGGAATGCAGGGAACAGACTCAGGTGTGTGCAGGAGGTGACCCCCTCTCCTTAATGCCAGCCCACTGTTGTAGCGTGTTCCCGATGTATCCTGTTTGTTTTGGCGTTTGCTGGGGGTTCCCTTATTCCTGGCGGAACCACAGTAGTTACAGCGTGACAAATTTGTTCTAAATTGAGAAATAGTGAATAACCTGGGATAATGATTATCTTGCAAAGTTTTTTTTCTTTGTCGCTCCATTGGGAGACCCAGACAATTGGGTGTATAGCTTCTGCCTCCGGAGGCCACACAAAGTATTACACTTAAAAGTGTAAACCCCTCCCCTCTGCCTATACACCCCCCCGTGCATCACGGGCTCCTCAGTTTTTATGCTTTGTGTTGAAGGAGGCACACATGCACGCAAGCTCCACAATGTAGTCAGCAGCAGCTGCTGACTATATCGGATGGAAGAAAAGAGGGCCCATAACAGGGCCCCCGGCATGCTCCCTTCTCACCCCACTCTGGTCGGCGGTGCTGTAAGGTTGAGGTACCCATTGCGGGTACAAAGGCTGGAGCCACATGCTGTTTTCCTTCCCCATCCCTTAGGGGCTCTGGGTGAAGTGGGATCCTAACCGGTCACCATGCATGGGACCGTGCTCCCTCCGCAGCCCCTGGGGGAACCTGCTGGACAGGAGACCGGGTATCGTCAGGGACAGGCCCTGCTCCTCTGAGGTACTCTGTGTCCCCTTGGGGACGGCGCATAGAGCGCCTGTGTAACGGACGCTGCAGCACCTGCCGGGTGTTTTGCGTCGCCGGGACTACCGCGCCGACCCCGCTTGTTTGCCGGCCGCGCTAATAAATTTAGTCCCCGGCTTTTGCGGCCTAGTACCGCAAACTCCCGCCCCCGGGCCTGCCAGTCAGGGGTGAGGGCGGGACGCTAGACTGCATGTCAGCGGTGAGGGCTGGAGCATACTGAGGTATCCTCCTCCCCCCTCACTGAGCACTGCGGGGCACCAGATTCCCGCACTTTCTGAGGCAAGCCCACGGCTCCCTCCTCCTCTCAGAACGCTGGCAGCCATTCCTATCAGCACTTCTGACGCTGGAGAACTTCAGAGGGGAGACAACACCGAGCTCCACACCTCTGGGAGGCCCAGACAGGGAATCTGGTGGTCACACAACCGCTGAGGGCGGTCGGTAAGCCGCACCTGTTACTAGGTGCTGGCCCCCCTGGGTGCCGAAGTGTATATTTATATGCTTATATTGTATACATTTACTCTGTACGGCCGCACTATTTGCTTTTGGCTATATACCCTCACTGATTGCTCTAAGAGGAGACAACAGCATGTCGTCCGCAAAAAGCAAGGGTGCCAAGGCACAGGCTTATTTTGCATCCTGTACCTCATGTGCGGCTATGCTACCTGCAGGTTCCACCTACCTTCATTGTGTGCAATGCTCGGCCCCTGTGACACTCACTCAGCCGGAGCCTCAGCCACTGGTGGGACCCTCGGCCCCGGTGGAACCACCTGCTGCCACTGTCCAGGTGACAGGGACAGAGTTTGCAGTATTCGCTGACAAACTTTCTCAGTCTATGGATAGATGGTCTGCTAAGATACTAGAAGCTTTGCAGTCCAGACCGGTAACACAGGCCCCGGGCACTGTTGAATCATTGCCCCCAGGCCCCCCTCGGTTGGAGCAGCAAAGTGCTCCTGGGGCGACTCATAGGTCCCACGGTGAGGACTCCGACACGGACCGCAGTCCCAGACCGGCTAAGCGGGCTCGCTGGGAGCTTCCCTCGACTTCATCACACTGCTCAGGGTCTCAGCATGAGGACTCTCTGGAGGATGAAGCGGAGGTGGCAGATCAGGGCTCTGAGCCTGACGCCGCGCTCAACCTTGATACACCTGAAGGGGACGCCATAGTAAACGACCTTATAGCGTCCATCAATCAGGTGTTAGAACTTTCTCCTCCAACTCCTCCGATTGAGGAGTCAGCTTCTCAGCAGGAGAAATTCCAATTTAGGTTTCCCAAACGTACACGGAGTGCGTTTCTTGATCACTCCAACTTCAGAGATACAGTCCAGAAACACCGAGCTTTTCCGGATAAGCGCTTTACTAAGCGCCTTAATGACACACGTTATCCCTTCCCCCCTGACGTAGTCAAGGGTTGGGCTCAGTGTCCCAAGGTGGATCCTCCAGTCTCCAGACTGGCGGCTAGATCCATAGTTGCAGTGGCAGATGGTGCATCACTCAAGGATGCCACTGACAGGCAGATAGAGCTCCTGATGAAATCCATCTATGAAGCTATAGGCGCCTTCTTTTGCTCCGGCATTCGCAGCCGTATGGGCACTCCAAGCTATCTCAGCTTGTCAGTCTGAGATTAATGCAGTCACACGTGCCTCTACTCCGCTGGTTGTGTCTTTAACCTCGACCACTATTAGAATAATAACCAAGGTGGAATTACACGAAAACCACTAGAACACACCTCTATAAAAAATATATTTTTATTCAATTTATAATAGAAAATAAATATGACACCAAATGTCTGACAAACACACAAAGACACTGTGCTCATCAAGGCCTAGTGGAGAGTAGAGGGAGCGTGCAGAGATAGATAGCTGAATAATTTTCAGTGAACTAGGAGGAACTACGATACTCCTCAACTCCTCCTGCCTACTTGCGGAGAGTGCTATAAGGTATTGAACACTCCCCGCTCCGGGTGGCTGTCCCTATATATCCCTACGCTCCACTAGCCTAAACCACCACCACCAAGTGCATTGTGACAAGACCAGGACAACATGTAATGTATAAAATCTGTTGGTTCCTGACTCGGACTGGAGACTATGCTACAGTCCAGATACTGTAAACAGCAGTTTAGGACAGAGCTATGGACCCAACAAGATCGGTGCCCACAGCTCCTCCCAACGCGTTTCCCCCCCTCCTAAAAAAATATTCGGGGGTTCATCAGGGGTGATTAGCCAACATACACCTGTGAATAGACAAAAACAGACAGTTGGTGTCTTTCAATATAAAATCCAACCAAAACTCCAAGAGATCTCCTTCGCATATAAGACTTACTTGGAACAGCATCCAAGTGTGGTGTAATAGCAGCAGCAGGGTGTGCTTGTACAGTATAACTTGACACCATCAACTCAAGGGACTATAGATGTCCTCTCTGTAATTCAATATAGTGATACAGCACATTAGACATTGTGTCTCCAAGATCTCTCTGCACCATGCACGGAACACACCTATCAGTGTATATCATGCCACTACCTTCTTAGGTCCACTTTTCTTTTCCTCCAAAATATGGTATTAATGTTGTTCAGTGTCTCACCTCACCATATCTACATAAGCATTGACAATACAAAAATATAAATATGTGAGTCAATCCTACAAGATAACATCTCTCCCCAGTATTATGGTATCTAATACTAAAACGAAGCATACCCATTCTAGGTAAATGATGCATGATGTTCTCCAGGGACAATAAACCCTTTAGCGCCACTTCTAGGCCTTTGCTATAAGAGAAAGGAAAACCATCTCTAAGAGCTAAGTGGGTTTACATACTTGAAGCTCACATAACCAACAACAGGCATTAATAACAACAAATACCAATACCTATGAGTCTAAAAAGAGGGTTTAAGGTGATGGACGGTATACAGTTTGGCACTTGAGATAAGGTGCAGCATGCACTCTCTAGCAGAAAAAAATCTATCTGCCCTCTCTTAGGATGTGGATCCTGCTCTCCTGGTTAGCCCCCTGTAGAGAAAAAAATATATATATTGTATGGCTTATATGCAGGGCAGACGCATATTATCTTACATTGCCATCTCGCCTGTCATTACCTGGGCACTGATATATCCTTAGTGGAAGCCCCAGGTATTTCCTTAGTGGGAGTCCTAGGTAACTGCTTCAGATCCCACTAGTGAATGAACACGTCCTATAAAGACATAATATGCAAATATCGCTAGTGCCAGGTTATTTTCCCCCTATGCATATCCAGATACTGGATATCATATACAGTCCTAATTGAATAAGGAGAGTCACCTACCAGCAGAAGGCTCGGTCTTCAGTGACCAAGGTACCAGGCGTTAAGGCGTATGAAGTTCCCCAGGGCACAGCGATATGGCCTCCCAGGCTAGAGATCTAAAGGTCCGTAATGTCCCTGCTGCTTGTCTGTCTCTCCACTGCCATCTGCTCTTTTAAAACGCCCGCCTCCCGATATGGGGGTGGGACATCCTGTTATCCGAGATTGACATGTTGATGGGCCAATCGGAGACGGATCCTATGCGGCCGGAAGTGACGCGTCAAGGACGGGTGGGACATCCTGTTATCCGAGATTGACATGTTGATGGGCCAATCGGAGACGGATCCTATGCGGCCGGAAGTGACGCGTCAAGGACGGGCTTCCAATGCAGGATAGGAAAGGCATCTTCTCGCCAATTTTGGGGTCATTTTTACCTAATTTCAGTATTAAACACTCCAAGAACCCTTAGAGATATATTATGATATTTTTTCAGATTTACGCAGAGTGTTGACACCAAGCAATTACGGTGGCTTAAGCTCTAGCAATATTTCATAAACGAATTGGCATAGGCAGCATATATTGATTAACTAAAATATGTGGAGTTGGTCTTACAGGACAATATCAGAGGACAATGTTTATAGGCATGCGCTGACATCTGGTCTGATGTGGGTTTATTTTGGATTTATGGCTACTGATTTTATAGGTATGGCCATGCAGTGTCGTTAAGGACGGATGTGATTCAGTTATACATCTCCCTTTGGCGTTAGCAACCAGGATAGGGTTATTGTGCTGTCAGTCTAATCAAGTCACATCCGGTCAGGCAGGATTCGTCTTTATCCTGGCCGACGCGGCTGTTAGGACGCCTGGGTGTCATTACCATTAAGGGCGGCTGCAATTGAGTAATGGGTTACTCTTTGCAGTGTTAATCATGAGGATAGGATGTGGGATCTGTCAGCCTGTTCCTATGCAGTATCGCTGAGGGCATATGCGATTCAGTGATACATCCCCCTCTAGGGCTAGCAACCAGGATAGGGCCACTGGGCTGTCAATCTAATCGAGCCACACTACATCCGGCCGGGCAGGATCTGTCTGTATCCAGGCGGATACGGTTGCTGGGACGCCTGTTTGCTACTACCACTGTGGGCGGCTGCATTCGAGTGATACGTCACTCTCTGCAGCGTTAGCTACTAGGATTGGACAGGGGATCTGTCAATCCGTCCTTGACGCGTCACTTCCGGCCGCATAGGATCCGTCTCCGATTGGCCCATCAACATGTCAATCTCGGATAACAGGATGTCCCACCCGTCCTTGACGCGTCACTTCCGGCCGCATAGGATCCGTCTCCGATTGGCCCATCAACATGTCAATCTCGGATAACAGGATGTCCCACCCCCATATCGGGAGGCGGGCGTTTTAAAAGAGCAGATGGCAGTGGAGAGACAGACAAGCAGCAGGGACATTACGGACCTTTAGATCTCTAGCCTGGGAGGCCATATCGCTGTGCCCTGGGGAACTTCATACGCCTTAACGCCTGGTACCTTGGTCACTGAAGACCGAGCCTTCTGCTGGTAGGTGACTCTCCTTATTCAATTAGGACTGTATATGATATCCAGTATCTGGATATGCATAGGGGGAAAATAACCTGGCACTAGCGATATTTGCATATTATGTCTTTATAGGACGTGTTCATTCACTAGTGGGATCTGAAGCAGTTACCTAGGACTCCCACTAAGGAAATACCTGGGGCTTCCACTAAGGATATATCAGTGCCCAGGTAATGACAGGCGAGATGGCAATGTAAGATAATATGCGTCTGCCCTGCATATAAGCCATACAATATATATATTTTTTTCTCTACAGGGGGCTAACCAGGAGAGCAGGATCCACATCCTAAGAGAGGGCAGATAGATTTTTTTCTGCTAGAGAGTGCATGCTGCACCTTATCTCAAGTGCCAAACTGTATACCGTCCATCACCTTAAACCCTCTTTTTAGACTCATAGGTATTGGTATTTGTTGTTATTAATGCCTGTTGTTGGTTATGTGAGCTTCAAGTATGTAAACCCACTTAGCTCTTAGAGATGGTTTTCCTTTCTCTTATAGCAAAGGCCTAGAAGTGGCGCTAAAGGGTTTATTGTCCCTGGAGAACATCATGCATCATTTACCTAGAATGGGTATGCTTCGTTTTAGTATTAGATACCATAATACTGGGGAGAGATGTTATCTTGTAGGATTGACTCACATATTTATATTTTTGTATTGTCAATGCTTATGTAGATATGGTGAGGTGAGACACTGAACAACATTAATACCATATTTTGGAGGAAAAGAAAAGTGGACCTAAGAAGGTATTGGCATGATATACACTGATAGGTGTGTTCCGTGCATGGTGCAGAGAGATCTTGGAGACACAATGTCTAATGTGCTGTATCACTATATTGAATTACAGAGAGGACATCTATAGTCCCTTGAGTTGATGGTGTCAAGTTATACTGTACAAGCACACCCTGCTGCTGCTATTACACCACACTTGGATGCTGTTCCAAGTAAGTCTTATATGCGAAGGAGATCTCTTGGAGTTTTGGTTGGATTTTATATTGAAAGACACCAACTGTCTGTTTTTGTCTATTCACAGGTGTATGTTGGCTAATCACCCCTGATGAACCCCCGAATATTTTTTTAGGAGGGGGGGAAACGCGTTGGGAGGAGCTGTGGGCACCGATCTTGTTGGGTCCATAGCTCTGTCCTAAACTGCTGTTTACAGTATCTGGACTGTAGCATAGTCTCCAGTCCGAGTCAGGAACCAACAGATTTTATACATTACATGTTGTCCTGGTCTTGTCACAATGCACTTGGTGGTGGTGGTTTAGGCTAGTGGAGCGTAGGGATATATAGGGACAGCCACCCGGAGCGGGGAGTGTTCAATACCTTATAGCACTCTCCGCAAGTAGGCAGGAGGAGTTGAGGAGTATCGTAGTTCCTCCTAGTTCACTGAAAATTATTCAGCTATCTATCTCTGCACGCTCCCTCTACTCTCCACTAGGCCTTGATGAGCACAGTGTCTTTGTGTGTTTGTCAGACATTTGGTGTCATATTTATTTTCTATTATAAATTGAATAAAAATATATTTTTTATAGAGGTGTGTTCTAGTGGTTTTCGTGTAATTCCACCTTGGTTATTATTCTAATAGTGGTCGATGTGTGATCAATGGCGGGATTCTTATCCGGACCAGTCAACACTACTAGGTGGTTGGATGATGCCGAGGAGGTGTTTTCAGATAAGGCAATAGGCAACCAGGGAACGGGAAAGACAACTATCAGGAATGTCTTTTCGGAACTACTGGATGCTTATAAAACTAATGTGAAATCGTGGTGGGAAGTACAGTCCCTTGAGCGCTACATTAAGCAAAGAATTGTTCCACGTGGTCTTAGGATCAACTTGATACCAGCAGAAAGATCAAGAACAGATAGGCTGATTGGCAGATGGGAGGAGGAGTTGACCAATTCCTCAATTAGATTGATGACCATTCTCCTGGAGGAGGAGAAGGTCACCTTAGAAAATAGTTCCAAAACCTTGCAAAATCTCAGGGAGGAAGCAGTGAAGTTCAAGGGAGAACCAGACTTTGTCACCAAAGAAACTTCACTGCAACTCGCTGTTGATAAATATCAACAAAACTTGAAAACCAGGAAGCACAAGCACTTCCTGAGGGACCTGGCTGACTTTACAGGCCAGAAGGAGGTCTCTTTGGGTGCCACGGGTCCCCAAACTGACGTTTCATCCTCTGACTACTCAGATTCTGAGTCTCAGGGACGGCTTGTGCCTAATAGGAACAAAGAGAGAAGATATCAACAGGGAAGGCAAAAGAACTGGGGTAGAGGGGGGAGTAGAAACTGGCAATGGGACAGGAATGGTGGAAGGTATGGTTCATCTTCATACTTTGGAACACCTTATTCAGGGGGGGCACAATTGAGATTGATGGACAACATGGCCCCGCCCAATGCCCCGCCCTCACCTCCGCTCTCTTCTCAAGGGAATCTACCAATGGGACCCCACAGTGCAGCACCCACCCCTTTTTTAGGGGGGCGGGACCCCTACAATTTGAGAAATCATGGGTACAGAACCTTGAAAAACTAAATATCCCGAGTTCATCAGATCACCAGGTCATTAACTTATCTAGCTACCACCTCTCAGAGGTGGAGATGAGGGTTCTTAAGCTAGGCCTTACATTCGTCCCCACAACCAGATATGATCCGTTTATATGGGCTAAAGATTTAGAGTTATTCATAAGGAAATTAAAATGGAAAAAATTCTTTGCCCATAATGATGAAATTGAATGCATTAGGCTGGGAATTCCAGCAGAAATGCTTCAGGACGTCAGGCTATTATCAAATCTGGATGAGATGAGAGGAGAATGTATAGGTGTGGGACCTTTCACCAATCTGAAACCCAAGAGCAAAAAGACACCACCCCCAATGGACTACAGTAGTCTTAACATCTTTTTAAATTTAGTGATGAAGGACCTTAAGAGCATCCAACCTAAATTACGATCTGTTAAGCCGAACCTTAACAGGGATGAATGGGAGGCTTTGAGTAATCTGGAAAAAAATACCCAAATCACAATAAAACCATCAGACAAGGGGGGAAACACGGTCATTATGAACATCAAAGATTACCCGGCAATGTGTAAACGTATCTTGACCGATAGAACAACGTATCGAGTTCTGCCTAAAGATCCAACCATTGAATATTTAAGGGAACTTGAGACCCTCCTGAGGAAAGGACTTCAAATGAAGGTAATTTCTGAAAAAGAATATGACTTTCTATATCAAAAGTTCCCAGTAATATCCACTTTCTACGCCACTCCTAAGATACATAAGGGGTTATGTCCCTTGAAAGGACGACCCATTGTATCGGGAATTGATGCGATTGGCCAAAATCCTGGGGTTTATGTTGATACGGTGTTACGTCCATTTGTCACAGGTTTGGCTTCTTACATTAGAGACACTAATGACCTCATCTCCAAACTGGACGGGATCACTTTAGACCCAGGTACCATTCTGGCATCAATTGATGTGGAACAGCTTTACAGCAGTATTCCACACGACAAGGGGATAGAAGCTGTTCGATATTACCTCTCTACACGAGGTAACCAATGCCGGGAACATAGTGATTTCGTGATAGATCTCCTGCTCTATATCCTGTCACATAACTATTTCCTATTCGATGGAAGGGTGTACCACCAGCTCAGGGGCACGGCTATGGGGAGCCCCTGTGCCCCCACATACGCCAACATGTTCCTGGGCTGGTGGGAAGACACCCGTGTCTTCAGAGACGAGGATGTCATCTTTGCCCCCCATATACAATTTTGGGGGCGCTATATAGATGACATCCTCGTTCTCTGGACGGGGGAGCAAGCCCTGTTTACTCAATTTATTGAGAGACTTAACAGCAACGATCTTGGGCTAAAATTCACTTTTGAAGTTGGGACAGAGAGTCTAGCCTTTTTGGATCTGAAAATATCCAAGGACTTAGGAGGGGGATTGGTCACTAGCATTTATAGAAAACCCACAGCGACGAACAGCTTATTGAGGTGGGAGAGTCATCATCCAGTACCCTTAAAAAGGGGAATTCCTAAGGGACAGTTCCTCAGGCTTAGACGGAATTGTTCGTCCCTGTCAGACTTCGAAGCCCAGGCTTTAGACATGGGAGGTAGGTTTCGACAGAGGGGGTATCCCCTGCACGTACTCGAACCAGCGTATAAATGTGCTAGATCAACCCCAAGAAAAGAACTGGTTAGGTCACAAAAAAGACAAAAAGATGAGCAGATCACCCGACTAATAGGAACGTATGATGACCAAAATCCCAGGATAATGGAGGTGCTTAGGCGTTACTGGCCCATCCTTAAATCTGATCCAGATATAGGGAAATGCATTTCATCGCATGCTAGTGTCACATTCAGAAGAGGTAGGTCGATAAGGGACAAGTTAACACATAGCCATTTCTTGGCCCCAGAGGGACAAGGGACTTGGTTAGGTCGGAAGCCTCAAGGAACATTTAGGTGTGGGAGATGCAGCTACTGCCCACGAATCAATCAAAATAAAGAATTCCATAACAATAAGACAGGCAGAGTATTTAGGATTAAAGAATTTGCAAATTGCAGGACCCAGGGAGTGGTGTATCTCTGTACCTGTAGCTGCCCCATGGGATACGTGGGCAAAACTAAAAGGGAACTACGTGTCAGAATTGGGGAGCATTTGGGGGATATCGGTCATAAGAGAGACACGGCTTTAGCCCGACATATTAATACATGCCATAATGGAGACGTTGGCACGATATCATTTCAAGTGATCGAGGTGGTTAAGAAACCAATTCGGGGGGGGGTGATTGGAACAATAAAATCCTCCAACGCGAAGCCAGATGGATATTTCTGCTAGATTCTGTTTCCCCGGTCGGAATTAATGAGAATTTGAGCTTTGCCAGCTTTATCTAGGCCTCTTCTTTGGCTTCCAATGCAGGATAGGAAAGGCATCTTCTCGCCAATTTTGGGGTCATTTTTACCTAATTTCAGTATTAAACACTCCAAGAACCCTTAGAGATATATTATGATATTTTTTCAGATTTACGCAGAGTGTTGACACCAAGCAATTACGGTGGCTTAAGCTCTAGCAATATTTCATAAACGAATTGGCATAGGCAGCATATATTGATTAACTAAAATATGTGGAGTTGGTCTTACAGGACAATATCAGAGGACAATGTTTATAGGCATGCGCTGACATCTGGTCTGATGTGGGTTTATTTTGGATTTATGGCTACTGATTTTATAGGTATGGCCATGCAGTGTCGTTAAGGACGGATGTGATTCAGTTATACATCTCCCTTTGGCGTTAGCAACCAGGATAGGGTTATTGTGCTGTCAGTCTAATCAAGTCACATCCGGTCAGGCAGGATTCGTCTTTATCCTGGCCGACGCGGCTGTTAGGACGCCTGGGTGTCATTACCATTAAGGGCGGCTGCAATTGAGTAATGGGTTACTCTTTGCAGTGTTAATCATGAGGATAGGATGTGGGATCTGTCAGCCTGTCCCTATGCAGTATCGCTGAGGGCATATGCGATTCAGTGATACATCCCCCTCTAGGGCTAGCAACCAGGATAGGGCCACTGGGCTGTCAATCTAATCGAGCCACACTACATCCGGCCGGGCAGGATCTGTCTGTATCCAGGCGGATACGGTTGCTGGGACGCCTGTTTGCTACTACCACTGTGGGCGGCTGCATTCGAGTGATACGTCACTCTCTGCAGCGTTAGCTACTAGGATTGGACAGGGGATCTGTCAATCCGTCCTTGACGCGTCACTTCCGGCCGCATAGGATCAGTCTCCGATTGGCCCATCAACATGTCAATCTCGGATAACAGGATGTCCCACCCGTCCTTGACGCGTCACTTCCGGCCGCATAGGATCCGTCTCCGATTGGCCCATCAACATGTCAATCTCGGATAACAGGATGTCCCACCCCCATATCGGGAGGCGGGCGTTTTAAAAGAGCAGATGGCAGTGGAGAGACAGACAAGCAGCAGGGACATTACGGACCTTTAGATCTCTAGCCTGGGAGGCCATATCGCTGTGCCCTGGGGAACTTCATACGCCTTAACGCCTGGTACCTTGGTCACTGAAGACCGAGCCTTCTGCTGGTAGGTGACTCTCCTTATTCAATTAGGACTGTATATGATATCCAGTATCTGGATATGCATAGGGGGAAAATAACCTGGCACTAGCGATATTTGCATATTATGTCTTTATAGGACGTGTTCATTCACTAGTGGGATCTGAAGCAGTTACCTAGGACTCCCACTAAGGAAATACCTGGGGCTTCCACTAAGGATATATCAGTGCCCAGGTAATGACAGGCGAGATGGCAATGTAAGATAATATGCGTCTGCCCTGCATATAAGCCATACAATATATATATTTTTTTCTCTACAGGGGGCTAACCAGGAGAGCAGGATCCACATCCTAAGAGAGGGCAGATAGATTTTTTTCTGCTAGAGAGTGCATGCTGCACCTTATCTCAAGTGCCAAACTGTATACCGTCCATCACCTTAAACCCTCTTTTTAGACTCATAGGTATTGGTATTTGTTGTTATTAATGCCTGTTGTTGGTTATGTGAGCTTCAAGTATGTAAACCCACTTAGCTCTTAGAGATGGTTTTCCTTTCTCTTATAGCAAAGGCCTAGAAGTGGCGCTAAAGGGTTTATTGTCCCTGGAGAACATCATGCATCATTTACCTAGAATGGGTATGCTTCGTTTTAGTATTAGATACCATAATACTGGGGAGAGATGTTATCTTGTAGGATTGACTCACATATTTATATTTTTGTATTGTCAATGCTTATGTAGATATGGTGAGGTGAGACACTGAACAACATTAATACCATATTTTGGAGGAAAAGAAAAGTGGACCTAAGAAGGTAGTGGCATGATATACACTGATAGGTGTGTTCCGTGCATGGTGCAGAGAGATCTTGGAGACACAATGTCTAATGTGCTGTATCACTATATTGAATTACAGAGAGGACATCTATAGTCCCTTGAGTTGATGGTGTCAAGTTATACTGTACAAGCACACCCTGCTGCTGCTATTACACCACACTTGGATGCTGTTCCAAGTAAGTCTTATATGCGAAGGAGATCTCTTGGAGTTTTGGTTGGATTTTATATTGAAAGACACCAACTGTCTGTTTTTGTCTATTCACAGGTGTATGTTGGCTAATCACCCCTGATGAACCCCCGAATATTTTTTTAGGAGGGGGGGAAACGCGTTGGGAGGAGCTGTGGGCACCGATCTTGTTGGGTCCATAGCTCTGTCCTAAACTGCTGTTTACAGTATCTGGACTGTAGCATAGTCTCCAGTCCGAGTCAGGAACCAACAGATTTTATACATTACATGTTGTCCTGGTCTTGTCACAATGCACTTGGTGGTGGTGGTTTAGGCTAGTGGAGCGTAGGGATATATAGGGACAGCCACCCGGAGCGGGGAGTGTTCAATACCTTATAGCACTCTCCGCAAGTAGGCAGGAGGAGTTGAGGAGTATCGTAGTTCCTCCTAGTTCACTGAAAATTATTCAGCTATCTATCTCTGCACGCTCCCTCTACTCTCCACTAGGCCTTGATGAGCACAGTGTCTTTGTGTGTTTGTCAGACATTTGGTGTCATATTTATTTTCTATTATAAATTGAATAAAAATATATTTTTTATAGAGGTGTGTTCTAGTGGTTTTTGTGTCTTTAACCTCTCAGGCGTCGGCATTTGCGTCCTACGCCATGAATGCTGTCCTGGACTCTGCGAGCCGTACGGCGGTAGCATCCGCCAATTCAGTGGCAATCCGCAGGGCCATGTGGCTACGTGAATGGAAGGCAGACTCTGCTTCCAAAAAGTTCTTAACCGGTTTGCCATTTTCTGGCGACCGCCTGTTTGGCGAGCGATTGGATGAAATCATTAAACAATCCAAGGGAAAGGACTCGTCCTTACCCCAGTCCAAACCAAACAGACCTCAACAACGGAAGGTACAATCGAGGTTTCGGTCCTTTCGGCCCTCAGCCAGGTCTCAATTCTCCTCGTCCAACAGGCCACAGAAGGGTCAGAGGAACTCTGATTCATGGCGGTCTAAGTCACGTCCTAAAAAGGGTTTGTCTCTCGGCTCTCTTAAGGGACAAGTCTCGGCGCTCTCTGTGTTTTTTCAAAAGCGTCTAGCCAGGCTTCCACAGGTACGCACGTTCCTGCAGGGGGTTTGCCACATAGTCCCTCCTTACAAGCGTCCGCTAGAACCCTGGGATCTGAACAGGGTGCTAACGGCTCTTCAGAAACCACCTTTCGAGCCAATGAGGGATATTTCTCTTTCACGCCTTTCGCAGAAGGTGGTCTTCCTAGTGGCAGTCACATCACTTCGGAGAGTGTCTGAGCTAGCTGCACTGTCATGCAAAGCCCCCTTCCTGGTGTTTCACCAGGACAAGGTGGTTCTGCGTCCGGTTCCGGAATTTCTCCCTAAGGTGGTATCCCCTTTTCATCTCAATCAGGATATCTCCTTACCTTCCTTTTGCCCTCATCCAGTTCACCAATGTGAAAAGGATTTGCACTTGTTAGATCTTGTGAGAGCACTCAGACTCTACATTTCTCGTACGGCGCCCCTGCGCCGCTCGGATGCGCTCTTTGTCCTTGTCGCTGGCCAGCGTAAAGGGTCGCAGGCTTCCAAGTCAACCTTGGCTCGGTGGATCAAGGAACCAATTCTTGAAGCCTACCGTTCTTCTGGGCTTCCGGTTCCTTCAGGGCTGAAAGCCCATTCTACCAGAGCCGTGGAGGCGTCCTGGGCATTGCGGCACCAGGCTACGGCTCAGCAGGTGTGTCAGGCGGCTACCTGGTCGAGTCTGCACACTTTCACGAAACACTATCAGGTGCATACCTACGCTTTGGCAGATGCCAGCCTAGGTAGGCGAGTCCTTCAGGCGGCGGTTGCCCACCTGTAGGAAGGGGCCGTTTTACGGCTCTTTTACCGAGGTATTCTTTTACCCACCCAGGGACTGCTTTTGGACGTCCCAATTGTCTGGGTCTCCCAATGGAGCGACAAAGAAGAAGGGAATTTTGTTTACTTACCGTAAATTCCTTTTCTTCTAGCTCCTATTGGGAAACCCAGCACCCGCCCCTGTTCCCTTCGGGCTGTTGTTCTTTTGTGTACACATGTTGTTCATGTTGAATTGTTCTTGGTTCATGGTTTTCAGTTCTCCGAACATCCTTCGGATTGAATTTACCTTAGACCAATTTATAAGTTTCCTCCTTCCTGCTTTTGCACCAAAACTGAGGAGCCCGTGATGCACGGGGGGGTGTATAGGCAGAGGGGAGGGGTTTACACTTTTAAGTGTAATACTTTGTGTGGCCTCCGGAGGCAGAAGCTATACACCCAATTGTCTGGGTCTCCCAATAGGAGCTAGAAGAAAAGGAATTTACTGTAAGTAAACAAAATTCCCTTCTTTTTTTGGTGTGAAACATTAATAGTTTATAAGCTATCAATTCTTGATTGAGTGAAGTCCATTCTCCCGAAAGTTCATCCATCAGCAAAATGTAGGTGCAACTGTAATTGTTTGCAATTGAGTGACTCCTCTGTGTATTTGGCTGTGCCCAAGACTGCGGCTAAGCATCATAAAATAAAATACCCTTCAAGTAAGGGTACAGTTCCACCAGCGCATATCTTCCGATGTGAGAGCATCGGAAGCGATATACTCAGTGTCGGGCTGGCTCAGGTGAGAGCTTCGGAGGTCAATGCAGGTAACTGCAGCCAGGCCTTGTATTACTGGCGGTTTCTCCGGTAGCCAGTCCGACACTGGAAATACTAATGACCCTTTGCTGCGAGCGTCAGCCGAGGTTCATGCGACGGTAATTTGCTCTTGCGATCGCATCACAGGTGCAGAGAAGAGGGAGGGAACACTTTCCCCCCATCTCCTCCGCTGCCTGTCTCTGTGTACATTGCACTTCAGTCGAATGACGTGCGAGTGCATTGCGATGTTTCATGCGCTTTCATAGACTTGTATGGGGGTGCGTGAGCCGAGACTCAGTGCAAAACGCAGCATGCTGCGATTCATTCCGTATGCCGCTATGGCATGAGAAATCAATCGCAGATGGACACTGCCCCATAGTTTTGCACTAGAGTGAGATGTTTTATCGGATTGCACTCGTCCGTGTAAAACGCAAGTGGAACCGTACCCTAAGTGGCGCAAGCTACTTGTTCTACCATTTAGTGTGTATTGTAGACCACTCTTGACCATGCTTGTTTTATTAAATATTCATATTCTTTATCAAATAATTCCAGCGCATCTTTCATTATTACTGTGTCTTATCGTTACACTATTATTCCTTTTTGATATGTGTGAATGAATTGACAACAGTGTTACATCTTTCTTCTTTCCAAAGGGTTCTAACACTGTCAGGACTATTATATATTTAGGAAAAATTACAGAGGTCCAGCACAAAGCAGAATTCTTAAAAAAAAAAAAAAACAAAAAAAAAAAACAAAGATACTAAGGTTTTATGTCAAGAATGCAAAAGTTTACCAACGTGACAGGTCCTTGTTGAAAAGGTTTTAGGCTCTGTTCACACTAGAAAAATGATTTTTCTCGAGAAATTTCTTGAGTCTGAAAGATTAGCCCACTTACGATAAAAAAACGCACCGAATACCGCTTGTGTTTTTACTGCAGTTTTCTGCATTTTTTTTATGCGTTTTTGGTGCGCTTGGTCCCTGCGTTTTTTTACCATTATCTATGGCAAAAATGCAGGTACCTGCAGAAAAGAAGTGACATACTTTTTCACAAGAAATTCTGGAGAAAGAATGTTCTTGAGAAAAAAACGCACAGCTATTTTTTTTTTTCCATAGGTTTTGCTGAATGTCTGCAGAAAGGTTACAACCATTTTCTCAAGAAATTTCTGCAGCAAAGACGCAGGTAAAAACACAGTGTGTGAACAAGGCCTTATAATGAAATCATACCTCTTTGATTACATCTTTTGACTTATTCTTCATATTTCTGGGATAAACCTGATCATTTTCATGTTTCACAGTTAGGCATCAGTGCAGAGTATTTGTGCTGAGTGGCAATGCCACAGAGGCCAACTGTAATGGAAAGCGCAGAATCCAGGTTGCACACGAGTCACTTCCCAAAGATGTCACTGCAAATCACTTGCGACTGCGCAACGTTCCTGCAACGTGGCAATTTAATTACAGGAAAATCTCAGCTCTAAAATAGTCATCTGACTGTAAATCGCACAGATGTTTTTGGTCGTGCGACTTGTGTGAGAATTAGGGGTACTTTACATGCTGCGACATCGCTAGCGATTGATTGCGATGTCGAGCGCGATAGCACCCGCCCTTGTCATTCCAGCGATATGTGGTGATCGCTGCCGTAGCGAACATTATCGCTACGGCAGCGTCACACGCACATACCTTGTCTGCGACGTCGCTGTGACCGCCGAACAATCCCTCCCTCAAGGGGGAGGTGCGTTCGGCGTCATATCGACATCACTGCGGCGTCACTAAGCGGCCGGCCAATAGAAGCAGAGGGGCGGAAATAAGCGGGATGTAACATCCCGCCCACCTCCTTCCTTCCGCATTGCCGGTGGACGCAGGTACGGTGAGTTTCCTCGTTCCTGCGGTATCACACATAGCGATGTGTGATGCCGAAGGAACGAGGAACAACATCGCTATGTACGAGACAATGATTTTTGGTGTTTGGACGACCTCTCTAAAACCAACGATTTTTGTCTCTTTTGCGATCGTTTAAGGTCGCTCGTACGTGTTACACGCTGCAATGCCGCTAACGACGCCGGATGTGCGTCACAAACACCGGGACCCCGACGATAAATCGTTAGCGATATCGCAGCGTGTAAAGTACCCCTTACTGTTGCACAATACGTGTCATAGTGTAACCCCCGCTTTAAGCAGTGAAAAAACTATGTGGCTATCGATTTTCTTACAGAACATTGATTGAATTGAATGGGGGAGTTTGATCTATGAATTAGATCCAAAATCGACTTTTCCCTCTTTTTAGCAGACACTTGATTTACAAAAAAACTGAACTGCCTCTTAGGGGGGCTTTACACGTTGCGACATCGCTTCCGAAATATCGTCGGGGTCACGTCGTTAGTGACGCACATCCGGCGCCGGTAGTGACATCGCAACGTGTAATTCCTAGGTGCGACGATAAACGATCGCAAAAGCGTCGAAAATCGTTGCTCTGTGTAGCGTCGTTCATTTCCAAAATGTCGGGTCGACCGCAGGTATGATGTGGTTTGTCGTTCCTGCAGCTCCACACATCACTATGTGTAAACCCGCAGGAGCGACAAACATCACCTTACCTGCGTCCCGACGGCAATGCAGAAGGGAGAAGGTGGGCGGGATGTTATGTCCCGCTCATCTCCGCCCCTCCGCTTCTATTGGCCGGCCGATTGGTGACGTCGCTGTGACGCCGAACACACCTCACCCTTGGAAGAGGGATTGTTCGGCGGTCACAGCAACATCCCCGAGCAGGTATGTGTGTGTGAAGCTGCCGTAGCGATAATGTTCGCTACAGCAGCAATCACAAGATATCGCATGATAGAGAGACCAGCTGAAGCACTTTGTAAGTGTGAAACGACCGTCGTCGGACGTGTTTAGCTCTCCCTCCCCACCCACCTGCCCTGCACATGTAACCTCCAGATCCGAATAAATACGTTTTCACACAGCATATATCTGGTGAGTGACATTCTCTTTCACAATTGGATATCATATCGTCTTTTTTCATGTGCACCCCAGAGCTGTTCTGATTCATACTGTTACATGGACTTGACATTATTTGTTTATAATGCGGAGTGGTGCCCGGCTTTCTCTCTTTATACAATCAAGATATCGCATGTGCGACGGGGGTGGGTACTATCGCGCTCGGCATCGCTAGCCGATGCTAGCGATGTCGCAACATGTAAAGTACCCCTAAGACTCTAATTTAACAGATTTTCAGAGAGTCTCCGGCAGATGTTACAGCTGAGACCCGGTGCCCTGTGCGTCCGCCAGTTTAATCCCCTAAATGCTGCGATCAATCAAGATTGTAGCATTCAGGAGGTAGGGAGAGGAATCATTTACCTCTGTGGCAATAGGGTCCATGTAATGCGATCACAGAGACCTGATCGCTGCCATGACAACCCTGGGTTGTCGCCATGACGATGCCGGGTTACTGAGCTACAGATCACCTCATAGACCATGCTGGATGTTGTGTGAGTCGAAATAATGAGTGCTGCGAGTGCAGCAGTGACAGATATAATCCTCTGCAGTGATTGATCAATGCAGTGGATTATATCAGACTCAGGAAAAAACACAGAATTGACATGCTGCAAGGAAAAAATCTGCAACATGTGCACAGCAATTCAGGCTTCTCATAGACTTTGATGGGATGCGTTTTTCCTTGCAGTATTGATTATAAGCAAGAAAAAAAACGCAGCGTGGCCACGCGATTTAATGCTGTTTTTTTTATACAAGTTCAAATTTGTTGCGTTTTTGATACCTTTTTCAGTGCAGATTTGTCACAAAGCCTGATGCCTGCAAAGTGAATGAGAATTCTGAAGTGTAGTGCACACGTGGAGTATTTTCTCCTTTCAGATTTTGTGCAGATTTAAATCTGGAGCCTGTCAATTATTTGATGGTATGTGCACACGTTTTAGGATTTCTGCATCTCTTGATAAGAAAAACACAGTGGGAAAAAAAACCCGCTGTTTTTTTTTTGTTTTTTTTTTTTTGTTTATGCGATTTCGGTTCATATTTTTTCCATTCATGAGAATGGCTAAAATCTGCAGCAAAAACGCTGAAAGAATTGACTTGCTGCATCTCAGAGTATTGTAAAAATTAGGAGCACTTTGCACACTACGACATCGCTGCGATGTCGGTGGGGTCAAATCGAAAGTGACGCACATCCGGCGTCGCAGTCGATATCGTAGTGTGTAAATCCTTTTTGATACGATTTTCGAGCGCAAAAAGGTCCAAATCGTATCATCGGTGTAGCGTTGGTCATTTACATAATTTAGGAAGGACCGATGTTACGATGTTGTTCTTCGTTCCTGCGGCAGCACACATCGCTGTGTGTGAAGCAGCAGGAGTGAGGAACATCAGCGTACCTGCGTCCTGCGGCTCACGCTGGCTATGCGGAAGGACGGAGGTGGGCGGGATGTTTACGTCCCGCTCATCTCCGCCCCTCCTCTTCTATTGGCGGCCTGCCATGTGACGTCGCTATGACGCCGCACGACCCGCCCCCTTAATAATTAGGCGGGTCGCAGGGCAGGTGAGTGCATGTGAAGCAGCCGTAGCGATAATGTTCGCTACGGCAGCTATCACTAGATATCGCACATGCGACGGGGGCGGGGCCTATCGCGCTCGGCATCGCAAGCATCGGCTTGCGATGTCGTAGTGTGCAAAGTGCCCCTTACTTGGGTTATTCCTAGCATATGTAAAGTCTTGCACAAATGTAAGTTATTTGCCCCTTCTCAGAGATTGTTGAGAAATAAAACGATCCACAATCCAACTTCATGGATGTTGAAACGCATGTTAAATTAGCAAATTAGTTAAAAATTAGTTTGAGCATTACGAACTACAGCAATTGGAGATGCATACAGAAAAAGCGGGGAGAACGGCCACATGCAGCAGGCTTGGGCAATGCTGTCATGTTGCAGGTCCCAGGTGGAAATGCTAATTGCCAAAAAGGGAATATTTCACTATTGGGATTTTAGGTTTTCAGAAGATATATTGTAAATTATAACATAAAGGTTCAATTTACAAACTGTGCCATTACAGGGAAGGGCACAGAGACCATATTTGATAGCAAACCTAGAAAATGGGTGGGTACATTTTAACATCTTTTCCGGTCTCATTCAGGCATCCATTTTTCAAAAATAGAACAACCCCTTAGGGCTGGGGTGGGGTATTTGTTTTCTTCTGCCAAGGGCCATTTGGATATTTCTACCATCATTTGGTGGTGGCACAAAATTATCAACTTTAAAATTTCCTTGCTCTGTTTGGTCAAACCATTAGGTAACTCACCCCTAATGTGATGGCTGCAGCTGCTTCTCTTTAGTGCGACTGTGATTTTACGTGATATTGATCATGTGTCGTCTCACAACTCCTTTTCCATGTTTGTGTCGTCTGGAGCGTAGTCAACTCCTTGTGATAAGTTTTGTATAGCATATGCATCGCATAGGAAATACTCACACTGCTATATATACATTACATAGGAGATGCTGGGGGCACATATATCACTAGAGATGTTGGGTGCCTACACATCACAGGAGTAGCTGGGGCCATATACATCACAGGAGACGCTGGGGGTTTGAGCATATACATCAAAAGAGATGCCGGAGGTATATACATCATATGAGATGCCGAGAGCATGTACATCATAGGAGACGCTGGGGGCATGTACAGCACTAAGGAGGGCTTTGAACATATACACCACTGAGCAGGGATAGGGGCATATGCATCACTAGCAAGGGCTGAGATCACACACTGCCCTGGGGAGGGCTGAGGTCACACACTGCCCTGGGGAGGGCTGAGGTCACACACTGCCCTGGGGAGGGCTGAGGTCACACATAGCCCTGGGGTCGATGAGCTGCCATTGCTCCCTTCACCAGTGGGATGGAAGCAAATTGCGTGCTAAATCCGCTCACAAAGTACGTACTCACGCTGACACTGGCCAGGAGACGCTGAGGGTATTGACATCACTAGGGAGGAATGGGCCATATACACAACTGAGGAGGGCTGGGGGAATGTACAGCACTGGGGTAAAGGGTAAAGTACAGCACTGGGAAGAGCTGAGGGCTGGGTGCATATACAGTACTGGGAGGGCTGGGGGCATATACAGTACTGGGGAGGGCTTTGGGCATATACAGTACTTGGGAGGGTTGGGGTAATATACTGTACTTGGGAGGGCTGTAGTCATATACAGTACTTGGGAGGGCTGTGGTCATATACAGCACTGAGGAGGGCTGGGCTCATATACAGCACTGGGGAGGGCTGGGGTCATATACTGCACTGGGGAGAGCTGAGGGCTGGGTGCATATACAGTACTGGGAGGGCTGGGTGCATATACAGTACTGGAAGGGCTGGGTTTACATACAGTACTTGGGAGGGTTGGGGTAATATACAGCACTAGGGAGGGCTGGGATCATATACAGCACTGGGGAGGGCTGGGGTCATATACTGCACTGAGGAGGCCTGGTGTCATATACTGCACTGGGGAGAGCTGAGGGCTGGGTGCATATACAGTACAGGGAGGGCTGGGGGTATACAGTACTGGGCAGGGCTGTGGGCATATACAGTACTTGGGAGGGTTGGGGTAATATACAGTACTTGGGAGGGCTGTGGGCATATACAGCACAGGGGAGGGCTGGGGACATATACTGCACTGGGGAGGACTGAGTCATATACATCACTGGGGAAGGCTGGTGGCATATACAGCACTGTAAAGGGCTGAGGGCATATACAGCACCTGGGAGAGCTGGGGGCATATACATCACTGGGGAGGGCTGGGAGCACATACAGCACTGGGTCGGTGAGCTGCCACTGTTCTCTTAGTCTGTGGGACGGGACGCATAGTGTGCTAAATCCACCCACAAAATAAATTCTCATGCTGGAACTGCCCAGCGCTATGATGTAATCACTCAATGTTTACGCACACAGTGTTCATTAGTGAACACTGTGTGCACATGTTTGTAGTAAGAGTCAGGGTTGAAACGACTGGCATAAGGCCTCTGTCGTCAAGAGCAGTGCTGTCCACAGGAATCTGCCATGGGCCACAGAAAATGTAAATGCAGGCCGCCTGCGGCCTACAGGCCAGAGGATCCCCACGCATGCCTTAGGTTGTGTGCAAACAGAAAGTATTTGGTGCACTGCACCATTTCTGCATCTATTGCCAGGAAAAACACAACAGGAAAAACGTGCGATTTTACTGCATTTTTTGCCACTTGTTTTCGGTGCAGATTTTTCCATACATTAGTATGAGTGAAATGCTAAGGCCTCTTTCACACGTACGTGTCTCCGGTACGTGTTTGGCAGTTTTCTGACGTACCGGAGACACGTACTCACGTAGACCTATGGATTCCTATGGTTTTGGACACACGTAAGTATTTTGGCACGGAACGTGTGTCTGTTCCGTACTTACGTGTGTCTGTGTGCTCCACACGCCGACATGTCCGTTTTATCTCCGGCATCACGGGTGTCACACGGAACGCAAACGTGTCACACGTAATGCACACGGACCATATTCACTTCACTGCGGCCAGAAGCAGCAGCAGCAGCGGGGAGTCGGCAGGACCGGAGACCGAAGACCGAAGATCAGCACCACGGACAGCGACGCCAGGGACAGGTGAGCAGAAAGTTCCCGTTCTCCGTGTGTTATCACGGATAACACACGGAGAACACATGTGTGCCATAAACACGGCTCACGGAGAGCAAAACGCACCTTTGACACGTCCGTGGAAAACGTGCGTGGTTTTCCACGGGCGTGTGAAAGAGGCCTTAGGCTGTGTGCACACGTTGCGTTTTTATTGCTTTTTGTGAGTGCAGATTTGTGTGTATGTCTACACATTGTATATTATTATTAATAATATTTAATATTATAGCGCCAAGTATTCCATGGCTCTTTACAAGTGATAATACCACACACACACACACACACCGGCCCACCTATACATACATGTGTGTATATACACACACACACACACACACACACACACACACACACACACACACACACACACACACACACACACACACACACACACACACACACACACTGGAGACTGGCTAGGCCACTCCAGGACCTTCATATGCTTCTTATGATGCCACTCCTTTGTTGCCCTGGCTGTGTGTTTGGGATCATTATCCTGCTGAAAGACCCAGCCATGTTTCATCTTCTATGCCCTTGCTGATGGAAGGAGATTTGCACTCAAAACCTCACGATACATCGGAAAATTCATTCTTTCATATACACGGATCACTTGTCCTGGTCCCTTTGCAGAGAAATAGCCCCAAAGCATGATGTCGCCACCACCCATGCTTCACCGTAGGTATAGTGTTCTTTGGATGCAACTTAGCATTCTGTCTCCTCCAAACACGACAAATTGTGTTTCTACCAAACAGTTCTACTTTGGTTTCATCAGACCATATGACATTCTCCCAATACTCTTCTGGATAATGCAAATGCTCTCTAGCAAACTTCAGACGGGCCCTGTACTGGCTTAAGAAGAAGAACACGTCTGGCACTGCAGGATCTGAGTCCCTGGTGGTGTAGTGTGTTACTAATGGTAGCCTTTGTTACGGTGGTCCCAGCTCTATGCAGGTCATTCACTAGGTCCCCCCGTGTGATTCTGGGATTTTTGCTCACCGTTCTAGTGATCATTTTGAGCTGACTGGGTGAGATCTTGCGTGGAGCCCCAGATCGAGGGAGATTATCAGTTGTCTTGTATGTCTTCCATTTTCTTATTATTGCTCCCACAGTTGATTTCATCACACCAAGCTGCTTGCCTATTGCAGATTCAGTCTTCCCAGCCAGGTGTATGGCTACAATTTTGTTTCTGGTGTCCTTCGACAGCCCTTTGGTCTTCACCATGGTGGAGTTTGGAGTGTGACTGTTTGAGGTTGTGGACAGGTGTCTTTTATACTGGTAACAAGTTCAAAAAGGTGCCATTAGTACAGGTAATGAGTGGAGGACAGAGGAGCCTCTTAAAGAAGTTACATGTCTGTGAGAACCAGAAATCTTGCATGTTTTTAGATGACTAAATACTTATTTTTCATCATAATTTGCAAAAACAAATCTTGAAATCAGACAAGGTGATTTTCTGGATTTGTTTTCTCATTTTATCTGTCATAGTTGTGGTCTATGACATCATTACAGGCCTCGCTCATCTTTTTAAGTGGGAGAACTTGCACAATTGGTGGCTGACTAAATACTTTTTTCCCCACTGTGCGTGTATGTGTGTGTGTGTGTGTGTATGTCCGGGATTGGCATCTGCACCGTCGCAGCTACAGCCACAAACGTTTGCACACTCACACGTCTGGACCCCGAGAGCGTCATAGGCTATGTTTTGAGGGGAAATTTTAACCCCGCGCTTTACAGTTATTCACCAAAAAACCTGCCTCCAATAAAGCGAATGGAGCTGGGAGCCACAGTGCAGCCAGAACTTCAGAAGAATGCGCAGCCACGCCCTTATATGGAATGTTGGCGTGTCACAATGCAGCCAGGGAAAGAGACAGGCAGGGAAAGAGACAGACAGGGAAAGAGACAGACAGACAGGGAAAGAGACAGACAGACAGGGAAAGAGACAGACAGACAGGGAAAGAGACAGACAGACAGGGAAAGAGACAGAGATATATACAGAGGGGGAGACATATTATAATTACATTGCGCCAAAGAGTATATACCGTACAGTTGCTAAGGTGGGGCCCTGACATGGGATACTCACCACACTCGGGGATATGAACACACACCCAAAATGCGCCACACACTACCACGTGGTTGAACACATATACCACCCTCAGCACACATCTCACCACACATACACCAACCTCGCCACATAATCGCCCTAAAACACACACAAGTCTGGTATTATCCTTCAAAAATAAAAATCTGATTAATAATTAGCCAAAGTACAAGAACAACAAATGTACCACATAGGAAATACGGCAGCTGTCAGTCACATGACCTGTCTATTATGTGTATGTGTGAGCTAATATATACTGTCAGGGGGGAGGGCTCTCTGTTGCCTGGAGATTTATCAGGCTGCCAATAGCAACCAATCACAGCTTAGCTTCTATTTTGCTACAGTTAATTAATCTGAGCTCTGATTGGTTAATATAGGCAACAATTTAATAATTACATTTCTATCTATTTGTTTTGTGGTTTTTGTGTGCAGAATACATTATTGTTAATACATTCTATTTTTAACAGCGGTTATTAACCCGGGTAGTACAGTTAGTGTATATATATATATATATATATATATATATATATATATATATATATATATATATATATATATAAGGTCATTCTGTAGTCCTATGTAATTATATCCCAACATGAGTAAACTTGCTGAATTTTAAGCTTATTTCATAAATTGAATTTATGCCGGCACCGGGAATCTTGTTAAAGTTGAAGGTCGCATGGATTCAACTCAGTATCAGCAGATTCTTGACAATATTGTGCAAGAATCAGTGACGAAGTTGAAGTTACGCAGGGGATGGATATTCTGGAATGGCCATCCCAGTCCCCAGACCTGAATATCATTGAAAATCTGTGGGATGATTTGAAGCGTGCTGTCCATTCTCGGCGACCATCACACTTAACTGAACTGGAATTGTTTTGTAAACCGGAATGGTCAAATATACCTTCATCCAGGATCCAGGAACTCATTAAAAGCTACAGGAAGCGACTAGAGGCTGTTATTTTTGCAAAAGGAGGATCTACAAAATATTAATGTCACTTTTATGGTGCCCATACTTTTGCATCGGGTCAAATTTTGTTTAAATGCGGATTGCACATTTTCTGTTAGTACAATAAACCTCATTTCAATCCAAAAATATTACTCAGTCCATCAGTTATTAGATATATGAAACTGAAATAGCTGTTACAAAAACCCAAATTGTTATAAAGAAAAAAGGTTAACATTAATAGGGGTGCCCAAACTTTTTCATATGACTGTAAATGAGGTAAATTAAAAAAAACACTGATCAACATTAGAGAACACCTTCAGATACCTGCAAGTTATTGGTGTTACATCTGGCACCTGGTGCCAATTTCCTTAATTATTGGACAAACACTATTTGACTGGCAGCCTAACTTTCCAGTTTGCACTGACTTTGTAAAAATGGTGTGCTGTTCCAAAGTGACTGAAACCCTCTGGCCTAGGTTGTCCAGATGAAGGCCAAAGGGGTGACCCTATTAGCCATAGCAAGAAAAGTTGGTAAATCTAAAGGGTACTTTACATGCTGCGACATCGCTAGCGATCTCGTTAGTGATGTGAAATTCTAGATCGCAAGTGCGATCTTTCGAGATCGCACAGGCATAAAATGACATATGTGCGATCTCAAAAGATCTCACTTGCGATCTAGAATTTCACATCCCTAACGAGATCACTAGCGATGTCGCAGCATGTAAAGTACCCTTAAGTCTGTGATTTCTAGAATATTGCATCTTTACAACATCACAAACCTTTTAGTAGGGATCCAGCAAAAAAGAGATAAGCCTTGACGCTAGCTGCTGGGCTCACATAAAACTGGCCTTTTTATGCTCTAAGTGTCTCCATTTTTAAATTTATTTCCTTAGCAGTAATGCATGTACAAAACCCTGTTTTTAATGTTTGCATACCTTAGTGTCTCAGAGTGCAGCTGTTTATTTGTAAGAGTATGTTTCATGTTCAGTATGCACCTGTTCACATTTGTCTGTTAGGAAGTGCCGTCAGTCATATTAAGAATATGCATTTTCTATTTTAATGTAATTGTATTGTCCATTCCCTTTATAACTAGTACTAATACAGTGGAACCTTGGTTAACGAGAACAATCCGTTCTGGGAGTGTGCTTGTTAACTAAGTTACTCGTTCAGCAAAGCAAGATTTCCCATAGGAAATAATTATAATGCAGACAATTCGTTCCACAACTTGTTAATGTACCAATCCTGGTCCCCTATTGTGCCATGCCACACACGTACAAACACGTATAAACACGCACGCGCACATATTATATTCACCTTACCTTCCGTTCCATCGCCGGCCTACTGGATCTTGCAGCTCGCCGTTACAGGATGTGTATCGGTAACCATCGCGACGAGGGAGGAATTTCCGCTGCCAGAGCACTGACGTCAAAGGCACGAGCCGCTTGCCTCTGATTGGCCAGCGCGCTGCCTTTGAGTAGTGGCTGACAGCGGAAGTTCCTCCCTCGTCGTGATGGTTGGCGATACACATCCTGTACCGGCGAACTACAAGTACCATGAGGCCGGCGATGGAACGGAAGGTACACATATTATGCTCACCTTACCTTCCGTTCCATCGCCGGCCTCATGGTACTTGTAGTTCGCCGGTACAGGATGTGTATCTGGTAACCATTGTGACGAGGGAGGAACTTCCGATTCCAGAGCAAATTTCTCCCTCGTCGCTATGGTTGCCGATACACATCCTGTACCGGCGAACTACAAGAACCATGAGGCCGGAGATGGAACGGAAAGTAAGGTGAGCATAATATGTGTGTGTGCGTGTTTTGTTTGTGTGGACTGCAAGAACGGGTTAGAGCGCAGTGGATGTACGGAACCGGAAGTGTGTGCGGTGAGTATTTTGATCGTTCAGCAAAGCTTGCTCGTAAACTCAGTTACAAATTAAGGCCTGGACCACACGGGGATTACTGTAATCCCCTTGTATGACACTCTGCTCACGCTGGCAGTACAGCAGAGCCGAGTGTCATGCGTGTGTCCCTGCTGCTGAGGTCCAACTGTGCGAGCGGACCTCAGCTGCGGGGGGTGGGCCAGCACTCAGGAGGGGCGGACCAGCAATGCGGAGGGGCGGACCGGCACGGAGGATGGGTGGGAGGGGTTTCTCTCCCTCTCTCCTCCGTAGCCGGCTATTGCCATTCTCGCCCTGCAGTCGTGATACACCGGTGTAATGCGAGTGCAGTGCGATTTTTCTCTCGCCCCATTCACTTGAATGCGTGCGAGAGAAAAGAGTCTCATGTTACAGTCGTAGCATGCTGCGATTGTTTTCTCGGTCCGATTAGTGCTGAGAAAATAATCGCTCATGTGCGCTGACACACAGGCTAATATTGGTCTGAGTGGAGTGCGATGTTTTATCGCACTCCACTCGCACCGATTTTCTCGCCGTGTGGCTTAGGCCTTACAGCAAGCTTTACTCGTTAAGCAAAATACTTGCTAACTGGGTTACTCGTTAAGCAAGGTTCCACTGTATAATAAAAGATCCGTTGGGCTAGTTATGGCCACTTTACACAGTATCTTACATGATTACACCCTAGGTTCTTGCTGTTGGACGGGGTCAGTACTTTCCATATTACTTAGTGAAGCACTCTTTCAGCGTAAGCTGATTTAGTATTTTGATTAGCTGGAAGTGTTGTACTGTGTAATGCGGACGGGCTCTCAGCTTATCGTCTCCGCTCGAAATGTAATTTCAACCGGTCAGCTGAGTAAATGTGATGACACTGCATAGACTCCATGGCACGCCTTGTATTAAAATCCCCATAGATGAGTCTGAATAAGCATTTATGAGAATAGCAGACACAATTCTCCATTACATTTCTATACTGGAGGAACAGCAAGTGTATAAAAACGGCAACAATAACCTGAGGAATTCTGAAATGTAAATGGAGGAAACGTCTGTTAGGTTTCAGTCCATGGTATAAATCCTTCTGCTCGAGCTGTACAGTGGTAGAAGGCCATGTAAGGGTGTGGAGACACGGGGCTCAGTGGGCGCTCTCGTCCACTAAAACCCGCCGCCTTTAGAAAGACAGCGTGGCTCAGGGCTCATCCCAACTGAACGCCGGCCTCCCTAACCGTGGGCGTAACACTACTCAGACAACACAGGGTGAGGGAACCACAATAATTAGACTTTATTGGATCCCCAAACAATTAACGGCACATAACACATAACCAGCAAAACACACAAATGTAACAGGCAACAGAGTCTCACCCTTCCGCTGGCTCACCAGGGATTTAGAATGTCCATGCCTCACAGGTTCCAAGCTGTCTGAGGTCTGCAAAGTCTGTAACAGGTGACTGAACTGTCCCAACCTGCGTGTCCTCCTTAGGTAGTCCTGGTTTGATGTTACAATCCTGGCAGCCGGAGTCGAAATCCCTAGGCTGTGGATATGGTCTCCAACCGGATCCGGAGTCCCTAGATTGAAGCCATAAGATGTCCTGATCCTCCAGTCAGCTCCAAAGAGCTTAGACTGAATCCATCAACCATCAACAACCTGGTGGCTTAAAGAAGTCCTCTCTTATAGCCACAGCCCTCCCCCTGGACACACTGCGTCCTCATCCATTGGTTGGACAAGATTGCTTCTCCCATTGGAGGAATTTCAAGCTACATGGACAATGCTCATTCAAATGATGTGCTTAGAAAGGCTGAGGGTGTACATGTAAACTGGAAGCCACTGACTAGACAATGGCTACTAAGGTAATTACATTATCAATACACAACTACAATACAATGGTTACTGGAAATGTCTGGAGAACAATAGTCTAGCTTTCAGTGGCCAACACAATTACATTGAGTCAACAAGAGTCTTGTAAAAACAATGAGGGACTTCTCCCCCATCTATAGACAATCTATCATGCTGTCTGGCTGGATTTTAAGAAACGTTAACCCATGAGAGTCCATGTCGTCACAAAGGGTATAAGATGATCTTGCTGGAATGAAGACGTTTGTCCACAGCTTGAGTGTCGCTCTGTGCTATCCATTCCTGTATAATAATCACAATATGAATAATTCAGATGTTACCAAGCAAGGCGTGAGGCTCGCACACCTTGTGACTGTCGGGTAATAGTGAGATCACGTACGTGGTCATTGGGGATAATGTGTACTAATGAATACAAAGGAGAGTGCAGCCGCTGTCCTTCTTGTGCTTGATTTACTGGAATGAGCATATTAAGGTGTCAAAACTTACCACCTTTATGACTGAGCTCTGTGCCATTATCAAACTTTAGAGGAAATCACTAGAAAGACCATGAAGATAAAAGTGGTACCAAAAGGTAGTGTCTCTTTATGTACATGGCATGTATTTATTTGCTCTTATCATTAGTTTTTCTTTTTTCTTTTAAGGTCTAAGAGCTGTGTTCTAGTGAATCAGTTGAGCTGTATTACTTTGTGTTAGGGGTGTATTCACAGTGAGGGTTTTTTTTTTTTTTTTTGCTGAATTTTTTCAGATGAAAATACGCTCCAATCAAAACTTTTTTTCCTTAAACTCCTTTTGTATTTTAAAAAAAAAAAAAAAAAAAAAGCTCAATGTGAGCACACCCTTTGAGTTTATGCACATGGATTCTTTTTGCTATGTTTTCATAGCAAAAACTGAGCAGAACCTCCAAGTTTTTAAGATTGATTTGGAGAATTTCAGCTCAGTTTCTGCTCCAAAACCTCATAAAAGAAACTCCAAATGAACACACCTATAAACACTTTGACGATGCTTTCTGTGCTGACATAAAAATCTTCAAAGGTTTACAGCCACCTCTTACCCATCAGCCGACATTAGGTTTATTGTGAACACATATAAACCTTTAATCAGAAGCCATATTGATAGTCCTAAGGTGTTTGCGGCATTAAGAGCTGTACTTTTTTCCTTCTGTTAGTACAGCCTATTTAATGCTTTATTTTTATGAAGTACAGTACAGACCAAAAGTTTGGACACACCTTCTCATTCAAAGAGTTTTCTTTATTTTTATGACTCTGAAAATTGTTCATTCACATTTAAAGCATCAAAACTCTGAAATAGCACATGTGGAATGAAATACTTAACAAAAAAGTGCAAAACAACTGAAAATATGTCTTATATTCTAGGTTCTTTGCTTTGATTGCTGCTTTGCACACTCTTGGCATTCTCTTGATGAGCTTCAAGAGGTAGTCACCGGAAATGGTTTTCCAACAGTCTTGAAGGAGTTCCCAGAGATGCTTAGCACTTGTTGGCCCTTTTGCCTTCGCTCTGCGGTCCAGCTCACCCCAAACCATCTCGATTGGCTTCAAGTCAGGTGACTGTGGAGGACAGGTCATCTGGCGTAGCACCACATCACTCTCCTTCTTAGTCAAATAGCCCTTACACAGCCTGGAGGTGTGTTTGGGGTCATTGTCCTGTTGAAAAATAAATGATGGTCCAACTAAACGCAAACCGGTTGGAATAGCACACCGCTGCAAGATGCTGTGGTAGCCATGCTGGTTCAGTATGCCTTCAATTTTGAATAAATCCTCAACAGTGTCACCAGCAAAGCACCCCCACACCATCATACCTCCTCCTCCATGCTTCACGGTGGGAACCAGGCATGTAGAGTCCATCCGTTCACCTTTTCTACGTCGCACAAAAACACGGTGTTTGGATCCAAAGATCTCAAATTTGGACTCATCAGACCAAAGCACAGATTTCCACTGGTCTAATGTCAATTCCTTGTGTTCTTTAGCCCAAAAAGTCTCTTCTGCTTGTTGCCTGTCCTTAGCAGTGGTTTCCGAGCAGCTATTTTACCATGAAGGCCTGCTGCACAAAGTCTCCTCTTAACAGTTGTTCTAGAGATTTGTCTGCTGCTAGAACTCTGTGTGGCATTGACCTGGTCTCTAATCTGAGCTGCTGTTAACCTGCGATTTCTGGTGACTCTGATAAACTTATCCTCCGCAGCAGAGGTGACTCTTGGTCTTCCTTTCCTGGGGCGGTCCTCATGTGAGCCAGTTTCTTTGTAGCTTTTGATGGTTTTTGCCACTGCACTTGGGGACACTTTCAAAGTTTCCCCAATTTTTTTGGACTGACTAACCTTCATTTCTTAAAGTAATGATGGCCACTCGTTTTTCTTTACTTAGCTGCTTTTTTTCTTGCCATAATACAAATTCTAACAGGCAATTCAGTAGGATTATCAGCTGTGTATCCACCAGACTTCTGCACAACACGACTGATGGTCCCAACCCCATTTATAAGGCAAGAAATCCGACTTAATAAACCTGACAGGACACACCTGTGAAGTGAAAACCATTTCCGGTGACTACCTCTTGAAGCTCATCAAGAGAATGCCAAGAGTGTGCAAAGCAGTAATCAAAGCAAAAGGTGGCTACTTTGAGGAACCTAGAATATAAGACATATTTTCAGTTGTTTCACACTTTTTTGTTAAGTATTTCATTCCACATGTGTTAATTCATAGTTTTGATGCCTTCAATGTGAATCTACAATTTTCAGAGTCCTGTGCAAATAAAGAAAACTCTTTGAATGAGAAGGTGTGTCCAAACTTTCGGTCTGTACTGTATGTAAACAGAAAATGCTCTTTGATTTACTATGTTGTAATCTTGTATTCAGTTATATCTGTGAATATCAATCCAATATTCCCAATAAGCTTATTGGGTACAAGAAAGTCTTTTAGAGTTGTCAAAAACACTAAGGGTGCGTGCCCACGATCAGTGTTTGCAGAGTTTTGGACGCAGCATGCTTCAGCTGCGTTTCAAACTCTGCATTGTACAGTACAAGCATAGTAGATGAGATTTCTAGAAATCCCGTGCCCACTGTGCTTGTTTTTTCTGCAGCAAACACTTACCTGTGGTGCGTATTTCCATACCGCAGCATGGCAATTGTTTGCTGCGAATTTGCATGCGTTCTCCTAGGGAGACACAAGCGAGAGGCTGCAGCGCACTGAACCCTGATCGTGGGTACAAGCAGCTGTGTTCTCCTGCGGAGAAGTCTCACGGACAATCAGGACGGAGCCCGCCGCGTCCAGGACGCAGTGAGTCCTGATTGTGGGCACATACCCTAAGACCACTGTGAAAATCTCTAAACTGCTAATCCTTGTGGCCGCCTCATCCCCAGTAGTGATAGCTGTCACAGCGGTCAGGTTGCTATACAGTGCATGATTTAAAATTTCCTGATTGTCAATTAGAAAGAACATGTTTAAGGCGTCTGTCTTTTGGCAGATTCCGTTGGAGACATCTCCCATTAGAATGCAGCCGAAATACTTATAACTATAAATGTAGTTGTAGATGGAAAGCCATCACCATTTATGTAATAAAGGTTGAGCCCTCCATGGTATCTGGCAGGACTATCGGTATTGACTCCAAAGAGTGGAGGTCCTAATCCTCCGCTCACCATGACAGGATAGCCCCATGATGGAAATCATTCGTTACACAGTTTTCAATCCAGATTAGTGAGCGGTCTGTGTAATGCTTAATTCCTTAATTCTTTTTAAAGTTTCTTTCCAATCTGGTCAGAGTATGAGGATCCAAAAAAATGAGGCCTTTTCCTCCTACATTTTTATCAAAAGGAAAACTATTGGCTTGCTAAACCAGGCAATCACTTTTTAGGTATACTGACCTTATTTGTGTGTTTGCATTTATTCCACATTACCTTAAATTTCCACAGTTTTCCTAAACTGGACTTGGACCTTTATGATTTTTCGTATGAGTGTTCATTGCCCTGTGTGAGTATGTCCAGTGATCAGCCAATAATCAAACAAATGCTCTTTTGTTGGCTGATCTGCCTTTGATGCAGGCCTAAAAATGATCCTTGCTCTGCAGCATGTGTAAGCAGGAATTTGCTGCTGGCATTATTAAAGGCGTTGTCTGCTACTTGGACAACCTCCTTCTTGCATATTATATTCCCAGTTTAAGATAAAAA
The DNA here is from genome assembly GCF_048569485.1 of Anomaloglossus baeobatrachus. NCBI lineage: Eukaryota > Metazoa > Chordata > Amphibia > Anura > Aromobatidae > Anomaloglossus > Anomaloglossus baeobatrachus. Next base: position 504,804,306 of record NC_134356.1, on the reverse strand, counting down.
TAATAAACACGCGCCTCCCTTACTGGTTCCGTCTGCGCCAAGTCTCATGTGACATTGTTATGGCTTGTACGCACTGTAGACAATCAGCGGCTGCTATTGAGCTGCAGTTCTCAGGCTTTCTTTGGACATCTGAGTCTTGTCCAAGGGACGTGTGAGCATTAGCAGCAGCTGATTTGCTGCAGCGCTCTTATGGCATAACCATGTCACATGAGCTCTGGATGACCTGGCACCCATATTGCTGGAATTGTGCTAGTGTGGGGGTGAGTATCTGTTATCTTTATTTTACACTAGGGAATAGAAAAATGTAATGCCCGACTCATCAAGGCTTTCATTTCACAATTCTGGCATAAAAGCTTTGAAAAGTCGCAAAATTTTAGCACAACTTAGAGTTGCTCCAAAACTTTGCAACTTTTGGCATTTTAACACCAGTTTCTTCTAACTTCACCAAAATGTGTGGAGTTGGGATGGGATGGGGCCACGGTGGGGGTGGGACGCTACAGCTCGCCTAGCTCATGGTGAGTAGTGGAATTTCCTATGACTGAAGTTTCACTCCATTAACTTAATGAAGTAAGATTTCTAGTTAATCTCACCACCGTATGGCTATTTAATGGTGATGAGCGAGCACTAAGATGCTCCAGTGCTCGGTACTCAAATGAGCAGGTTGGACTCTCGGACGGGCTCGACTATAATGGAAGTCAATGGGAAGCTCCAGCATATTTCCGGAAGAGTATTCTAGAAAAAGCCTCAAGTTTCCCATTTCCTTCCATTATACTTGGCACTAGAGTGGCGCTCGTCCGAGTGTCCAACCTGCGTGATTCGATTACTGAACACTCGAGCATCTTAGTGCTCGCTCATCACTACTATTTAGCTATGGTGAGGAGCACTACTCATGCCTAAAGATAGCGTGTTGTATCACACACTGAAACTTTCTCTGCTACCTCCACCACGCACCAATGTTACAAACTTAGAGTGGATTAGGATGTTCTATAAGCAGGGCTATGGAGTCAGTAAGCCAAACCTCAGAGTCAGACTCCATGACTCCGACTCCCTCATGCATGGCTCATGTTAAAGTGAAAAAATTTACTGTAGTAATGGTAACATCAGGCAATCATTTTTGTCATACAATAATTAAGATATTTGGATAGAACATAAAATATATTTATTAGAATGCAACTTTAGAACACAAAAAACTGTAATAAATTGTTAGCATACAATACACTATGCAGTAAGTAGGGGAAAAAAAAACAGTTTTCAATGAAAACATACTGAATAACATTTGTGCAGTCTATGCAGTCTGAGAAATTGTATCGCCTCCATCAGATCCTCCTTCGTAGACGACCTCAAATCTGACCTAATTATTTTAAGGCTAGAGAACAACTTCTCTACACTAACTTGGTTTGTGGCAAAGCGGTGACCACATGGGCAACATCTCTGCCTCATGCACAGTCAGTTTTGATGAACGGTTGAACTCTTCTACTTCTATGAGAGCAAGTGAAAAATTTAGCTAAAATATGGTCAATCTGTTTGCTATGGGAGTGGTATATTTTTTCCTGCGGCAACACTTTTCTGCTCCATGTTGTCCAAATACTTTTCAAAATTAACCCCTTAAGACCGCCGATATGCCTTTTGATGGCGGTATGAAAGGGTACTTATTTCTCTGTGCCGCTTGTTAACGGCGCTCAGGAAAAAGAGTATAGCACTCCCCAGCGTCAGAAAATCTCCGGGATTTCAGCTACTGGCGGTAGCTGAAACCTTGGAGATCACAATCCAGGTCAGTTTTTCCGGTCCCTGGTCACTGATCGCCGTTATACACCGTATAACAGTGACCATGTGAAAATTAATGCAGCGCTGGTAAAAAAAAAAACAATTGTCTCCCATCTAGCATGATCAAACATGTCAGATGGGAGATAAATGTCCTCCTCTGGTGTGACCAAAGTCTCGTCCCCCGTCCTCGTCACCCTCCCGATGATCTAAAATGGCCGCCACACTTGTGGTATGCCCGCTGCATTCTTCCTCCTCTGATTTCTGTCAGATGACACAGAAAGGTCACCCCCTGTCAGGCTGTCACCCCACTCCGGTCCTCCTCTGGTCTACCATTACCTCCAGCAGCGCTGATCCCCCGCAACCCCTCCTTCTCCTTGTCTTCAGAAGAAATGCTGACCGTATGCATAGAGCGGCTCTTAGCCGGCTCCCTACATACAGTGACACTGAGGTTACTGCAGCTCACACAGCCGTGCTGTGGACCCGGGGAGTTTGCTAGTGTGAGTGCAGTATTCTCAGGTCACTGCAGCTACATTGCTCACATGGAGGGTTTGCACTTCCAGAAAATGGTAGATACGTTTCCTGAGCGTGCTCCCCTTATTCTAAAAGGTCAAGAATCATTGTGGGACCTCCAAATTGGATGACAACAGACCAAATTATTTTTTTTTGCTTTTGAATAAATTGGTAAAAGACGCAATGCGTAGAGGTGCGGTTTTTCAAATAAAAATAATTTTGTCTTTTTTTTAAATTATTGACTGGGTGTGTGATGTCGGGTATCTGATGGACTCCGTGACATCACTAACCGCTGGGCTTGATGCCAGGTGACCTCACAGCTGGTAACAACACCTTATATTACCCCATTTGCCACCACACCAGGGCAGCGGGATGAGCTGGGGAAAAGCGTCAGGATTGACACTTCTAATGCATGCGCCATTTCTGAGGTGGCTGTGGTCTGCTATATTTAGGTTGGGAAGGGCCAAATTACCATGGGTCTTCCCACCCTGAGAATACCAGACCACAACTGTCAACTTTACCTTGGCTGGTAATCCAATTTGTAGGGGGACCCCACGTTGTTGTCGTCGTCGTCGTTGTTGTTGTTTTTTAATTATTTATTTATAAATAGTTTAAAAAAACAGTGTGGGGTGCCCTCCGTTTTGGATTACCAGCCAAGGTGAAGCTGTCAGCTGTGGTTTGCAGCTGCAGCTGTCTGCTTTACCCTAGCTAGCTGTCAAAAATGGGGGAACACCACATCATTTTTTTAAATTATTTATTTTTTTTGCTAAATACAAGGCTAAACACCCTTTAGTGCCACATGCAAGGCACTAAAGGGTGCCAGCTAAGAATATGCAGGGGTGTAGGACACTCTATATGTGTTTGACATCAGTCTCTCTATCCATCTATGCATCCATCCTAGCTTTTTAGTCTGTGTGCCCACGATCAGGGTTTGCAGCATTTAGGATGCAGTATGTTTTTGCTGCATACATAACGCCGCGTTGTGCAGTGGAAGGATTTTAGAAATCCCATGCCCACTGGGCGTATATTCTCTGCAGCTTAAACTGACCTCAGCATGTTAATAGATGCTGTGCAGACGAGCATGTTCTCCGTGGGGAGAATAGAGCTAAAGTCTGCAGCAGCCTGAACCTGGATCGTGGGCACGGGCAGCTGCGTTCTCCCGTGGACAACACACGTATCTCCGCAGGAGGCCTGACACTGCATCCTAGACAAAGTGTTGCCAGATCGTGGGCACATAGCCTAAAAGTGAGAAATTTGGTGCTACAGCAATATTTTTGTGAAGTACCTGTGGATTCAAAATACTCACTATACCTCTGAATAAAATCCTTGAGGGGTCTAGTTTCTAAAATGGGGTCCCTTGTGGGGGTTTCTGCTGTATAGGTACTGTGAGACTGTGACCGTGGTTATCTATGACGGCCGGTACGTCTCGCCCCGGTTGTGCTCACTCCATGATAGAAAGTAACTCCACTCCGGGGTTAATGCTGTTTCCCTACAGGCTGAAAGGAGGGTTAAAAGGGAACAGGAAGATGGGCGTGGTCGCCTAGTGTGTGAGGGAGTGAACACAACTCCCTGAGTATCTGCCGGAGAAACAAGTGTATGCTGTATTGGACTTGTGATTTGTGCAATAAACCGTGTGCTGTGACCCTTGGTGCCTAGATCCCGTGTCTTCTGCTACGCAGCCGACCACGCTACCTCACATATGGTGGAGAATCGGCGGGCATGCCAGCCCGGTGAGGTGTAGCTTCCATTTCTGGTAACCCGGTAGCACATGTCCTGGATTCAAGCGGCTATACTACAGCCCAAACCCGGCGACGCCATGGAGGACATACTAAAGCAGCTGGTTCAGGCCAATGCACGTCAGCAGCAAGCCTTGCAATTGCAGGAACAAAGACATCAAGAACAGATGGTTCTCCTGGCCAAGGCGATCCGTGCCGGACCGGCAGCAACAACCCCGGGACCGGGTGACGACGGCAGCGTCCGGAAAACGGTGAGACAAGCGTTGCAAAAGATGACCCCGGGGGATGATGTGGAAGCGTTCCTGGCGGTGTTTGAGCGGGTGGCCGAGCGGGAAAAGCTGCCGACCCCCCAGTGGGCTGAGGTATTGTCGCCCTATCTGACGGGGGAGCCCCAAAAAGCGTACCTGGACCTCTGTACCGAGGACGCCATAGACTATGCGACCCTGAAAGCCGAAATACTTGCTCGGTTGGGGGTGAATACCTATGTACGGGCTCAGCGGGTAAATCAGTGGTTCTATGAGGAAGCCAAACCCGTACGCTCCCAGGCCTATGACTTGTTGCATCTGGTAAAGAAGTGGTTGCAGCCTGACACTCTGAGCCCTGTGCAAATGGTGGAAAGGGTAGTGGTGGATCGCTTTGTGCGCACTTTACCCGTCACCATTCAACGGTGGGTAGGACAGGGCGACCCAAGTACCCTGGACCAATTAGTAGGTCTGGTGGAGCGGCATGTGGCTACGCAGGACTTGATACGGGACACTGAGACTTTGCGTGCCGCCCGTCGGTCCGGCCCCTCCAAGCCTCGGGCCAAGGACCCACCGCTGACACCGGTGCGGGAGTCCGTTACCGTTCCGTCTGAGGTCGCGCCCGCCGTCCCTGCGGTCCGGAAGGCTATGTACCCTAAACGACAACTCGTCAAGGAGGTATCCTTCCCTATTAGATGTTGGCGGTGCCAACGGGTGGGACATATGGAGGCCCAGTGTCCACTCACCACGGAGCCCATGGATTGTGGGGTTACCCGGCGGGGTTCAATGTATGCTCAGGCGGTATATACCGCGGACCTTGTCTCCCCGGAGACTGAGCCCCACTTGTGCCAAATACAGGTGAATGGACGTCCGGTTACAGGCTTGTTGGATTCCGGAAGCTTAGTGACCCTTGTGCGATCAACCCTAAGGGCTAACATAAAGGCCACAGGACGTACCGTGGGGGTGGTTTGCATACATGGGGACCGACGAGACTATCCCACGGGGGTTGTCACCATCACAGCACCCTGCGGACAGGTGCAACATGAGGTGGGACTTATGAACTCTCTTCCCTATGATGTGATCCTAGGAAGGGATCTGCCGTATTTTTGGACTCTATGGAAGGGGCCTCCTAAGTCCCTTCAGGTATTGGACCGTCCGGGACCTGAGCCCGACAATCCCGAATCCGGGACGCCTGCCGTAGGGGTCACCATGATAGGGACAGAGTGTGAACCCGATAGGTCACCCCTAGAGGTATTGGCAGGAGAGGCTGAGATGGTCGAGCCC